>NC_083872.1:66635483-66942083 GCF_032452875.1 Bos javanicus | reverse complement strand
TGCTCCAGCAGTGCTGGCCTTTCAGTCCCTTGGCTGTGTACCCCAGGGCCTTTGAACTTGCTCTCCCCCTGCTTGGGAATCCTCTCTCACTTAGTCCACAGTCCAATCTAGAGAAACCTTATCTGACCACTCAGATACCCTTCCAGTTACTCTCTATTGTATCACCTTGTCTTATATTCTGTGGGCTTCCCTGGTGGCTAATACAGTAAAGAGTCTGCCTGCAGTGCAGGAGACCTGGGTTTGATCCCTGGGGTGAGAAGATCCCCCGGAGAAGGAAATGGCAACCCACTCTAGAATCCTTGTCTGGAAAATTCCACAGATGAAGGAGCCTGGCAGGCTACAGTCCATGGGGTTGCAAAGAGTCAGACACGACTGAGTGACTTCGCTTTTCTATATTCTGTACAGCACATATCACCATCTGAAACTGTGTGATTTGTTTGTTGATATATTGTCTCCTCCCCTCTCCAGTTGGATGTGAAAGAGCTTAGGACACTGCCATCCTCACTGCTAAATACCCAATACATGATTCAGTTTCTATTTTAAGGCTATTCCTCCTATTAATACAGAGAATGGACTGCAGACAGGCAATATGGAAGCAGGGATATGAGCTGTTGGAATAGTCTGGCCCACAGTAATGGCAGAAAGTGACAAGGAACTGAAGAGCCTCTTTACAAAGGTGAAAAAGGAGAGTGAAAAAGCTGGCTTAAAACTCAACATTCAGAAAACAAAGATCATGACATTCGGTCCCATCACTTCATGGCATATAGATGGGGAAAAAGTGGAAACAGTGACAGATTTTATTTTCTTGGGCTCCAAAATCACTGCAGATGGTGACTGCAGCCACAAAATTAAAAGACACCTGCTCCTTGGAAGAAAAGCTATGACAAACCTAGACAGTGTATTAAAAAGCAGAGACATCACTTTGCCGACAAAAGTCTGTGTAGTCAAAACTATGGTTTTTCCAGTAGTCATGTACAGATTTGGGAGTTGGACCATAAAGAAGGCTGAGTGCCAAATAATTGATGCTTTCAAACTGTGGTGTTGGAGAAGACTCTTGAGAGTTCCTTGGACAGCAAGGAGATCAAACCAGTCAATCCTAAAGGAAGTCAGTCCTGAATATTCATTGGAAGGACTGATGCTAAAGCTGAAGTTCCAATACTTTGGCCAACTGATGTGAAAAGACCATGATGCTGGGAAGAACTGAGGGCAAGAGGAGAAGGGGGCAACAGAGGATAAGATGGCTGGATGGCATCAGTGACTCGATAGACATGAGTCAGTGTGAGTAGGAAATGAGCAAATTCAGGGAGACAGTGAAGAACAGGGAAGACTGATGCGCTGCAGTTCATAGGGTCTCAAAGAATCAGACATGACTCAGTGACTGAACAACAGCAGTGATGGTGGTGGAGACAAAAAGAAGACAGCATATTTCAGAGACACTCAGAGATGGAACCAAAGCCTTGATCACAGGTTGGAGTACAGGACGAAAAAGAGATTACAGGTTGATTCTGAGAAGACTGCTGACAGGGAGCTGGGTGGATGGTTGCGCTGTATCTGAGATGTACATGACTGGCGGGCCTCAACTGACTCATACACACCTCTTCTGTTTCTCTGAATTACACCTACACCCCTTTAAATAGTGTCTTTGCAACAGGTACCCACTGGCATCCTACAGCCCCTTCAGATGGTTTTAAAATTAACTTTTTTCTCACGTACATTTACATGGTTCAAAAACCTAAATGATGTCTTATAGAATAAGGCATACATTGAGAGGTCTAGCTCCTACCCTGTCTCTAACTACAGTTATCCACTCATCTCATCATTTTTAGATATCCGATTATATCAGCTTTTCTGTGCAACAAACTTATTGGCTTAAAGCAACAATTTAGCTTGTGATTCTGTTGTGAACTAAACAGTTTTTTGGGGGCTTGGTGACCTTGGTGGACCTGAGTACCCTCCGTGCTTCTGGGGTCATGGTGGAAAGTGGTGATCTAGGCTAGTGTGGTCATACTGTATTCGCTTAGGTGAATTGCAACTACATGTCTTAGAATTCCCTTCCCTGTATAATTCTTTTTTTTTTAATTTTATTTTTTTTCTAATTTTATTTTATTTTTAAACTTTACATAATTGTATTAGTTTTGCCAAATATCAAAATGAATCCGCCACAGGTATACATGTGTTCCCCATCCTGAACCCTCCTCCCTCCTCCCTCCCCATACCATCCCTCTGGGTCGTCCCAGTGACAACACAGGATATTTGCAAGATATTTGGGGGTGGAAGTGAAGTGGGAGTCATTATGCTTGGAACACTGGTACAGAGCCTGAGGGACCAATTAGCCCACGTGCTTTGTCACAGATCCACAGGCTCAGCCTTCTGCTATGAGGCAGCAGCAAGACCCACAGCTCCTACAGCTTCCATGGATCCCCTCCTTCTGCCTCCCTGAGGCCTGGGCCAGGCACACGCATGGCTCCACAGCAAAGGGAGTAGATGGAATGGAAGACAGACACGGCTTCCAGGTTGGCCTCCATCTCTCTTGCTTTGGGTTCACTTTTTCTTTTGAATAATCTACGCTGCTGACCTTGGATGACTTTCAGGAATAGCATCAGATAGAAAAGCAGCAGGATTCGATAGTGTTTATTAGCTCTTCTTTGTGGTCTTTGACTAATGACTTCCAGTTTTACAACATTTAAACCCTACAGTAAGTCTCTCATTCTATGCCACTCTGCAGTTGACATGTTGCTAGCTAGTTTAGGGGTTGGGATATGAGGTAGGCAGCTGGGTCATATGTCTTTCACCATCCATCATGCTAGCCCAGGCTTTTTCACATAGCACTCGGTACTGCACGAGCAGCTAGAGAAGGCAGCTCCCAAATTCTGCTTGCTTCATATTGGCCAAAGGAAACTATATGGCCACGTCCAGAGACAGTGTGGAAGGCACAACTCATGGAGAGTAGATAAAGAGAAGTGTGAGCAGATAAGGCTGTTACTGCAAACAATGTGCCTTGGCAATTTTGTTGATTTCTTCTCTATCCTCTTTATGGGAACACAAGCAAACATGAACATATATTTTACTTTCCCTCTTTTCTCATGTGAAAGACTGAATATCATATATATGCCATATATATACTTGGGATTTTGCCTTTTTAACTTAATAACAAATCTAAACAGTATCTACTTTTCTATTCTTTTATAAAACTGCACAGTATTTCTTTTCATGACTGCTATAGTTTGCTTCATCCTAACCTTGTATGTGGACACTTGTTATTTCAAAAACACTGTAAAGAATCAACTTGTACCTGTGCCATTTTATTCATGCTGCTGCCTTTTTAATTTAGAATATTTTATAGTTTCCTCCATGGATTATTTTATGGGGCTGAGATTTCTCCCTTGTCTATAGTTGTCATGTTGGTGTCATATGGTCTGGGTATCCAGTGCCTTCTTGATGCTGGACGTTGGGAAGGTCATCTATGCACTATCCTAGGGTAGCTATTCTAAAACTTTAATCTACAAAACATTCACCTGAAAGACTAAGTAAAAATTCATATTCCCAGGTCCCCGTCCTCAGATTCACTGAGAAGTTGTTTCAGAGTAAGCTTGGTATCTGTATTTTAAACAAGCATCATATTCCCAGGTCCCAGTCCCCAGATTCACTGAGAAGTTGTTCCTGAGTGAAGCTCGGTTATCTATTTTAAACAAGCACCTCAGATACTTATGAAGCAGCTGATGTGCTGCACACAGAGAAGTAGGTTTGTAAATACTGGTTACCTGGAATTACAGAATGTCAAGTGTACCAAGGGCTCACAAGAGCAAGCTACATTCTCCGGCGGGGGGGGGGGGTGGTGGGAACACACCACAATTTAAGGCAAATGTTCCTTTGTTGATTCATTCATCCTGCCTCTCTTGATGATGCCCATCCCCCATGATGTATTATGGGGTGGAAGTTGTTTTAGCGATGGGATAAGGGCACAGAATTAGAAGGTGATTGTGAAAGCTTGTTCAATTTGTAAAGAAGCCCAGCAAGAGGGCTCTGAGATGCCAAGAAGTAGCTTGAGTTCAACGGAGTCTTCTAAGACCCAAGCCAGATGGGGCTCTGTCTTTCTTGTGTTCCCCCTGCTTACAACATTATTGGCTGAACAGAGTAAATCCCAGTAGTGCCTGACAATGAGACACTAAGGAGAAAAGACCAATACAAAGTTCAGAGAGAGAAATGAGATTCAGGAAGAGGGGAGGGCCTCCATTATTCAATCGAGGGCTTTAAGATAGAGTTGGACAGGTTTTCTGTGACTGCCCGTGTGACCTGGGTCTCTTGTTTCACACTTAATCCACCATGCATTACATAATGATTATCAAAGAATAATTCCTTCCTTGTGCATTCTTAGAGAGCAATTCTCCCTGCCTCTGAAACACATCTCCCATCTTTTTCATGTGGTCAATTGATTCTTCTGTCTCTGCCTAGCAGGCTGAAAGCTCCATGAAGGCAGGACAGTGTCTGAATTTTGCTTCTACTGCTTGCCAGGCTGACTAACTGGTGTTCCAACAATGACTCAAACCAGACATTATCTAGATAGGAATATGTCATACAGTACCTGGGTAGGACAGAGCTAACTAGGTATGACCATACAGAACCAGAAACTAGTCTGTTGAAAACTTTTCTAATCATCACACACACATAAGGCTGTAAGCAAAAGATTCAGTTCTCAGAGATCCTTACTCACAACAAACTTGGAAATGCAGTTTATATAATTATAAATGTCACATGCATTTATTATTTTTCTTTTTTTTATAAATGGGAAAACAAAGGAAATAATATTTATCATTACACCTCTTTCTTGTTAAATACAAACCTGTATTGCTACTATAAATAAAGCTTATCAGTACATTTTTTTCCATTCTCTTTTCAGAAAATAAATAATATTTACCATTGTCATATGAAGAAACTATCAAAAAATATTCAATCAAAACTCAGTTAGAAAAAATATTATATCAATGTGCCAGGCAGCTAACAAAAATTTTTCTTTGTGCTATATGTGTTATTTGTCCACTTTTAAAAATCTGTGATTTGTTGTGATTTCTTTTCCTATAAGCACAATTTTATATTTTTCTTAATGAGCATCTCCCCCAAACCAAAATCTGCCTGTGGTTACGCCCCATGAACTTTCTGTACACACTTAGGTAATGAGCAGTTGTACCACTACTTTAAATTGAGAACATAGTCTCAGATTAGAAAGTTTAATGAGTCTAAGGTATCATTAACACACCCTAAAGTGACATAGGGCTGCTTCCTCTTTCTTTAGTGTGCATATAGTTCAGAAATATATATTGAGTATATTTGGAAAACTGCAATCAGATAGGGGAAGGTTGGTTGATTTCTTCTATATTTTTCTACCGTATGCATTTCTTCTCCACCCACTTCCTAGCTGGCCATCCGTTTTTGCCCCCTCGAAGGTTAGAAAGGAGTGGTGAAGAAAAGCCTTAATGGAACTGCATTGGGTGGCTTCCTGTTCTCTGGGCCTGGCAGATTCTGTCTCTATGGAGGTATTTCAATAGGTTCACAAGATGTTTTGCACTGGGTTCCTCTCCCTGCAATTCCTTTGATTCTGGCAGATGTGGACACAATATACATCTCTTTTGAGTGGTTGCTCTTCTATAGTATATGGGGTCACAAAGAGTCAGACCCAACTGAGTGACTTTCACTGAGTGGTTGCTCTTAACTCCTCCCTCACCAAAGTGCCCACCTCCAGATTCTTGCTGCTGGGATCCCCCTGTACCTCTAGGATCAGAAACAACCCATCTCTTTCTCTTGGTTACTGAATGTTTGGTCCTTAGAAAATCCTCTTGCCTCCTTTCCGCCAACATGCCCTGGGAGTACAGGCTAATCCCATTAGGGAGTTCTTTCCTTACCCAGCATGAAAATGATGGACAACCTTCATCATCTTACAGGTTCCCTGGGAAAGGGTCAGACTCTGCTCCCAGCTACACAATGCTTTCCTCCCAGTCTCTCTCTAGAGGCAAAGAAATAATAGATCACCTGCCACTCCTCCCTTTTCATAGTCTTGATCTGGCTGAGAGGTAAAAAATTCATTGACCATTCTTCAGGATCATTTCCTTTGTAAACATTCAATTGGTGGTATCTCCTTTTGGAATTTTTCCATTGACTGAATGTTGGGACCTGGTCATAACTTCAATTTCAACATCCTGTTACAGCCTGAATCGCCTTTGCTTCATTTCACGGTATACAGCTCCTTTGTCCCTTGGATCACTAAATTGACTAGTAATTAAGAAAGGCATGGATACTTTTAAAATGATATCATGTGTCCAAATTAGATCAATCTTCCTCTCACATTTGCTCATTTTTAATTTCTTTGAAAGGAATCAAATTGCACTAAAATACTTTTGGCCAATGCATGAGCCTATATAAATACAAAATTCAGTTCAGTTCAGTCACTCAGTCGTGTCCGACTTTTTGCCATCCCATGGACTGCAGCATGCCAGGCTTCCCTGTCCATCACCAACTCCTGGAGCTTACTCAAACTCATGTCCATCGAGTCAGTGATGCCATCTACCATCTCATCCTCTGTTGTCCCCTTCTCCTTCCATCATCAATCTTTCCCAGCATCAGAGTCTTTTCCAGTGAGTCAGTTTTTCGCACCAGGTGGCCAAAGTACTAGAGTTTCAGCTTCAGCACCAGTCTTTCCAATGAATATTCAGGACTGATTTCCTTTAGGATAGTCTGGTTGGATCTCCTTGCAGTCCAAGGGACTCTCAAGAGTCTTCTCATTGAGTATGTATAGAGTGTTTCTTTTGTGCAAAGCAGTCTACTGGACACACAAAAACCAACACACAACAGAGGTTATGTGAAGGGAGGTTGTTTAAATCATTCTACAACTATTTCCCACCCCAACAACCATTTTTTTTTTCCTCAAACACTTCCCTAAATCCAGAGAAGCTAAGGCCAGACTGGTAGGAATATGTTGCTAATGACACATCAATGATGCCCTTCAATGTAGGATTAAACCCTGAGTTTAATCCTGGAACTGAAAATCTATCTCCCTCATGTTCCCAAAAGAGAATTACCCTCTTAGCATCTCTTGTTCATCATCTCACAGGTGCTAGATTCCAGTGTGGTACATCCAATGTGAATGTCACCATCTCTCCCTGGCACCTGAACCTTCTTGATTTCCCGTGTAGACTCTCATTTTGAAATTGGTTGTATTTTTGAAAGTAGGCCTCTTAGGCTGCATGATTTGATGCAATTCTTCACAGGTCCGAATGCTAATACAAGTTGGTGACTAATTCCTAAGTCTTAGGAAAAGGAGTTTTTCTAATTTGGGGTTGCGTTTGGCAAGGATCCTTTTCAAGAGCCCTGCAAGAAGACAGAATTCCTTTTCTTGAAGTGTTAACTTCCTCAATCAAGACAGGCTCTGTTGGGAATTCGATCTCTCCCCACGGCTCTTAGCTTTAGTTGAGGGGGGAGGGGGAGGGTGGGTAAGCTGCTTTCTTGGTACCCTGGGGGAGAATAAGGAGTGACCTTAGATGTCTTTTCCCAGAGACTTCTGGGAAGAAGTTCCAGCTGCCATTTTAGTTTTCTTACAGACAGTATCTTGTGTCTTTTTTTTTTTTTTAATGCCTTCAAGGGGTAAAATCAAATATATCTTCTTTATGGCCATGCCAGGTTTTGCATTTTGCTAAGCACTAAAGGTTTTCTTAAGGTCTTAAAACACGTGTCAGGGGTTTTAATTCTATAAAAAAGAAAGAACTGGATGTTCTGAAGGCAGACCACATGGTCGCCACTTAAAAGTACAAGTTTATAGCAAATGGCTGAAACTTTCTAGTAACACTGAAATGATTTTGTATAAATGTACTGTTTTCAAATATTTTTCAGGATTCATTTGGGAATGATTAAGCTAATATTACATCTTTTCAGTGTTATGAAAAAGATGACTTTCAATCAGAGCTCTCTTTAGTGATTTCATCGAATCACTAAAGATACAGAACCAACCTGGTCCTCTTCTCCCCCTGGTATGTGAAGAGAATGAGATTTTGTTATTAGGGCACCTCAGGACACTCTGGGTGTCTGCTATGTATCCAAAAGAATGAAGAACATGCATCCTCTGGAACTCCCTGGGGAGTTTAGAACTGACTTTTAGTTACAGCAGGGTATTGCTATCCGGAGAATGAAATGGCATCCCACTCCAGTACTCTTGCCTGGAAAATCCCATGGATGGAGGAGCCTGGAGGGCTGCAGTCCATGGGGTCACTAAGAGTCGGACACGACTGAGCGACTTCACTTTCACTTTTCACTTACATGCATTGGAAAAGGAAATGGCAACCCACTCCAGTGTTCTTGCCTGGAGAATCCCAGGGACAGGGGAGCCTGTTGGGCTGCCGTCTATGGGGTCGCACAGAGTCAGACATGACTGATGTGACTTAGCATATAGCATAGCATAGCACAGTATCATGCCCATGACAACCTTGGAACTCTCAGAAGGCATGCCACCAATTTGCTCTGCAGTCCCAGCAAGGATATGCTTCATTGCATTATACAAATATACAAATGAAATGAAAAGGACTGGTTAGAACCATCTGGGAATAGGTCAAGAGAGGAATCTGAACATTGTCGCCAGCCAACAGCTGAATGGGTGTTGTGAGGACAGTGTGCCTATTGGGGGGACCCCTGCATGCATTTGGACAATCTTATGCTGACAGGGAAGTCTCCTGAATGTTTTATGTATTGGTTACATTCCCATGAATGCTAGCCTGAAGTCACTGATACATGACAGAGAGAGACACAGCTTACCCAAGGTAAGATCCAAGACAGGAAAAAGCAAAGCAAATTCAGATAAAAGATAATTTGCAAATTTCACCCACATTGGAGAGGGCAATCTGCTTTACTCGGTCTACCAATTTAAATGTTAGTCCTATTCAAAAACACCCTCAAAGAAATACCTAGAAGGATGTTTGACTGAATATCTGGGCATCCTGTGGCCCGATCAAGTGAAATCATCACAGCTGCACCCTTTGTCAACTCGGCATCCACATGCATCTCCTTAAACCATACAATCTCCAAATGAAATCAGTAACAAAATCATAATTCCACCCAATGTAACTATCCTGCATTCAACCTAAAATGCACTAATCCCCTCCCTCGAAGAGGAGATCAAAATCCTTGGGTCATGTTTATTCTTCCCCTTGATAGCTCATAACTAAAATACTATCACTTAGGTTAACAACACTTAAAACACTATGATATAAAGTCTATGCATCTTATACTAATGATAAGGAGATAAGAGAGCGAAGAAAACAAATTCACTCACACATAACTATAACAAAATAAAGAGTAAATACGCATGACAATTTCAGCCCTTAGTTTTTTAACTGGTCATGTGGTTGTAACTGGTATTTATAACTACCTTTATCCCGTACCCATATCATATTCCCTTTACTTTCAGCACCAATTTCAGCTGGTGGGATGATCTAAACTTATTGCTAGAGGGTCTGAGCCATTACTAGTCCTACTTGGATTGAGTTGTCCTGGTTTTCCACTGACCTATTCATAGGGCACGGTAATACTAAGAGATGGCCTGAGGGATCTCTGAAATTCCAAGCATACTCTTCCTTACCTGCATTGTGGAATACTAGTCCAATGTCCTCTTGGTGGTCAGGATTATTTCCCAAATCAGCTGAGCAACTCTCTTCTTTGCCTGTTGATTCGGAGGCATTGGGCAGCAGTCTTAACTTCCAGTTCAGTGAATCTTTGTTGCATCTCTTAGTGAAAGCCTTCCTCTTTTTGGAGTTAAGACCTCTAGACCAGCAGAGCATAAGGATGTAGGAATAGGAAGCAAAAATGTAGCTAGTGGATCACTAGGGGTGCTGCCACTGCCATTCCCACCACTTATTCCACCTGTGGATCCTGGATCTCAGACAAACAGCGCATATATTGGCTGCTGATTCACAGCATGTATAGCCTTTCCCTGGCCCTGCCACATATTGCCACACAGCCGACACCATAACTGAGTCTTCAAAAGACCATTTCAACATTCAAGCCAGTTGTTCCAGACTAGCGGGGAACATGGTAACACCAGTAAGCAGGGGCCCACTGCTGCACTTCTTTGGCTGTGAAGTGAGATCCTTGATCAGAAGCCCTGCTGTGTGGGACAGCATGATGGTGGGGAGGCATTCTGTAAGTCCACAGATGGTAGTTTTACGAGAAGCACTGCACACAGGGAAGGCAAATTTGTATCCAGAGTAAATGTCTATTCCAGTAAGTACAAAATGCTGCCCCTTCCATAACAGAAAAGGTCCAATGTAATCAACCTGCAGCTGACCAGACAGCTGGCTGATCACCCTGGTGAATGGCGCCATAGCCAGGACTCAGTGTTGGCAGATGGGCACTCAGTAGCAGCTGTGGCCAGGCTGGCCTTGGTGAATCCATGTTGCTGAGCCCTCACATACCCTCCATCTGTGCCACCAGAGCCCCTTTGTTCATGAGCTTATTGGGCGATGACAGGCTATTTGGGAAAACAGACTAGTAGCCATTGAATGAGTATTTCTATCCACCTGATGATTAAAATCCTCCTCTGCTGAGGTCATCCTTTGGTGAGCATTCACCCTAGGCTAGGAAACAAATTTCTTCAGGTTTTGTGTTTTGCCCATTCAGAGAGGTCTCTCCACAGACCTCATCCCCAAATTTCCTCATCAGTAATTTCCCCATTGAATTCTTTCCAGTCCTTTACCATCCAGTCAAACCACTGGCCACAGCCTATATGTCAGTATTTAATTGTCTGCCTGGCCATTTCTCCTTCCAAGCAGAGGGACCAACCAGGTGCGCTGCTCAGAGTTCCTCCACCAGTAAGATTCCTCTTTACCATTGTCCTTCAGAGAGATTTCAGGAAGGGACTGGAGTGCTGCAGCTGTCCACTTTGGGGTGGTAACTGCATACCGTGCAGAACCTTCTGTGGACCAGGCCTGAGTCTTGTCAGCTGATGGTAGGGAACTCCTACGAGACAGGACAGCAGGAGTGGGGACTGCGGGAACATATGCCACTTCCTCATGTAACTTAGTTGTGCCATCAGGGACCGCTTGGACTTGATCATGTAGGTACCACTTCCATCTGATGATAAAGTGCTTTCAAGCATACTCAGCTCTATACCTCAGTGGGTCAGATAACACTTAGTTCATGGTGGGCAGCTCATGTCATATGGTAACTTGGTGAGCCATGGTTGACTGTTCAGTCTCTACTAAGGTAGGAGGTCAAGAGCTGTTCCCCAGAAGGAAAGCAGTTATCTGACCACAGAGAATAGCCACGTTGTGTTGTGATGCACTTGTAGAGGCCTGCGTGCATGTGTGTGTCTAAGACACTTAAGTTGTGTTCAACTCTTTGCAACCCCATGGACTGTAGCCTGCCAGGCTCCTCTTGTCCATGGGATTCTCCAGGCAAAGATACTGGAGTGGGTTGCCATGCCCTCCTCCAGGGGATCTTTCGAACTCAGGGATCGAACCTGTGTCTCTTACATCTCCCACATTGGCAGGTGAGTTCTTTACCACTAGTGCTACCTAGGAAGAGGGCTCTAAACAGCATCCCTGTCTGGCACTGACACTTCAAGCACCACTGGATCTGTTGGTTCAAATGGTCTGAATGATAGAGTAGCTTTCTAACCACCTGGACCCATTGCTGAGCCTTCTCTTGTTTGGGCCCCACTCAAAACAAGCAACTTTTCAATTCACTCAACCATGGGGCTGGAGGAATACGTTGCCTCCAAAATCTAAAAAGGCCTTCTAGGCATTGTGCGTCTTTCTTGGTTGTGGGAGGGGCCACATGGCAACTTATCTTTCACCTTGACATGCTTCATACAACCGGATCCCTAGGAGTTTCACAGAGATAGAAAGCCCCTGAATTTTAGTTTGATTTATTTACCATCCTCTGACATATACATTTCTTACTAATAAGTCTGCAGTAGTTGCTACTTCTTGTCTGCCAAGTCCAATCAGCATAATGTCATCCAGGTAATGATACCTTGTGGAAGGAAAAGGCAAACTACATAAAACACAGAGCTGGGGAGCCGCTGAAGCCCTGACGTAGGACAGTGAAGGTGTGCTGTGGGGCTTATCAGCTGAAAGCACACTGATTCTGGGATTCTGGCATGTCTGTGGAGAGGGCAGACACAAAGGCACCTGCAGGTCGACAGCCACACACCAGGGGCCAGGAGGTGTGTTACTTGCTCAAGTGATGACAACACATTTGATTCAGTAGCTATAACTGGAGTCAGCACCTGGTTAAGCTTGCACTATTATCCACATTCACCAAGATCCATCTGTCTTCTGCAGAGACAAAATGGGCAAGTCAAATGGGGATGTGCTGAGGCTCACAGCCTCTGCATCTTTCTGGTCCTTGTTGGTGGCACTCATCTCTGGAAACCCTCCAAGAATACCGTACTGCTTTTGGTTTACAGTTATCCTTGGTAGTGGAGAAGGAAAAGACAACCCACTCCAGTATTCTGGTCTGGGAAAGCCCACGGACACAAGAGCTTGGCAGGGCTACAGTCCATGGTGTAGCAAGAGTTGACAAGACTTGGCAACTAAACCACGACTATCCTTGATAGAATCAGTATGAGCAGCTTTCACCTAGCCTTTCTCATGATAACAGCCTCACTCCACAGGCCAGGGAACCAGGGTAGGGGTTGGGATTCTGCCAGCTGCTGAGCATGTCTATTACTATTATGTATCCAGAACTGAAGAAATAACCACAGGCTGCGTTCAGGGACCCAAGCGCTGTAGACATGAGCTAAGATTCCATTAACCACCTAGCCTCCATAAGCCCCTACTCTGAGTGGTGGACCACAGTAACCTTTTGGGTCTCTTGGAATTAGTGTCAGCTTGGAATCAATCAGTATCCAATAGTCCCTAAGTCCTCTGAATATTTCATTTTCCCTGGTGTAGTTACCGTGGTAAAAAGCTGTAGGTCCCTTTAAGAAAAACTGGGATAAGATTAACAGCAAAATTTTGGGTGGTGTCCTGTGGTTCTTCCTCATTGGGACCCAGTGTCCCTCCCACCCCCACCATTCAAGGATCTCTGTAAACTGACTCAAGAATTGGAATTGATTGAGAGGCTGCAACTTTCTGTTTTTACGATTCAAGTTAGACTTCTGTTCACTTAACAGTGACTTTGCTTTATAGAAGTTTCCTTTCTATATTATAAATCTTGGTGTCTTCCTCCCTGAGTTGTGCTTGCTTTCCATGCCTGGCGAGCCTACTAGCGTTCCCCAGATCATAAGGGCTAGCATTTATTTTGTGCCCACAATTACCAAGCACTGATCTGAGTGTTTTACCTGTATATTATTTATCCCTCACCCAACTCTATATGTTAGCCACCAGGGCTCAGACAGTAAAGAATTTGCCTACAATGCAGGAGACCTGGGTTTGGTCCCTGGGTCAGGAAGATCCCTGGAGGAGGGCATGGCAACTCACTCCCATATTCTTGCCTGGAGAATCCCATGGACAGAGGAGCCTAGTGGGCTACAGTCCATGGGGTCGAAAAGAGTTGGACGTGACTGAGTGACTAACACTTCACTTCAACTCTATACAGTAATTAGTGTTGCTTATTATATCCCCTTTTCAGATGAAACAACCTGTGGTACACAGAAGTGAAGAAAGTTCCCCAAGGTTGCATGGGCAGTAAATAGTATAACCATCTTGTAAACCCAAGGGGTCGAGTTCCAAAGCCCATGCTTTCTGCTGGCATCTCTAGGCTGAAGAAGGAAGAGGATGAAGAGACATTCATGAATCTGTGGTTCCTAAGACATTTTCTCTTTTTTTTTTCTGAATAGTGTCAGAAAAGCCATCTACTCTAAGGCAACAAATCTAGTTGCTTCAAATCCCATTAGGCTACGTATCTTGCCTTCATCATGCCCTCAGATCCTCCTTCTTTCCAAGACTAATCCCTCTCTCTTTAAACTAAATCCTATAACTTGTTTCCATTAAAAAGAACTTTTAAAAATTCTCTTGCCTATATCTTTACTCTCTATCTCTCCTAATTATTTTCCCTTCCCACAGGTATGCTCCACCTTTAATGAAAAACAACAAAAAGCAAACAAAAAATTCTCAAGGTTATGTATTTCTCTAAGTCCCATTCTATCTTCTGCTTTCACAGTTGCCAACTGAATATCTACAACAAAGAGTCTATACCTGCTGCCTTCATTTTAAAACCATTCATTTCCTTTGTGACCCACTGGACCCTGTCTGGTGTCCCTTGTTTTACCACCTGTTACCTTCAACTGGTTCCTAATCCAATGATCTCTATATTCACTTGGCACTGATGAGGGCTTACACATTCTCAAAACCTCCTCTCCTTGGTTTATGGTATTCCTCTTTCCTGGTCCTTCTTTTCTCTGTGCCTGTCACTTAAATCTTGGTGTTTCCTGGGGTTCTGTTCACAGGCCCTTTTGCTTCCCATTCTCCATGGTGAGCCATGTAATGTCACTACCATGCTGATCTCTTCCCAGTCACACCTCCATCCCGAGCTCTCTCCAATTATGGACTTGAGTACTCAAGTGCTTCTTGAACATCTACAGTTAGATGTTCTGCAGACATGGGAAATTAATCTCCTCATCTTCTCATCAGCAAACCCCTTCCTTCCCATTGATCTAGATGCTCAAATCAATAACCTAAGAGAAACTCTTGGCCCTTCACTCTCTTTTATACCCAAGTTATATAAATTTTACTTCTTAAAAATATATCAAGACCACCTGTTCACCATTCCACTGCACTGCCCTGCCTTACACACCTCTCCTTTCCCACTCACTAAGCCACTACAATGACCTATGTCTTCCTGCCTCGATCTTACCCTCTCAAATCTGTCCTCCAAAGAGACCTCTCTAAACCTCTCCTGCCACTTTCCTACTCACATCTCTGTAGTGGCTCACCTATTGCCCAAAGGATGAAGTCTAGACTCTTTAGCAGGTCACAGAGAGTTATTATCCATGATCTGATTTCTGACATTTTGCCCAATTATTTCCTACACTCCCTAGCCACCACTATTTATAATTCCTGGAATATACCATGCTATCTTACTTCTGTGTCTCCTTTGTTCCCACTAGCTTCTCTCTCTGAAATTCCATCATTTATCCATTTGAAAATTCTTGAGCTTTCTTCAAGCCTCAGCTCAAGAGTCACTTTCTTTATGGAGGTTTTTGTGACCCCCTCATGCTGTCTAATATCTTCCTTCTTCCATGCTTCCATTTTTTTCATAGTTATTTGTACATCTGTAGCCCCATGGCTACATAAATAAATAAGAACCCCAGGGATCTCATTTATTGGTTCACCAAAAATTCCTTGAGCTGGTCACTGTTCAAAGCAGTGGAGACACAGCAATGAATGAACCACACAAATCTTGTCCTTGGAGTGCCTGCATTCTAGCGGGCTGTGTGGGTTTACATTTCAGTAACTTTTTTGCTGAATAAATGGTTAAACACTTCTACAATTTCACCTTTAAACCCAACCTTGGGAGATGCTCCTGGAACCCAGTAATTCACCTAAGTATTTCAATCTCCTTCAAGCACAAGGAAGAAAACTCACAGAATCCTTAAAAATGTTTTTAACTTGGAAGTCTCCTGGCCTAATCAAGAGTCCAGATATCTTATGATGTCACTGAATGTGATAAGAAGCAGTTACCTTGGTGAAGAAATTAACCAAACTGTGAATATATTAACATGCACTCAAAGCCACTCTGCTTGAAAGAGACCTGCATGTCTCCAGAACTGGTGAGGAGAGGTGAGAGGCAAGGAAGATAACCTACATGATAAAAATGGCCAGTAGCAGAATATGAATAAATAATATGTGGTAAGTAAGGACAAATGATACAAGGAGGGTCTGTTTGGTTACAAGGCTCCTTTCTTGGTCCAAGAGGAGAAGGGGACGACAGAGGATGAGATGGTTGGCATCACCAACCCAATGGACATGAGTTTGAGCAAGCTCCGGGAGTTGGTGATGGACAGGGAAGCCTGGTGTGTTGCAATCCAGGGGGTTACAAAGAGTTGGACACGACTGAGTGACTGAACTGAACTGAAAGCAATCTTGATCAAGTAGCTACTGTGTGTTTACTATGAGATGGCCCCACTGCAGGTCTGATGCTCTGAGGACAAGGATGAGAGGTTCCTGCATTGTACCCGCCCAACAGAAAGCCATGGGCCTCCATTAGCAAAAACTGAAGATCCCAACATAAAACATTTAAGAACCTACACTACACCTGGCATGTGTCACCTCTGCTCTCCTGTGTCTTTGGTAAATGAGGCAAGTATTATAACACTCATTTTACCCATGAGGACACTAGTTCACAGAGATTAGGTCATCGTTTTAAGGGTCACATCTCTGGCAAATGGCGGAGCTTGAATTTAAACCCAGTTCAGCCTGATTCTTAACACAATCCACAAGCATGGCCTGGATAACTTGATGGGTTGGGCATATGTAGACTTGAGAGCTTGGGGGTCTGTCTTCTCTGAGCAGCAATTTAAGCCTTCTTGGTCAAAGGGGATCGGGTAACTGAATTTCTGGAGATTCATCCCTGGCCAGTCCCTTGTTGATTTAATTCACCCAATGTGCATTCGATTGTGTCATAAAGGATTTGAACATGCAAAGGCTTTTGAAAACAATAACAAGAAAAAGGTTCTCCAGCCCACACTTAGGTTTGGCAGGCTGAGCTCTGGCCCGAGGCAGGGTGTGAGAAAAAATATAATTAGCATCCACTCAGGCATAGAGTCTCAGGCCACAACTTCTTACCCTGGTATTCATCAATGCACATTTAGCTCTGGCCAATGTACACAACCCTGAGGCTCCACAGCTTCTCCCTCTTCTCCACCCACCCGCTGGCTCAGACACACAATGGAGCTAAAAAGAGCCTTCAGGTAGAGCCCTGGTCCCATTAGCTCACTCTGTGGCAAACGAAGGGGAAAGTGTTTGGGATGGCAGGTTTTCCCATCCCTGGAGGATCTGGATCCAGACAGACACCCAGACAGCCGCCAAGCATTCTTTGGTGGGGAGGATTCCAGCAGGCAGCTTCTTAGTTTGGTAATTGCTCCGGCACCACAGGGGGCTCCTCTGGCTGAGTTGGGACTCCCCAACTACAGCTGCACCGCCATCCCTTCCAGTCTAGACAGTCCCTCCCTCTGTGCGCTCCAGGAACGCGGTACCCAGAGACAGGCAGAGGCCTTTCACTTCTCTGTCCCCTTTTAAAAATGCTTAAAATAAATTGCATAAGGTTACAAAGAAGGCCAGTAATATTTAAATAGTTATCAAAGATTTGAAAAATCAAATTTGTCATGGGGTCATATACGTGCTTAACAGTGAATTAAACAACAAGGTCTCACCACCCCCATTTTTACTTAAACCAGGATTAAATTTCAAGATCAGAAAAATTAATCTCAATAATTACCATAACAGCACCCAGCATTGTTTCTTGTGGTGTAGAGTTTTAAGCATTCCACCACTGTAATAATTTGTTCTTTCATATTCATTCATTCACTAGTTCAGTCATTCTACTAAAAAAATGTGTACTGGCAAGGTATTATGATCATTCCTGACCAGAGGTCAGAAAATGATGTGCTTTGGATAAAGCTGACCATGGCCACTCATTTACATTTGGTCAGTAACTGCTTCCACATGATAACTTCAGAGTAAAATAATCACACTCGATGCAACATGACTTTCAAAGTCAAACATATTTGGTATCTAGCCCTTTACAGAAAAAGTTTACTGACTCCTGAACCAGACATGGGCCTTACTCTTAAGGATTTTTTCATAGTCCACAGGATAAAAAAGATAAAAACAAATTTCAGTGCAATATTATGCACCAACAAAAATATGTCTAAGGTGTTGAAACTACTGAGAGAGGACTGAAGGGTAAGGTGTAAGAAAGGTTTCCTAGAAGAGGTAACATGGAGTTCCATTTTGAAAGAATAGAGGTTTATCATAGGTGACGGCTTTCTGGGCAGAGGATATTGTTACAGGGAAGAACAAAATCTAACTCCATATTGGGTCTGTTTCTTTTACTTTAACTTTGCTTCCCATTGCTTTTGTTCACTAAAACAATACTGTCCAGACATAATGGCCTGCCTCAGGGAACTCTACTCCACTGTCTGAATGTTAAACCAAAATGCCTTTGTTCTAGACCATGTCCACCTGTGGATTGCTCCAGGAAGAAGAAATTAACACATCCCTTCCCAAGGCTGGTTATTCCAGGAGATATGTGCAAGATTAATGGCTTTTTACTTACTCACTTCCCCGCCTCTCTGTTCTATAAAAGAACCTGGCATCCAGACCCCAACAAGATGGTCATTTTGAGACATTAGTCTGCCATCTTCTCTGTCTGCTGGTTTTCTAAATAAACTCCTATTCTTTGACTCAACACCTCATCTCTGATTTATTGGCCTGACATGTGGTGAGGAGAGACATCTTGGACTGGATAACAATATTACATGATCAAAGGTAGGGTGACATAAACAGCATTATGTTCTGGAAATTATAAACACTTCACTATCACTGAAATGTAGAGCTCTAGAGGGGAGTGACAGGAGATGACTGAAGAACAAGGCAGGATCAGACCCTAAAAGAAGTTATGTGTCATGTTAAGGAGCACAACTCTTCTTCCATAGTTACCAGCAGTGCCATCCAAAAGAACTTGCTGGGATGATGGAAATTTCTACAGCTGTAAAGCCAATATGATACTCACCCTCCAACATGGTGACTGAACACTTGAAATGTGGCTATTATAACCAAGGCACTGAACTCTTAGTTTTCTTTCATTTTCATTAATTTAAATAGCCACATGTGGCTAATCACTATGGTACTGAATTCCTTTAAGTGATGGAAAGTGAACTGATTTTCACACACTGAGATGGAGTGAAAGCAGTCATGGACCATATGTAAACGAGTGGGCATGGACAGTCTTTTCATGCACATCATTTTCTGGCCCCTGGTCAGAAAGGATCATAATACCTTGCTCAGTACATGTTTTTGAATAGAATGAATGAATAAATGAGTATGGAAGGACATACTTCCAGAAACTGATAGGAGTGAAATACTTCAAACTTAACCACCAAGAGGAACAATGCTGGGTGCCATTATATATACTGAAATGATCCTTCATGATCTTGAAGCTTAATTCTGGCTTAAATCAAAAAATAGGAGGGAGATCTTGATATTAATCCACCATTAAAATCCATTGCTTAAACAGACAAATAGGTTACCAAATCTCCTCTTTAAGAAGATTATCCTGGTTGTGGATAAACTGAAAGAAAATAAGACAGGAAAACCAATGTAAAGACTAATCAATTGTTCTGAAAAGAGAAGATAAAGTTCTAATCAAAGGCAGTAGTGGTTGGAATAGAGAAGAGGGTGGTTTTGAGGTATATTAACACATAGGACTGACAATTCAGTGATTAATTAAATTTAGCGATCAATTAAATTGGGGCTATGGAACATGAAAGAGTTGTTTAAAACACCCCATTGGTTCCTGGATGGTGACTGGATAGGGAGGTGGATGTGAAGATAGGAATAAAGGATGAAGAGAAGGCTGGTGGTAGGGGAAGTATAGATAAGGAAGATGCTAAGTTGAGTTTAAGTTGCTTGTGAAGTTGGGTAGCTAGGTCTAGTGAGAGGTCTGGGTTGAAGATAAAGATTAAGCACATTAGTAAGTACCATGTAATCCAATAATAATAATAAAATAATAATAACTTCTAGTCTTGATTTTCCTACCAACTTGCTGGATGATTTTGGACATGTCATTTTTTTGTGTGACCTCAGTTTCATCATCTGTACAACAGAAAGGTGTTGAACCAGAGGTGGTGCAGTCACTTTTTTCCCTAAAGGGACAGACAGTAAATATTTTAGACTCTGAAAGCCATACTTGGTCTCTGTTGCACATTTCATTCCTCCTCCTCCTCCTCCTCTTCTTTCTTCTTTTACAATCTGTAAAATATAAAAAAAAACCATTCTTAGCAAATGTTTTGTATAGAAACAGAGCTATAGTTTTCTGATCCCTGGACTAGATAATCTCCAAGATTCTTTTCAACCATAAATTGCTTTGGTAAGTTATTATGTGAGCTTCCCTGAAAAAAGCGGTCTTTTTCCAGTAGTTTAAATATACTTTTAGTGGAAACATAACATAGATCAAGAAAAGTAGGCAAATCACATGTGGACATTTTGATTAACTTCTACAGAGCAAATGCATCCAGACAACTACCACCAAGATCAGGAAGTATTATGCTATCAACACCCTAGAAGCTCCTTTCTTTTCTCCTCAAGGTCATCACCTATCTCTTCTTCCTAAAGGCAGGCACTAGTCTAACTACATGGATTAGTTCAGTCTCTCTTAAACTTCATGTACTCCTAAGTGTTGGGATTTAACTTATGTTTATAAGATTCATCCATACTGTTGCACAGAGCAGTAGTTTATTTTCATTATTGAATAATATACTATAATATTATCACACAAGTAACTTATCCATTCTTATATTATTGTATGTATTTGGATTGTACATCAGCCTTGACATACTCCTTTCCCAATTTTGAACCAGTCCGCTGTTCGATGTAACGTTCTAACTGCAGCTTCTTGATCTGCATACAGATTTCTCAGGAGACAGGTAAGGTTATCCAGTATTCCCATCTATTTTAAACATTTCCACAGTTTGTTGTGATCCACACAGTCAAAGGCTTTAGCACAATGAGGCAAAAGTAGATGTTTTTCTGGAATTCCCTTGCTTTCTCTATGATTCAACAGATGTTGACAATTGGATCTCTGACACAATTTTCCAGACCCAGCTTGTACCTCTGGAAGGTCTCAGTTCACATACTGCTGAAGCCTAGCTTGAAGGATTTTGAGCATTACCTTGCTAGAATGTGACATGAGAGCAATTGTATGGTAGTTTGAACATTATTTGGCATTGCCTTACTTTAGGACTGGAATGAAAATTGACCTTTTCCAGTCCTGTGGCCACTGTTAAGTTTTCCAAATTTGCTGACGTATTGAGTGCACCATTTTAACAGTTATCTTCTAGCTCAGTTGGAATTTCATTACCTCTATTAGCTTTGTTTGTAGTAATGCTTTCTAAGGCTCACTTAACTTTACACTCCAGGATGTCTGGCTCTAGATGAGTGATCACACCATCGTGGTTATCTGGGTCATTAAGATCTTTTTGTAAAGTTCTTCTGTGTATTCTTGCCATCTCTTCTTCATCTCTTCTGCTTCTGTTAGGTCCTTGCCGCTTCTGTCCTTTATTGTGCTCAACTTTGCATGAAATGTTCCCTTGGTATCTCCAACTTTCTTGAAGAGATCTCTAGTCTTTCTCATTTTTTTTCATACTTTATCCTTAACAATTAGATACATATTTTAACTGGAACTGATATCTATGTATTGGGTGAGGTGGAGAAGTCAAAATTTAGTTGTTCCATATGTATAGCCATTTGGTTCAGTGACAGTTATTGAAAATTTCTGCACTATATACAGTATTTACATTTGTAATATGTTATGGTAATGTATGTGTGGGTCTTTGTCTGGAGCTTCTCTTTGTGTTCCTTTTACCTACTTATCTGCCTGTGAATGTATCCCTCTACTTTGTTAGGTCTTCTCTAAAATCCCTTAAAAATATTTGTACATCTTTTGCTAGATTTATTTCTAGACATCCGATGTCATTTAATGTAAGGGTCCCCAACCCCTGGGCCACAGACTGGTACCAATCCACTGAAACATTTTCCGCCCTGTCTGTGAAAACCTGTCTTCCACAAAACCAGTTCCTGATGACAAAAAGGTTGGGGACTGCTGATTTCATGTTATCCAAATAATATCTTTTGAATTTTTTCATTTTCCAGTTGGTTTGTATCTGAAATACAGAAATATAATTAATTCTTATGTGTTGACCTTATTTTCAATAACTTCCTGCATTCAACTTACTGATTCTAATTCTAGTAATTTTTTAAAGCAGGATTTTATGAATCAACTACTCCTCAATAAAAAAGAAGAAAAATTAAAAATAAAAGCAGGATTTTATTTTCTCCACAAGTTTTACAGCCACAATATATTAAGAAAGAAAAAAAAAATTCCATGGGTAACTAAAGTATGAATAAATTCCTGATTTTAATTTTCTCCCTGCCATTATCAGCACACTGACATGGCATCTGAATGAATCACAACTGGATTTCAAGGACTCACCCTGCCCTTAGATGTCATCAATCCTGCTTACTTAGTGTCAGCAACTGTGAAACCAAGCATAATAATAAGCCAGTCCTAATCCAATCTTAGTGTGACTTCAAATTGTTAATAAATATGTCTGTGCCTGTAGGTATACTTAGGCAAAGGGAAACCTACTTAGCTGAACCACAAAATTTAATGATCAATAAGGCAAAAAAATAATTTTCTGTTGTTTCTGTTTTGCTTTGTTTAGTTTCTTAAGGAATTTTCTCAGTGAAGATCAGCAAAGGAATGGCCAACAACTTCCAGTGAAATTTTGCTGCCTAGTTCTGTTAGACACTGTAGTCATAAATGCACACTTATTAAGATCAAGGAGGAGGCCTTAGAATTAATTCAGCCCCATAAACTTATTTTAAAAATAATTTTTAAATTGAGGTAACACTGAGCTATAACATCATATAAGTTTCATATATACAATACTGCATTTCTACTTCCATAGACCCTACAAGGAGCTCAGCATCAAAAATTTACTTTCCATCCATCACCAATACACTTTTTTTTTTTTTAACAAATGAGGAAATAAATTTATAGTGAATTGGGCTTCCCTGGTAGCTCAGCTGGTAAAGAATCCACCTGCAATGCAGGAGACCCCGGTTCGATTCCTGGGTTGGGAAGATCCACTGGAGAAGGGATAGGCTACCCACTCCTGTATTCTTGGGCTTCCCTGGTGGGTCAGCTAGTAAAGAATCCACCTGCAATGCAGGAAACCCCAATTTGATCTTTGGTTCGGGAAGATCCCCTGAAGGGAATGGCTACCCACTCCAGTATTCTGGCCTGGAGAATTCCATGGACTGTATAGTCCATGGGGTCACAAAGAGTTGGACACATCTGAGCGACTTTCACTTTTACAAAGTGAATTATTCAATGTTTCAGAACTGGTTAGCAGCAGAGTTAGAACTACAAGTCAAACGTTACCACTTCTAGTCCATTGCCTTTTCATTAACCCACACTGTCTCTCAGGCTCAAGAGTAAGATGCAACTGAGGACACAGGGAATGCTTACGCTTGGAGGTGTGTGGAGAGATTTCCATGATGTGCAGTGTTGAGAGCAGGGCAGGAAGATGGACATTCACTAGCTCTCTCTCAAGAGCCAGGCAATAGCCAAAGTATTTTCTATATATTTTTTTAACCCTCTCTGAAATTTATAAGGTAGCCATTACTATTCTCACCTTGCAGGTGAAGCAATGAATCTCAGCACTGTGAAGTGGTTTGCATAAGAACACATGTCTGGGGAACCCCACTCTCATCTAGAATTGCTTAAATCCAACCCATGAGATTTTTTTTCCCTTTTATTGTTGAGAAGTGGAGATAGGGAGTTTTACACTATAAAAAGTTTTATTTTTTAAATACTGTCAAGAATGATCAGAATTACAACAAGGCATGAATTTGGCCAGCATCCCCATTTCTAAAAATGACTGAAGACAGTTGGAGATTTTGAGAATTCTGGGTTTGAGTCTCACTTCCAACACTGGGCTACCCATTCACCTGAGAGTCCACCTTGGGTTTCACAAGGATGTGACACAGGGATGCATTTTAGGATTCCAGAATGATTGCTGGCAATGGGATAGCAGCTAGTTAGATGAGTATGTTCTGCTTTGGTGATCCATAACTTTATATACAGCATTTTTATTACCCCATAAATCAGAGATTTAAAATTCAGCTTACAAAATTATCCCTCAGACAAAATGATATCTTTAGGAAACATACATATCCAACTGCTTTATATTGCCACCTTCTCATTCTGCATTAATTAAATCAATAAATTAATAAAAGACTTGCCACAATAATCTGGGACAGTCTACACAGTATGTGGATTAAAATCAGCTATGGGATCATGTTTGTAGAATACTGAACACAGTGCCACTACATTTATTCATTCATTTATCCACACATTTATTACTTTAAGATATTTATTGAGCACCTGTTATAAATCAGGTCCACAACTAAGTGTTGAGGAGACCCAGACAGATAAGACACATCTTTGTGTTATAATAACTTGTAAATTACATGGAGACATGCAAGTAAACTTATCATTAATCATGACTCAACTGATAAGTTCCCAAGAGAGGCACCTGCAAAGTGCTTCACGAACACTGGGAAGGGATTGGTTTTATCTGCTGGTAGGGAAGGGGGAGGGAAAGGCAGTGTCAGGGACAGCTGCACTGAGGAAGTAATCATTATTTATTTATTAAAGGGTTATTATTAACCTTACTTTTAGCATTTGAACTTTTATTTTTATTAATAGTTTGAGATAGTCACATGCCATACAACTCACCCTTTTAAAGTGTATATATAGTTCAATATATTTGAATTATTATTAAAGCCAAATGATTTGTTCTACAACTCATGACTAACTTCCAGATATCATTTCTTAATTGAAGTATAGTTGATTTATAGGGCTTCCCAGGTGGCTCTGTGATAAAGAATCTGCCTACCAATGCAGGAGACACAGGAGATGAAGTTTCAATCCCTGGGTTGGGAAGATCCCCTGGAGAAGGAAATGGCAACCCACTCCAGTATTCTTGCCTTGGAAATCCCATGGACAAAGGAGCCTGGTGGGCTACAGTCCACAGGGTAGCAAAGAGATAGGACTTAGTGACTGAGCATGCATGCAATTGACTTATACACTGTGTTAACTTCTGATGTACAGCCAAGTGACTCAGTTATACACATATATACGTTCATTTTTATATTCTTTTTCATTATGGTTTAATTCCAGGATATTGAATATAGTCCCCTGAGCTACACAGTAGGACCTTGTTGCTTGTCCATTCTATATGTAATAGTTTGCATCTACTAACCCCAACCTCCCATTATCTCTTACTTGAGGACCTTCACCTGCCTTTTCAATGGCCTCCCTGACCTGCCCTTGTCACCCCACAGCATCCACATAGCAACCATATGATTTTTATAAAACAAGTCAATGTCTTCTTTGCTCAAGTCCACCAATGTCTTTTGAGTGAAACGAGAGTGAAATCTTGATTCCTTAGATAGCCTTATGATGCAGCTTTGGCTGCTTCTTTCTTAATTGCCCTCTAGCCCCACCTCCCCTACAACCCATTAATACATCTTAGCTACTCTGGTTTTGTTTCTATTTATATATGACTTCTTTCCAGATGTCAGATTTATACAAAAATACATCTTTAGAACTTCAAAATATTTATTGTTGAAAAAGAACCTACAATCTTAAAATTAAAAGTCAAAGAATGCTTTCCTGCTTCTAGTCTCAGGGCCTTTGCACTTGCTATTCCTTCTAATTGAAGTGTTCTGCCCCAGATCTCATAGAACTGTGCCCTCCTCTGAATTAGAATCTCCATCACTGAGAGGTGTTCCTTAATCACTTCAGCTAAGCCACCACCACCACTTGCCCCACATACATTCACACACACACTTCTCTTTACTCCATTACCCTCCTTTCTCTCTTCTTCATTACCTTACTTACTACCAGAATCACTGTTTGTTTTCCATACCCACTCATTTTCATAAGTAGAATCTTAAGTACCGTCTAGTTAGGAACTGGAGAAGGCAATGGCACCCCACTTCAGTACTCTTGCCTGGAAAATCCCATTGATGGAGGACCCTGATAGGCTGCAGTCCATGGGGTCACTAAGAGTCAGACACGACTGAGCGATTTCACTTTAACTTTTCACTTTCATGCACTGGAGAAGGAAATGGCAACCCACTCCAGTGTTCTTGCCTGGAGAATCCCAGGGACGGGGGAGCCCTGGTGGGCTGCCATCTATGGGGTCGAACAGAGTTGGACACGACTGAAGTGACTTAGCAGCAGTTAGGAACTATGACTATTTCTTCTTTGCTTCTTCTCTTCAGGACCTAGAATAGTGCTTGTGTGCGAGTGTGTTAAGTTGCTTCAGTCATGTCTGACTCTGTGCAGCCCTATGAACTGTAGCCTGTCAGGCTCCTCAATCCACGGGATTCTCCAGGCAAGACTAACTGGAGTGGGTTGCCATGCTCTCCTCCATATCCCTCAGTTGGATATTCCCAACTGAGGGATTAAACTCATGTCTCTTATGTCTCCTGCATTGCAGGCAGGTTCTTTACCACTAGGGCCACCTGAGGAGCCCCAAAATAGTGCTTAGTAAACAATAAATGGTGATGATGGACAGGGAAGCCTGGCATGCTGCAGTTCATGGGGTCACAAAGAGTCAGACATGACTGGGAGACTGAACTGAAACAATAAATGATCAAGTGAAAAAGGGGAGAACTTACAATAAAAATTCTTAAAGATGCTACTCATTTTAGCTAATTATATAATAAATTTCTTGTGTTGGTAGCAAAAGTTTTAGGGAGATAAGCACTAAAATTATGCAAACCATTACACAGCAACCTCTTGAGACCTTCTTGTTTGAGATGACATCAGTTCAGTGGAATGGCTGAGGATACAAGGAAGACATTTTCCCCATGTGGATCAGTAAAAATCACAGAGTAAATCTTGGCTTTTTGATTCTGTTTTCATTGACATTCCTTGATTTTAACAGCCAATTTGCCCAGCCTTCCTGTAAAGCATTTTAGGACATGGGAATGATGATGTATTTAGGGAACTGTCAAAATGTAAACTGCTGTTGTCATAGGTTTTCAGCAGTCAATCCCCATGAAGCAGTAAAAGCAGTGTTCATGGCTTGGGTGTCAGAAACCCCAACCAATGTGTGCCTTGTAAACCTTAAAAGGCCTTTTAATAGCTTTAAATGTGAACTTTTGGTCTTACAATGCTTCTATATGATCCCCAAAGAAATCATAAACATGGTGAGCTGTCCCTCCACCTACTAGGATGATCGCAGATCTTTCCCCTAATACTGGCCTACTGAAGGTTCCCAGAGCTGTTTATTATTCCCATATGGCCTTATTTATGGGAGAAAGGTCTGGTGATCTCCCACAATCTGGGCAGTACATATCTTCAGATTTGGGGTCAAAGGGAACAGCCTGGACTCTGAACATGAATTTTTGGTTTGAAGAAATCTTCTCAGTGTATATTTCCAGTCCAGAGCCTGGAGGTGGAAAGGAATTAATAGATAAAGCAGTTCATGGGGAGATTAAATGAACAAAGCTGTAGAAAATAATTGGCCAACTCCTGATTTTAGTAGGTGCTCAACAAATGATAACAATTAGATATGATTGCATCTATATTCTACCATTTAATCTGTTGTGTTAAAATCTGATTGTGTGTCTTTCTCCCATCAGATAAGAGACTAGTGGTCAGGGGATTGATTTCTGTAGCAACAGAAAGTAGCGAAGTGTCTGAAATGCATTAGTCATTCAATTTATGCTTCCTGACCTAGATAGAGCACTGGCTTCTGAGTCCCACACTATCACTGTGTAGCTATGAAACCTTGGATAACTTTTCTTAGCCTTACCAGGTCTCAGTGTCCTCATTGTAAGAGGAAGAGATTGGATTTTATGGTCTCTAAGGCCCTTTCCAATTCTAGCATTCCATGGCTCTACTTAAGCAATGTTATTAAACTAAGGAAGATTATTAGGAACTGTTGGAGCCAAATTCCATTTCTCTTCGCCTGTTCTGACCAAGTCTTCTACAATGATGAATTATCCAAGCTAATTTCCAAGCAATCTAAGTGACTGTTTTGCTGTTATTAAGATTCCACTTTGGACATTCAGAGTTTATTCCAACCCAGAAAACATGGTGGAAAGTGGAGATGGATATGAACCAAATGGTACCCTGATCACATTGCCTATTCAGCTTCCTAACAGCCTATGTATGGTTCATAGAGGCAAATGGTCCATGGTATCAGTTAGTAAATATTTAATAGTTCAATTAAAACACTGGTTTTTTAAAATGGTTTAACTCAGTGCAGCAAATAATTATTGTGTGTCTATTGTGTGCCAGGTACTGATTAGATTCTACAGATACAGAATAAATGAAAAAATCAAAATGTATGTTGACTAAAGAATGCTATCTGCAAGACTGATACTTATTCACAGCCAAATTAAACATCTCTTTTCCAGATAGACAGCTAGATGCAGAAATCCAAAGCCAAGCCAGTTAATTCCTAAAATGAGTGAAATACAAGAAATACAAGTCTCTAGCTATCACCTGTGATCACATGTGCAAATAATTAGCGCAGAGCCTAGAATTCAGTAAGTGTTATTTTCCTTCTCCACCTTGTTCAAGTTGACACCTAGAAGTTAGTCATTCTGCATTCCTCTACCACTCACTCCCAGGTTGTCAAGTCTGCCTTATTAATATTGCTGTATTTTAGCCACTTCCCTATACTCCAACTTGTAACAACCTTCAAGCTTCTACTATCTCTCTCATTGCATTAATTTTCTAAATTTTTTCTACTGCCTGTCTTGCCCCGCCCCCCCCCCGCATTAATCTGCTTTTTAAAATGAGGATGTAGTGTTTTTTTTAAGTTCAGATCTGTACATTCCAACTGCTTCAGCCAGAGGCAGAGAAGAAGGGACAGAGTGTATAAACATCTAGAGAAATAGCAATCAATAATTGGTGGTTGCTTTTCTCTTTCTGACTTACTTTACTCTGCATGATAGACTCTTATCAATGCATGTATGTGGAATCTAGAAAAATGATGCAGATGAATCCATCTGCAGGACAGGAATAGAGATGCAGAAGGAAGGAATGGAAGTGTGGACACAGGCCGGGGCAGGAGGGTGGGATGAACTGGGAGACTGAGACTGAAATATGTGCACTGTCATGTGTGAAACAGACAGCTAGTGGGAACTCCTGTAGAGTGCAGGAAACTCAGCTCGGATGATCTGTGGTGACCTAGATGGGGGGGGCATGTGAGGGAGGGCCAAGGGGGAGGGGTACATGTACACACAGAGCCGAGTCACTTCGTTGTACAGCAGAAACTAACACAACATTGTAAAGCAACTATACTCCAATAAAAATAATAATAAAATAATTTTAAAAAAGCAATTGGTGGTTGAATGCGTTTAGGATGGAGTGGCAAAATTTATGGAAGAGTCAAGAATGACTTCCACTTTACTTAGATGGATGATGGTGTCACCAAAAGAAGAGGCATGAAGGAGGAACAGATTTGGTGAGAATGATGGCAGAGGGAATGCTATGTATGGCTTATCATTCTAGACTCCCCAGTTGCGGGAAGTGTGGCTGCTGATGGCTCATCTTGATAGTCTCCCAGGAATGGCCAGCATCAACTGTTCCAGTGCCTCTCTCTCAGCTCACAATGATGCTTTCATTTTGACCAAGTAATGGAGGGGAAAAAATGCCAAACTAGGTTCATGGTTTGGTCAACTTTATATGTGGGTGCAAGCCAAAATGATTGTGATTGCATAACAGCTCCACTCAGGAGTAGTCCTAAAAGACGGTGATAAAAGAAACCCCCCTCAAGGGCCAGAACTCCAGGTGGTGCATGTGATTATCATAGTGTCTAACCTAAATCAAAAATATCAATTATTGTATGGCGCTATGTTTCCAATAGATAGAATACAAGATTTCAGAACCAGGATATGGAAGAAGGAACAGCCCCACTTACTGTCATTCCCACTGATCCCTCCCCAGAATTCTGTGCTTTCTAACACTCCAATTTTAGGTTCTTTGTGTCTAGAGGAGTCTGTTACCAGAATCAGAAGGCTCCCACCAGGGGATGTGACTTGAATCCCACTAAACTTTAAGTTATGGCTGCTGTCTAGTCACTTCAGCACACTTGTACCAAGAGAACTGCAGTCAAATACAGGAATCAACATACTGTCAGGAATAATTATCCTGATTAGAAAGAGGAAGAACTACAGTTATATAGTGAGACCAGGAAGAACAGATTTGGCAATCTAGTTGATCCACTAGGGCATCTCTCATGGTTCCTTCATTCAATTTTGTCATTAAACAGATGGGGAAAGCAAAGCCTGAGAGGGACATTATGGCCAGAGGATCAGACCACTCAAAGAAGATGGTCTGAGTCACCATTCCAGGTAAGTTACTTAGACTTGCAAAAGTGCAAAGTGAGAGGAATTCAGTTCGAAAGGCTGATAGAGGAGGGAGATGGTACTTGGATGCAGTGTCAAGACTAGCTAAAGCAGGATGCAGGGTGGTTATAATTTCATCCCACTGATGTTCCTCTTGTAAATTTTCCCAGAATAAAAGGCAAAACAGAATCCTGACAGGAGCTATTCCCATAGGAGGAGAACTTACTAGCAGAAGTGAAAGGATCTGATATTTTAAGAGGTGAATTGCTTTGTTGAGGTACCCGGATCTCCCCTTCAGTAGTCTTACAATGGCCACGAGCATCTCTGCTGACAGTCCACTAAGTCATCTCTCCCTGGGAATTATCCTTGGCTTATCCTTTGCTAATCTCTTGATGGACACCATGACAGTGTTTCTCAAAGGGTTGCATGAAGACTCTAGGCTCAAATTCACTCGGGGTGCTTCCAGGTGTACTAAACTAGAACTTCCAAGGCTGGGATAAGAATAGCCATTTTTAACACATGACTTTTATGATAAACTGGTAATGCAATAAGTAAAATATTTATCTGAGTTCTATGAGGTATTCTAGCAAATTAATCAACCCCCAGGAGGGCCTTGTGGGAAATTCAGATTTACAGCCTGTACGTCAGAAGGCTGGACTTGCAATTGGCACCTGAAGTGGAGGACAGTCTGGTGGGACTGAGCCCTGAACTCGTGGAGCCTGATGCCATCTCCAGGTAGATTGTGTCAGAATTCTGTTGAACTATAGGACATCCAGTTGGTGTGTTTGGTGAATTGCTTGGTGTGCTGGAAATACCCCCAGTCCCTCTACTGGGATTGGGTTCAAAAAGTTAAATATGTATATGAAAAACCCACTGAACAGACGAATGCAGCAGATGACAGCACCATTTTAAAAAAGCCTAGTCTGTACATGGACAGTCATCACAGAGTTGGGTGGGGGTGGGAATGAGTAAAGGCAGAATGGCAAAGACAAGTTTTCTGATGTAACTGGTTAAAATAATCAAAAGGATTAATTCAACTCAGATGTAGGGAAACCTGTCAAAAAAAAAAATAGTGAAATTATTTTATCCCTTTATTAGGTACCTAGCTAGATTTTTCTATTCTCAAAATCAATTCAAAACCATTTCATATATTTTAACTGAAAAATAAATTAAAAATTCCCCCAAAAGATTCATTTTGCATTGCCTACTCAGTTTTCACACTTGACAGAAATAACTTGCCAATTATTTCATAACTACTGTGATTTTTTGATGATAGCTACTATGATGGGGAAAAAAGAAACAAATGGTTATTTCTGCTTCTTAGTAAAGTGTTATTGTGATAGCTAAGAGGCAAATTACATAATAATGCTTCTTTAAGTTGCTTAGAATTATGGGATGACATCATGGTCAAAGTCCTGCAGCCCACTGCATGTCTCTGATCAGAATGCATGACTTGTGCATGAAGTGACTAACTAAGGTTTTGAACACTTTGGAGGGGGAGTACAGTGGAGAAGAAAGACATTAATCTTCAGCTTCAGTACAATTAATTTTTTTTTTACTCAGTGAAGACTTGTTTTTCTTGACCAGGCATCCAACATTTTCAGATGACACAGAATGGAAAGTGCCAGAAACCAGAGAACTGGCAAAGCTGAGATGGGAGAAGAGAGTCTACAATGATTGACAAGTTAAAAGAAATTAAAACTGGCCTTTCTAATTTGATGATCATGGGACTTATTAATTGCACAACACTGATAAGAATTTGACCTTAGGTGGGTAGCAGTTCTCAGAAAATCCTGCAATAAAGTCATAGTCAATAGTCAAAAGTACAAAGAAGGCATGTGCTGTTGGCGCAGATTATAATTAAAAGTTGACTTGCTGGTTATCTTGGGTTAGCCATGTTGACCTTGGCTATACTGGATCTACATTATGAAAAAAGAAATTTAGAAAAGAATATAATTTAACTTTTTGTGAATGGCCAGAAAAATAACAGCTATAGAGATCACCTGTTATAAATACATTACTATTAATTTATTAATTCTAGTAAATTAGTAACAGGTAGCCTCTGTAACTGATTTGCTACACGCCAGGCACTGTGCTAAGAGCTTTACTTGTGTCTCATTTATTTCTGTCACAATTCTATGAGGTCAGTACTATTATTAGATCCATTTTCTTTTAGGTAAGGAATCAGAAGTTTAGAGAATTTTAGAAACTTTTCCACATTCATACTGGCTAATAATAGCAGAACAAGACTTTATACTCAGGTCTGTTTGATTCCACAGCTGCTTCTTTAAATCACTAGGTCAGGTGATTATTGAGATATTTTGGAAATTCTCTAAAATTCTCAATAGAGTTAACAAGAACCCAATATTCTATTACCCATAATTTCAGTGATTGTCACCTCTATGCATCTATCTTTACAGTTCAGCACTGAGTACCATTAAGCCTTTTAAGGAATATAAAAGTACACTGTCTGCATCTTTAAATATCTCATAAATGTACTATGATGATTTAATTGCACAAACAAACAGAAAACCATACAAAAGAGTTTTGTGATCAAGAACTTAAGTCACAGTTGGCTTGGTTAGTTCACACATTAACACATTATTTCAAACACATTGACATGGTGGTCAAAATACAAGAAGAGAAAAACCAAAGAGATGTGGTTAAACTGTATATTTAACAAAGGAAAGCAGGACTTCCCTAGTGGTCTACTGGTTAAGAGTCTGCACTTCCTCTGCAGGGGGTGAGGGTTCAGTCCCTGGTTGGGGAAAGAAGATCCCTCATGCCATGCAGTATGGCAAAAAAATAATTTAAAAAAATGTTTTTAAACAAGAAAATCATTTCAGAGAACTTGAAATGGAACAATAACACCGAATAACAAACAGATATACTGGTTCTGGGTCTAGAAACAGATAACAGTAATCAGAAGTGTGGCACCTGCAGGCTAAGATTGAGAAAAAAGCACTGTGTCAAAGGAGGAACTAAAGTTAGGCTCCAGCTCATAATATAATAGTTATTCCAAAGAAACTTGCTGGCTACTGCTGTCTACTGTGCTAGGCTTATAGGATGTTTAGGTTCAAGGGAAGAAAGAGGGCATAGACATAACTTTGGTACAAACATTTAAACAGCCATCCAAGCTTGGTGACGGATAAGTGAAGACTGCAGTAATACCGCAACATAGAATCCTGTCCCAACACTCGAAGACCCACTTCTTTTAAGTTGTAGGCTGGGGAACAGATTGAGGCCATTGACAGGGAGGAGTGATTTCACAGAGAGAGAGAGAGAGATAAAACACCACCCTCCCCCCAAACTTGGGACTTCTTGGTGGTCCAGTGGTTTAAAATCTGCCTTCCAATGCAGGGGACATGAGTTCAATCCCTAATCAGGGAACTAAGAGCTGCATTCTGTGGGGCAACTAAGCCTGTGTGTGGCAACCAGAGAAGCCAGCACACTGCAACTAGGGAAACCTGGGCGCCACAAAGAGAAAGCTTTGTGCCACAAGAAGCCCACACACCACAACTAGAGAAAGCCTGCACTCAGCAATGAAGGCCCAAGATGAAAATCTAAAATAAAAAAAAAAAATCAATCCACTCAAAAAGAACCTACATATCAGTATTTCAAAATACTTAAAGAAATCTAATGATGTGCAAGACCACTGTAGAAAATACTGTAGATTGACTTCCTTAACCTCCCTTTTACTTTCCTTCTTCTACTAAGGAAGCTAGAAAAAGAAATATTCTCCCAGCTTCTCTTACAGCGACAGGAGGCCATGTGGCACTCTCCTGGACAAAGAGACTAAAGCAGAAGTTCCTGGGGAGACATTTTTCCCCTGAGTAAAAAGAAAACCTCACTGACAGAAGGCCCTTTTGACTTTCACACATTTTCTTGTCTGGAATGCTTGCATGATGCTTCGAAGCACACACCCATCTTGGGAAATGAGGACAAAAATTTATGGAGCAAGAAGACCTAATAGACCTGGATATTTGGGAACATTTTTGAGTAGCAGCACAGCCCTGCACCTCTTACCCTGAAACCTCTTATCATGTTGAATAAAAATTTCTGCTCACACATACAAACGCACAAGCTTCCTACATTATCAACATCCCGCACCAGAGTGGTACATTTGTTACAATCAACGACCCCACAATGACACATCATTATCATCCACAGTTTATATTAGAGTTTACTCTTGATGCTGCACATTCTATGGGTTTTGCAAAATATACAATGACACGTATCCATCATTATAGGATCAAACAGAATAGTTTCTGGCTTCCCAGGTGGCACTAGTGGTAAAGAACCCACTGCCAATGCAGGAGACTTAAGAGACTCAGGTTTGATCCCTGGATTGGGAAGATCCCCTGGAGGAGAGCATGGCAACCGACTCCAGTATACTTGCCTGGAGAATCCCATGGACAGAGGGGTCTGGTGGGCTACAGTTCATGGGGTCGCAGAGAGTTGGACAGAACTGAGCGACTGAGTACGCATGCACAGACAGAATAGTTTCACGGCCCTGAAAATTCTCTGTGCTCCACCTAATCATCTCCTTTGCTCCTAATCTTTACGTTTCCTCCATGTCTTTTCCTAGTTTGGGAACTTATTTCTTTTTAGCACTGAATGATATTCCATTTTATGGCTTTACCACAGTTTATGTATCCATTCACTTACGGAAGGACATCTTAGTTACTTCCAAGTTTTGGCAATTATGAATAAAGCTGCTACAAATTATGTGTGGACATAACCTGTCAATTCCTTTGGGTAAGTAGTAAGGTCAGATCATATGCTCAAAGTATTTTTACTTTTGTAAGAAATTGCCAAACTATATCCCAAAGTTGTAGTACCATTTTGCATTCCCACCAATCAGTGAGAATTCACATTGTTCCCCTTCCTTACCAACATTTGATGTTGTCAGTGTTCTGCATTTTGGCCACTCCAACAGTTGTGCGGTGGTATCTCATTGTTTTAATTTACATGAAAACCAAATGATACGTAATGTGAAACATTTTAATATACTTATTTGCCATCTTTACATCTTCTTTAGTGAGATACCTGTTCAAGTCATTTGCCCATTTTTAAATCAAGCTGTTTGTTTTCTTATTGTTAAGGTTTAAGACTTCTTACATATTTTTGACAACAGTTTTTTAACAGGTATGTCTTTTGCACATATTTTCTCTCAGTCTCTGACTTGATTTCTCACTCTCTTGAAAGATATAAAAATTTTAAGTGGAAAATGTCATTGAACTTAAACCTACAGCATGGACACAAGAGACACAACTGAACAGTGTAGACTGGAAGACAGGCCTGAGCAAATCACCTTAAGTTGGAAACCATGTCAATGCTGTTAAAATACATGAAATAAAGAGTGAGAAACTCTAACAAATGTCTAACAAGACCTCAATAAGGAGAGAACTGAGGAAATGGACAAAATGTGATCATCAAGGTAATAGCAGCTAAAGTTTTTCTAGAATTGAAGAAAGACATAAGAAACTCATCCCAACACACTGTGGAAAACAACAGCATCAAAGACAGAGAAAACATGTTAAAAAATACTAAAACCAAAAGATAGATTTTCTATAGATGAATGAGCTCTATAATTAGATTTAGAGAAAATTTTTTCACCAGCACTAAATTTGTCAGAATACAGTGAAATGTCTTTGAAGTGACAAGGAAAATGATTGGCGAGAGTAAAACTCTATATTTATCTCAATTATCATTCAAGAGTATGGGTAAAATAAAGATTTTTTTTTTACACATAAAAACAGATAATTTACTAGTCACATATCATAGTAGAAAGATTTACTAAAGACTCTAATGCAGCAACCAGAAATAAAATCTAGGAGGAAGAAATGGAAACCAAATACAATGGTAAGCCAAAAAAAAAGTATTAATCAAAAACAGTGATATATTTCTTATTGTGGAGGGAGAGGCAGGTGGGTGAAGAATGTTAAAAAGTCTAGTGGAATTTTTTTTCCCAAAGAAATAGCTAATTTTCCTAATACTGTTTATTAAATATATTATGTTCTTGATAGAACTGAAATATCAGCACATATCAAATTTATATACATGGTTCATGTTGGACTTCTTACTGTCTTCCCAATGAGCTATTTGTCTTTTAGTAAACCAGTATCATACTATTTTGATTACGGTAGCTGTGTACTACATTTTAAAATCTGTTTTGAGAAATTTCACCCTTTTTTATTTTCTAAAATCATCTTATCCACTTTTATTATTTACTCTCTAAGCCAGGGGTCAGCACAACATTCCCTATAAAAGGGCAGACAATATTTTAGGCTTTGAGGGCATGTAGTTTACAGTTTTACTACTCACCTTTACCATAGTTGGGGCTTCCCTGGTGGCTCAGAGGTTAAAGCATCTGCCTGCAATGCGGGAGACCCGGGTTCAATCCCTGGCTCAGGAAGATCCCCTGGAAAAGGAAATGGCAAACCTCTCCAGCATTCTTGCCTGGAGAATCCCATGGATGGAGGGGCCTGGTCAGCTACAGTCCACAGGGTCGCAAACAGTTGGACACAACTGATCGACTTCACTTCACTTCACTTTACCAATGTAGCATAAAAGAAGTTGTAAACAATATGCAAATTGTTTTATGTAAATGAACAGACTTGGTTATATTCCACTAGCACTTTGTTTGCGAAACAGGCAGCAGGTTGGATTTGGCTGGTAGCCAGCAGTTTGCCTTGCTCTTAACTATTTCTTACTTTCAGTTTGTTTTCAACACTAACCTGGCTTTTCCATATCCCTTCTGGGTTGTTTTCAGGGCTGGATAATCATCTAAATATCTGCTTTCCATGTGGTCTTGGCTATCTCACCACTGTAATAGCATCACTTTTGAAGTCTACGTAGGGGACTTTCTAGTTGAGGGAAAGAACAATCTCTCCCTCATTTTTATGACTCCAAGATCTAATAGAGGGTTTCATACAGAGTACATGCTCATTGAATACTGTCAGAAGAAGAGGAAGAGAGAAGAATCTGGAATCTAACTCTTGTTTGACAGTGTGGAAACATTCTTGCTCAGATTTATAAAAATAAATTAATGACAAAATGAAGAGACAAGTAAAAGCACAACCGTAGTACAGAGAAATAAGGGTTGGTATTAACATAGGAGCGCAATGGTAATTTATGACTGGGAGGTGGAGGTCGAAGAGAATATCATGCTTAAACAAAGACACAAAGGATGAACAGAAATTTGCCAGGCAAAAAAGGAAAAGAAGAAAAGGGAGGATGCTTCAGAAAGAAGGGAAGCCATACCTAAAGGCTAAGAGGTGAGAGAGAGAATGACTGGTCTGCAATAGTTGAGTGGGCCCAGAATTTGGGGTGGGATGAAAAGGGAAGCAGAGGATGGGTAAATAATAGATTCAAGGAGGAAGAGGGTAGGGAGCAACCTATAAATCAAGTTTAGGCATAGGAGCAAACTTATTTTTCTAACAGGTTTCCCAGGCTAAGAGCGCAAAGCTCTGGATGAAGTAAAGACAGATGTATGCAAGCCAAGAAAGATGCTAGAGTCGGGCACACTGAATGGCCTGAAGCAGGGGAACAGGATGAAGCACTGGTGTCAGGGACCAGAGAAAGGACAGCCACTCAGCCAGTAGAGAACATCTGCTCACAACTTAAGTAGGAACAAAGGGAGGAGGAACACACACACACACACACCTAGAAGCTTGCCTGCCAAACAGTCATCAGTGTGGGATTCTCTTGTTCTGTTCAGGCTCTCCTGATCAAACACACAGCAGCCACACCATATGCTCTCTGGGACAGAGAAAGGTTTCAGCAATTGCCGGGCGAGGGAGGGGGAGCTGGAGGGGAACATCTGCTCTGTGAAGAGACTTGAAAAAGTAATCTTCTAATCGCTTGGGGAAAACATCTGGGCCGCACACCCCCAGACCACCAATGGCGTGGTAAGTGGAAAAAGACTGGGGGAATGGAAGAGGCAGGAGACAGAGTAGATGCAGAGTGAGCTGTGGGCTAGAGGAAGGACACGGGCTCAGGGAGAATGGTGTGGCCCTTTCGGAGACATTGATCACTTGGGGGCTTTCTCAGGCAAGGACCAAAGGCAGTTGAAATGTTCACCCACAGAGGTCACTGAAAAGGCTCACTTGGTCCATGGCACTTGGAAAACCATGCCCCACCTTCCAGACTTCAGAGGTCTAAAAACATCAAGCGGTGAACAGCTATCATGAGAAAGACAGAACAAAGCTTCTAAAGGTCCTACCCACTTTTAAGAAGCTGTGCGTGGAGAGGGAAGGAAAGAGCCAGGAAAACTTTTTGAGATGAACAGACAGGACTCCTTGAATCTGGCATGTTACTCATGTTTTAGCCCCCTCTTCAGTCCACGCATTCATGTGGAAAATTCAACTTGAATTACTTAAGGTAGATTAGAACATCATAGGTTTTCTTCAATTCATCTATCAACGAGTAAACTGAGTTTGTTTTTTTAGGGTTGCCCAAGATTCTGATGCCAATTAAGTGAAATAACTTGGAGTAATTAGGAATTACATAGAATTCTTCAATCTTCAAAATCTGGGAGTTGAGGAAAATGGCACACAGGGAAGTAAAATTCCTTTCAAGAATCACGTGACTAGTGAAAGTGTAGATCCTGGACTGGATCAGATTTTCTGACCTTGATTCTGGTGTAGGTTTCCCCAGCTATTCAAGCGTTCCTATGAAACCTTTCATAAGCAGAGATGGCATAAAGGGAAGAAGCGGTTATCTTAGGACACATCTTGCTAACAGATGCGCAAAATAAATCAAGATGAAGCTCAGATGCAGTTATGGCAGCCTGGTGCTAAGATGCTGAGTGTGGTTCCCCCGCAAAGAGCTTGGCTGTGTCACTCTCGCTACTGGGGGTGTGAACTCCCTCTATTCAGGCTCCCATAACACAAACATTAAATGCTGTTCTTTCTCCTTGTTTTTGTAAAACCACAAATCCTCTTCAGATTTTTTTCCATTGGTGAAAACAGGTACTAATGTAGGTAAAAGTGAAGTGGTATAAAGCGAACTTTTGAAAAGCAGGGGATATCTGTATTCCTTCTAGAAGCCCATTTTCATTTTTTCTTTCCTATGTAGAAAGGCAAGAAAAATCCTTTCTAGTTGGCAAGGTAAGATGGCCAAACAGGAATTAATTAGAGAGATATGGAAAAGCTAAGGCTGAAACCAAGAGTTTGCTTACTGACCATATAACACCAGGATATGGGAGAGGCCAGTAGGGAGACAAGAGAAAGAAAAGGTCCTTTTTGGGGAAAGAAATCTAGATGAGGTGGCAGGGGTAACTTTTCCCTACTTATGAATAAGTTCTAGTTCAGACACATCTTTGCGCTCCAATTTGTGTCTCCTTTCTGCAACTTCAAGGTAGAACCACAGGGCACCTCTGCAAACCTGGGGCCCACTGCAGTTGTAGGAAGGAAGGGCTGCAACGGCAATTCTTGGGGCCAGTGAGAGGCATGGGCCTGGTTATGTGGTACTGTGCTGTCATCGAATCAAGATACTACTTTAGGTTCTTTATATCTTCATAACAACCTCTAAAGTGGGAGTTACCTTCCTCACTTTACAAAAGAGAAAACTGAGGCTCAGAGAGATCACACACCTAGTAAGTATAAAGGGAAGGCTACAGGAGATCTCTCATCTCCTCAGATCACAGATGCTTTGGGGTCCACGACTGGAGTTAGTCATGCTGGAGTTCACTGCATGTGGCTTATTACAGTCACATCACATATTGCTACCCACTGGTTGCCCGTTTCTCTATCCAAGGTTGTATATTTGACAAACCAGGTTAAAATGTTCCAACAAAGGGCAGCAGATGAACACTATCCCAAAAGGGCAGTCTTGTGTGTGTTTGAACCTGCTTAGGCCGCGCTCTGTTCACTGCAGCTGGTGGTCCAGACAGTTGGGCATGCAGGGACCTGGAATCAGAGCCGGCATCTGAGAGGAGGGCAGGTGGGAGAACAGGCCCACATGCAGGAGCTGTGAGGGTATTCAGTTCCACCTGCAGAACCACACCTGGAAGGAATGGCAGCAGGCACAGGCGGTGAGTCAGTGAAGCAGTGGGCATCGGCAAAGTCCAAGGGCAAACACAGCATGTCCTGACCCAGGGAAGGGACGTATTGAAAGGGGATGCTGGGAAAGGACAAGCATGCATACTTGAACTTGCTTGACTAACGGATGGGACTTCTGCCTAGGCACGCTCAGCTTCAACGGAAACACATTTGGAACAGGAAGCGAAAAGAATTAGCAGAATACAAGAGCAGGCCATGCCAGGAAACCCAGCAGACAGGCAAGAGGCAGCTGGCCTGTGGGGAGCAGAGGCCCACCCACCAGAGACAAGGACCATAGTTCTTGGAAGGCGACTGGAAACAACGCGAGGTCTGCAGCTTGGCTGGGTTAACAAGGGAGAGACTCACCCACAGCAACAAGTTGGGACTCCGATTCCCAAGAGGTCAGGAGAAGCTACTCCTTTACCTGATTTCAGCCCATTCCTCAAAACCTACCGCATAACAGACATTCAGATCATAGGAGCCTCTAATCCCTTATTTTGAAAGACAATAATTTGTATCCTTCTTTAAACCCCAAAGAGTTTCCCCAAACATCATTATGTAGCAATGTTGCAATCTGTTAAGGATTTTGGCACAAATAAACCAACAGTATTTTAATAAGTTTTCTAATTTTCTCATGTTGGTGTTAGTCACTCAGTCATGTCTGACTCTTTGGATTCCATGGACTGTAGCCTGCCAGGCTGCTCTGTCCATTGACCTCTCCAAGCAAGAATACTGGAGTGGATAGCCATTCCCTTCTCCAGATCTTCCCAACCCAGGGATCAAACCTGGTCTGCGGCACTGCAGGCAGATTCTTTACCATCTGAGCCACCAGGGAAGCACTGAGTGAGCCGTAGACAAGGACAAAACTGTGAGACACATATGTTTTTTACACAGTCACCTCTTTCAATATCCTTCTTATCTTCCGATCTGATCTTTCTCCCAATGAATGAACTTTCTGAAGCATGTCAGGTCCATCGACTCTTCTTATAAGCTTTTCCATTTTCTTAGGCAACATCATCACAATGTGGTGAACATGACAATGAAACACATAACATGGTGAAATAATGAGATGCAGTTACATTCGACCAGTCGAGATGCAGCTGTAACACACTTGTGGGTGTTCTCTCACCTACAATCACATGTGACTTAAGCCATTTTGCTTCCATGTATATATGGATGTTTTGTGGAGGAGGGCAGTAAATATTTGAGTAATGAGAGTTTAGACAGTGAGGGATTACTGTACAAAAGAGAAGCAGGTCTTGGAGGTAATAACAGTAACAGATAAACCTGTGATTTACAATGTTTGAGTCCTTTTTATGTGCCAGGCATAGGAAAAATTATTAATCTTGCAATAAGGCAATGGATTTGTAAAGCACAGGGTTGCTCTATTTCAAGCTTAGAAAGAGGCTGTAGAGACAACTGGAACTCCTGTGTCCAAGAATAGATCCCCAAATATCCAAACTTGATGAGGTGAGTAATCATGGCCCATATAGTCAAAGCTATGGTCTTCCCAGTAGTCATGTATGGATGTGAGAGTTGGACCATAAAGAAGGCTGAGTATGGAAGAACTGATGCTTTCAAATTGTGGTGCTAGAGAAGACTCCTGGAAGTCCCTTGGAAAGCAAGGAGATCAAACCAGTCAATCCTAAAGGAAATCATTCCTGAGTACTCAATGGAAGGACTGATGGTGAAGCTGAAGCTCCAATCCTTTGGCCACCTGATGTGAAGAGCCAACTCACTGGAAAAGACCCTGATGCTGGGAAAGATTGAGGGCAGGAGGAGAAGAGGGCCACAGAGGAAGAGATGGTTGGATGGCATCACCGACTCGACTCAATGGACATGAATTTGAGCAAAACTCTGGGAGGTGGTGACAGATAGGGAAGCCTGCTGTGCTACAGTCCTTGCTGTCTCAAAGAGTTAGACACAGCTTAGCAACTGAACAATATTTATTATCAAGCACACACTTTATTGCCTCCATTTCACTGGTGAGAAAACAGAGATACCCGTGGATTTCTTTTAGGATCCTCAAAATCTAGGGTCTTGAGTTTCAAAAATCTGAACTTGAGATAATTCTGTTCTCATGAACATACTTCCGATTTACCAATGACAAGATGATGTTTTTCCTTACAACTGGTGAAATCATTTTGTTCAAGGTTATCCTTGAAATGAAGGAAACAAAAATTCTCTTGTATCCCTCAGTGTTGCTCTGATTGCAGGTGGACAAGCACCATCTTGAGTGATTTCCCTTCTCCCACCTTCTGGGGGATGGGAGAGAAGAGGGCGCAGACACATAGACACCAACCTGGCTTCAGTCACTTCTGGGAGGCATGGCGCATAAGATCTGTGCCACAGAGAACAGTCCACTGGGGCAGGGCAGGTGGGGGGAGAAGCAGAGAATCTTCCATTTGTTGGTCATAGTTTTCTTACCTGTACCATTCCTGAACTCTTCGTAATTGACACATTCTGATGACTATCAGTTATCGCATGCTAAGGATGGAGTGTTTTTTTGGTCACACCACACAGCACACAGGATCTTAGTTCCCCGACTAGGACCCATGCCCCCTGCATTGGAAGCACTGAGTCTTAACCACTGAACTGTCAGGGAAGTCCAAGGATGCAGAGCTTTTAAAAGTAACAAGAACTTGCTCTCCTGGCAGGGCAAAGGAGTTAAAATTAAAAATCTGACAGAATAAGAACCACAGCCTTGTTCTTTACAATTGCTTCCTAATTCCCCTTGCTGTGCCTCTTGCTGTCCTGCTCATGAGGGCAATACTGATTTTCCTGTACTCTCCCTTCCACAAATACCTTTCAGGCTGTGGGTATCACTCTGTCTGGTTCCAGACCTCTCTCCTTTCCCTAGTCTGCTTCTACCTTCATACCTAACTCTGCCCTAGCTTAGAAAAATAAGTGCTCACTAAATGGTAACTGTCAATTTGGAAATGCCTCAAAAGCATGTAAGACTCCAACCCCCTTGGGTGGTAAAACTAGACTTCCTCAATCATACTGTCCATCTCCTTGGCCTTTAAATTCCATTGCTCTTTTCCCATCCCATTTTCCCTTAGCTACTCATTTGTCTTAAGACATTATTAATGTCATATAACTCTTTTGATCCGGATAGGATTTCTCACCATTTTGTGCCCTTGGCTAGGTGGCTTCAGTGTAGAATGCCAGTTCAAACTCTCCTGCCATTTTTCACTTGGCCAATCCCTACTCAGTCTTCAAGACACAGCTCATGTACAGACTCCTCTCTGGAGTTTTCCCTGATGCCCTGAGCCAAAGACGGTTACCACTTTTGGTGTTCCCAATGCACTCTGCTCATACTCTCTACTGTTATATTGTAAGTCATCAGTTTACTGCAAACGCCAAGAGGACAGTGATGTGTCTTGTTCATCTCTGTGTTTCCCAGTTCCTTGCGCCTGATAATACAGATCAGTCAGTAAGGACTGCTTGATTGAATGAATGGATATCTCAATTGCTGTCACAGTGTTGATATGGAAACTCCATTAAAGTCCCAAGAACAAATACTCCAGTATTCATCTTGGAACTGATTCCTCAGATCAATATTCAGAATCATTTTCTGTGGCACTCCTAGACCTTCCTTCATTTGTCCATACTGCTTTCATCCCTTTGGAACTCTAACAAGACAAGAGGTGTTCAGTGAATGCCATCTCTGCTTCCAAGAGAAATGCTTTCTTGGCCTCTCATGAATCCTTCAGGGATGCCTTCTCAAGAGCTATAAAATGCTCTGATAATGGATACCAGACTCGCAGTCATCCAGTTACTCTGCTCAGTGTACTTGTATGTGGCGGCTATCATTCAAGCTGTCCTGTTTTCACATTTTCTTCCCTAGTCCTTGCTAGTACGTGTGCATATGTGTAAATGCATGTATGTGTGTTTTCACTGACATTTGATAGCACTGCTAGATTTCTACCATTGAAAGTCAAAATACAAAAATGAACCCTATATACTCTAAGTAGTTCAATGATTGCTGAAGAGCTATTTACTCCTCTCTAACTCCCCCCTAAAAAACCATACAAAATAAACAAAAATATCACTGCCTACTTTAGTTTTAAAATGTTTCTAACTTTCTATTGTACAGAAAAATAAATCAGCCATACATATACATATATCCCCTCTCTTTTGGATTTCTTTTCCCATTTAGGTCACCACAGGGCATTAAGCAGAGCTCCCTGTACTATATGTTCTCATTGGTTATCTATTTTATACATAGCATCAGAAACTAACACAACATTGTAAAGCAACTATATTCCAATAAAAATTAATCTAAAGAATTTATCCTAGTGACAAATGCAATTTGGAAATTTATTCCATGGAAGTGATCAGAGCTATGCAAAACAATTTATATACAAAGATGTTTATAGTAGCATTATCTGTAACAGAGAGGAAAGAAACTCATGTTGATTATGAATAATATTAGTATTTAAGATTTGGTGTTAAATAAAAGCAGCATGTCATGAGACAAAAAATAAAAATAAAATGTTTCTAACTTTTAGCTGGTCTAGCCTACCTCTCATCAAAGTATTTATGAAGCGCCTAGCACTTTGGTGTCCCAGATACTCAGAATTATTTATTTCATCTTTTTCTTGCCAAAGAAACTGTATATACGCAGTATATACAAGCTGTGTTTGGCAGCACACATCCACAACAATGGGCTTTTTACATACAGGTAGAGAGTCGAATACTATTTCTAATCTGCATTTTCAAAGTTACTCCCACAGAAGTAGCCAAAACACATGAAAAAGACAAAGAGATGATAATGAAATCAGATAATTAAACTTCTCAGCTCCTATCACACTCCATGATTAGATGTGTTTTCATATTTTGGAATTCCCCATTAAGGAGAAACTCATTAGAATATTAGATTTATCAAGTTTTAAAGGTATACAAAGGTCCATATAGTCAAAGCTATGGTTTTTCCAGTAGTTAATGTATGGATGTGAGAGCTGGGCCATAGAGAAGATTGAATGTCGAAGAACTGATGCTTTCAAATTGTTGTGCTGGAGAAGACTCTTGAGAGTCCCTTGGACTGCAAGATCAAACCAGTCAATCCTAAAGGAAATCAATCCTAAATATTAATTGGAAGGACTGATGCTGAAGCTAAAGTTCCAATACTTTGGCCACCTGATGCAAAGAGCTAACTCCTTGCAAAAGACCCTGATGCTGAGAAAGACTGAAGGCAAAAGGAGAAAAGCAGCAAAGGATGAGATGGTTAGATAACATCACCAATTCAGTGGACATGAATTTGAGCAAACTCCAGGAGATAGTAAAGGACAGGGTAACCTGGTGTGCTGCAGTCCATGGGGTTGCAAAGAGTCGACACAACTTAGCAACTGAACAACAACAAAGGGTACCTCCTTTATGCCAGGCATGCCAGAGGCACTGGAATACAAAAGCAAGTGGCATCAGCAAAATCTTTGAGGAGTTCTCAGTCCAGTGGGAAAAAAAAAAACAAGGTAAGAGGCACTTACAATCTCCTGGGGGCAAGTGCTTTAGTCAAGGGAGGTTCAGAATACCACAAACATGGAAAGGTACCTCATGCCTGCCTCCCCAAGTAGGTCAGGGAAAACTGGGAGATTGAGGAAAGAAATTTGATTTTGTGCACAGTGACCAGAAATATGGTTGGGACAAATACTCGGGGAGAGAATATATTTATTTCCAATGACAGGAATGAAGTCACTGCTGGTAGCTTTTCCATCTCAAGACTGTTCAAATGTTACTTCTTAAATGCATCCTCCCATAACTACCATACTTAATTATAAAATTTTGTCTTACCATCACTCCTGAACTCCTGTTACCCTATTCCACATTTTTTAAAAATTTTATGAAATACTCTTCACTTTCTGCCATACTATTAGTATATAACTTGCTTTTATATTATGTTTAATGCCTCTCTCTTGCCTTCCCCTCAACCTGTAGCTAGACTAAAGTTCCACAAAGATAGGGGTCTATTTTCATTCAACAACATAGTCCAAGTACCTAGAACAGTGCATGGCACAAGAAGGCATTCAATAATGAATTTTAGAGATGCAACTAATTCAAAAAGCATAAGGATCTGATAGTTCACTTTGAGTGAAACTTTAAAAATGACCAATGTTGTTCCCTAGACTAATTACTACTCATTGTCATAGAACTGAGGAATTCCAGAAAAAAAAATTGCTCCATAAAGAGCAACTGTGCATGCCCCTACTTGTCAAACAAACAAACAATAAGGGCCTTCCTAGACGGGATGAGTGACTTCTCTGCTTTTGTCTTATACCTGACAGCCAATTTGACCCCTCAGCAAGTTTACATATTAAAAATATTTTTAAAATGTCCACCTTCTCCATCCCAGAGGCCACAACCCAGGTTTAGACCACCACTGTTTCTTAGTAATATCAATAAGCAGCTCATGGGTGCTCATTCTGACCTACGTCCAATCCATTCTCTGGTCTAAAGCAAGAGGGAGCATTCTAAGGCACAAAACTGTTTCAGCTTAAAAACTTCAAACACTCCCGTTTTCCTTATGATAAAAACCAAATTCTGAAACACGAATTATGAAGAATTAATTCAGTGCCACTGGCTCATGAGAGTTGACTGTGGACCTCTTCCCAACTCTGTAACTAGTAGACTTATGTGGGTCACTTGAAATTAAATTTGCCAAGGTTGGAGTACATTTATCTCATGGAAATTGGGAAATGGTAGAACTCAGAGCTTTTTAATCCAAGTAACAGCTTGTACAGAAATATAGATAGATAGATAAATTTGGTGTGTTAATGTCTTAGTGAGGATTTTTGTATCTATGTTCAAGGGATGTTGATCTATAACAGGTTCTATCTATAACAGGTTCTCTTGTTGTGTTTGTCTAATCTTGGTATTAGAGTAATAATGGCCACATAAAATGAGTTGACAAGTGTTTCATTATCTTCAATTTTCTAGAAAAGTTTGTATAAAATTGATACTATCTCCTCCTGAGATGTCTGGTAAAATCTGAAGTGAAACCATCTGGCCTGGAGGTTTCTTTGCTGGAAGACTTTTAATTACAAATTCAAGTTTTAAAAACAGATTTAGAATTATTCATATTTAGAATTACTCATATTTTATATTTGTTCTTGTATGAGTTTCAGCAGTTTGTGTTTTTTAAAGAAATTGGTCCATTTTATCTAAGTTGTCAAATTTCATGGCATAGCATCCTTATTCTTTTTAATGCCTGTAGGGTCTGTAGTGATATCCTCCTTTATTCCTGATGTGGGAAATTTGTGCAACTTTCTTGGCCATTTCAGTTATAGGTTTACCAAATTTATTAACTTTTTAAAGAAAAAAATTTTCTCTTTTATTTTTTTCTATTTTTTCCAATTTATTAATTTCTGCTCTTTATAATTTCCTTAATTTTTTTTGAGTCTAGTTTGCCCTTCAATTTTAATTTTTAATGTATTATCCTAGATTACCAAAAATTGGTATTTTTCTAATATAAGCATTTAATACTATGTGTGTGTGTGTTAGTCGCTCAGCCATGTCTGACTCTGCAATCCCATGGACTGCAGCCCACCAGGCTCCTCTGTTTGTGGAATTCTCCAGACAAGAATACTGGAGTGGGTAGCTGTTCCCTTCTCCAGGGGATCTTCCTAACCCAAAGACTGAACCCAGGTCTCCTGCATTGCAGGCAGATTCTTTACCATCTGAGCTTCCAGGGAATTCTATTTAATACTAAAAATTCCCCTAAAAGCACTAGCTTCAGCAGTATTCCATAAATTTTGTCGTATTTTCACTTTTACTCAGCTAAAAAATATTTTCTAATTTCGCCTGTGGCTTCTTCTTCAACCTACAAGTTATTTAGAAGAATGTTTTGATTTTCAAAATATTTATGAATTTTCCAGGTATCTTTATGTAGCTGATTTTCTAGTTTAATTATTTATGGTCACAGTATGTACTCTGGATGATTACAATTCTTTTAAATGTGTTAATTTATTGTTTTCATTCTTCCTGTGACCCAGAATATATTATTTTGGTGACTATTTCATGTCCACTTGAAATTTTCCATACTAGCTGGGTAGACTGTTCTATTAATGTCAATCAAGTCATTTGATAGTGTTGTTCAAGTCTACTCTAGTCTTGTTGATTGTCTTTCCAATTGTTTTATCTATTATTGATAAAGAGAATGTGAATTTTTCTATTTTTCCGTTTAGTTCTATCAACTTTTACTTCATGCATCTTAGAGCTCTGTTACTTGGTGTATGCACATTTAGTACTGTAATATCTTTTTGGTGAACTGACCTTTTCCATTATGTAATGTTTCTCTTTACTTCTAGTAATTTTATTCTAAAGTAGACTGTATACTTAATATACTCACTCTGCTGCTGCTACTAAGTCACTTCGGTCATGTCCGACTCTGTGTGATCCCAAGATGGCAGCCCACCAGGTTCCCCCATCCCTGGGATTCTCCAGGCAAGAACACTGGAGTGGGTTGCCATTTCCTTCTCCAATGCATGAAAGTGAAGTCACTCAGTCATGTCCAACCCCTAGCGATCCCACGCACTGCAACCCACCAGGCTCCTCTGTCCATGGGATTTTCCAGGCAAGAGTACTGGAGTGGGTTGACATTGCCTTCTGCAATATACTCACTCTAGCTGTCTTTTTATCAGTTTACATAATATATATTCTCTATCCTTTTATTTTTAATCTATCTACATAAGATGGTCTCGATAGAGGACAGAAATGGAATGGACCCAACAGAAGCAGAAGATATTAAGAAGAGGTGGCAAGAATAAATGGAAGAACTGTACAAAAAAGATCTTCATCACCCAGATAATCACGATGGTGTGATCACTGACCTAGAGCCAGACATCCTGGAATGTGAAGTCAAGTGGGCCTTAGAAAGCATCACTACAAACAAAGCTAGTGGAGGTGATGGAATTCCAGTTGAGCTATTGCAGATTCTGAAAGATGATGCTGTGAAAGTGCTGCGCTCAATATGCCAGCAAATTTAGAAAACTCAGCAGCGACCACAGGACTGGAAAAGGTCAGTTTTCATTCCAATCCTAAAGAAAGGCAATGCCAAAGAATGTTCAAACTACTGCACAATTGCACTCATCTCACACGCTAGTAAAGTAATGCTCAAAATTCTCCAAACCAGGCTTCAGCAATATGTGAACTGTGAACTTCCAGATCTTCAAGCTGGTTTTAGAAAAGGCAGGGGAACCAGAGATCAAATTGCCAACATCTGCTGGATCATCGAAAAAGCAAGAGAGTTCCAGAAAAAAACATCTATTTCTGCTTTATTGACTATGCCAAAGCCTTTGACTGTGTGGATCACAATGAACTGTGGAAAATTCTGAAAGAGATGGGAATACCGGACCACCTGACCTGCCTCTTGAGAAACCTATATACAGGTCAGGAAGCAACAGTTAGAACTGGACATGGAATGAACAACAGACTGGTTCCAAATAGAAAAAGGAGTATGTCAAGGCTGTATATTGTCACCCTGCTTATTTAACTTACATGCAGAGTACATCATGAGAAACGCTGGGCTGGAAGCAGCACAAGCTGGAATCAAGATTGCCGGGAGAAATATCAATAACCTCAGATATGCAGATGACACCACCCTATGGCAGAAAGTGAAGAGGAACTAAAAAGCCTCCTGATGAAAGTGAAAGTGGAGAGTGAAAAAGTTGGCTTAAAGCTCAACATTCAGAACACTAAGATCATGGCATCTGGTCCCATCACTTCATGGGAAATAGATGGGGAAACAGTGGAAACAATGTCAGACTTTATTTTTTTGGGCTCCAAAATCACTGCAAATGGTGACTGCAGCCATGAAATTAGAAGACGCTTACTCCTTGGAAGGAAAGTTATGACCAACCTAGATAGCATATTCAAAAGCAGAGACATTACTTTGCCAACAAAGGTCCGTCTAGTCAAGGCTATGGTTTTTCCTATGGTCATGTATGGATGAGACAGTTGGACTGTGAAGAAAGCTGAGCACCAAAGAATTGATGCTTTTGAACTGTGGTGTTGGAGAAGACTCTTGAGAGTCCCTTGGACTGCAAGGAGATCCAACCAGTCCATTCTGAAGGAAATCAGCCCTGGGATTTCTTTGGAAGGAATGATGCTAAAGCTGAAACTCCAATACTTTGGCCACCTCATGTGAAGAGTTGACTCATTGGAAAAGACTCTGATGCTGGGAGGGATTGGGGGCAGGAGGAGAAGGGGACGACAGAAGATGAGATGGCTGGATGGCATCACTGACTCGATGGACGTGAGTCTGAGTGAACTCCGGGAGTTGGTGATGGACAGGGAGGCCTATCGTGCTGCTATTCATGGGGTCGCAAAGAGTCGGACACAACTGAGCGACTGAACTGATCTACATAACTATATTTAGAGTAAGTTTTGTGTATGTAACATATAGTTGCAACTTTATTTTTAAATCTGCCTCTATTCTTTAATTGATTTAGATTTAATGCAATTATGGATATGGTCACATTTACATTTCCCATTTTATTATCTGTTTTCTGTGAGTCCTCTCTAGTTTTTTTGTTCTTCAGTTCCCTGTTTCCTGCCTTTTAAAATTTTGAATATTTATTATCTTATTTCAATTTCTCTATTGGCTTCCTGGATATTTGTCTTTGTGTGACATTATTATCTTTTAGTGATTGTTCTATAGAGATTATAATATTCATGCATAACCTTTCAGCATGCATGCACAATAAGTTGCTTCAGTAGTGTCTGACTCTTTACGACCCCATGGACTGTAACCCACCAGGCTCCTCTGTCCATGGGACTCTCTAGGCAAGAATACTGGAGTGGGTTGCCATGCCCTTCTCCAGGGGATCTTCCAAACCCAGGGATCAAATCCACATCTCATTGTTAGAGAGGTTTTTTACCTCTAACACCACCTGGGAAGCCCAACACAGTATGCTTAGAGTTAATATATCACCACTTCAAGTAAAACAAGCTTTACAACCAAGTAGATCCCATTAGTCTCCTCTTTGATATATATAGTCATATGTGTTACATCTGACTATATGTATATGGTCATATGTGTTACATCTATATATATTGAAAATCTCATCAGACGATGCTATACATTTTCCTTTCAACAGTCATGCTGCTGCTGCTCCTGCTGCTAAGTCGCTTCAGTCATGTCCGACTCTGTGCAACCCCATAGATGGCAACCCACCAGGCTCCTCTGTCCATGGGATTTTCCAGGCAAGAGTACTGGAGTGGGTTGCCATTGCCTTCTCCAACACATTTTTAAATAATTTTAAGATGAGAGGAAAAGTCTATTATATTTACTGAGCTATTTGCTATTTCTGTTGGTCTTTATTCTTGAAGTTTCTGGTATAATTTTTCTTCAGTCTGAAGAATTTACTTTAGCACTTATTTTAGAGTAGGTCAGCTGGTGACAAATTCTCTCAATTTTCTTTCATCTGAGAAGGTTTTATTTTCATTCTGGAAGGATATTTTTGCTGGATAGTGAATCCTGGGTTGATAGTTCTTTTCTTTCAGCACTGCAAAGATATTGTTCCATTCTGTTCTAGTCACTCTGGTTTCTGATGAAAATTTCACTGTTAATTGACCTATTGTTCTCTTAACCTTTGTATTTTAAAGGCATTGAATTTTCGGGTGGTTTGTTACACAGCAATACAAAGATACTCATACCCTACAATCCACACTGAAGGTCATTTAGTTCTTCGAAAGCCCTTCACCTTCTTCTGGGATTTTGCACATGTGGTTCCCTCTTTGTGAAAACTATGCCCTCACACATGTTCACACTCCATTGCACCCTCCCAAATGAGCCATACTATCTCCTCACTTTTCAGCTGTTTGGGGTTTCTTCCTCCAAAAGTAGCTCTCATGACTTTATATTAAGAGCCCCTTATTATACATTTCAATAACAGACTGTGCTTTCCACATCTTATTCTTAAAACGAAATAAAACGGGTACTGAGCACACACTACATACTAGGTCTTGTTCTAAATGTTCTGCAAGAGTCTATGAAACAATTCAGTTATTGCCTCTCTTTTCCCAAGGAGGAAACTGAAGAACAGAATGGCTAATTTATCTGCCCATAATCACAGAGTATAGTTAATTAGTGGTTGAGCCAGGATTTGACCCAGACAGTCAGCTTCAGAGCCATGTCCTTAGCCACTATTTTAAGCTGCTTTCAACTTACCCCACTGTATTATAATTAATCTTTATGCTATTCTGTATAGCCAATAATATTTGTAAAGAAAAGAACTATGTCTAACTTACTCATTTTGGGTATCTTTAATGCTTAGCCTAATCCATGAAATGTAGATGGCAATCAGTAAATATTTATTGACTGCATAGCATCAGAACACTGTTTTCTATTTCTCTTGTTATCTGTGTGTTGTCTCTATATTTTGAAATTCTGGAGGTCAAGGATTTTCAATTTTCATGTATTTATCTCTATGGATTCAGAAGCCTGAAATATGATAGTCAATAAATATTTTGAGTGCATGACTGTTGAGTAAAAAGAAAATATATAGTACAGAGGGTTAACATGTCTTACGGATCAAAAAAAAGACACAGAGGCTCACTTAGAAAAGCAAGGAACTCAACATCAATAGAACATAAATAGAACCCAACATCAATAGAATGGTAAGTGCAAAAAAATAAGAACCAAGTCTTCTGGAATCACTTTTCTATCAAAGGTTATAAAACTCACCAGTTATAAATGGGATATAAATTAGAATATACCATTTTTTGTCTACTAAATTATCAAACTGAAGTTAATAATATTCAATGGTAGCAAGGTTATAGTGAAATAACTCTAGTATTATCATGCTTGTCGAGATTTAAATCAGTATATTTGTTTCAATACTTATCAAATATATTTACATAACAGAAACTATTTTATAAGAATCTATTCCTAAATAAATAATGAGAAATATGGAAAAAAAGTAGGTGCCTATGTTAGTTAAAATGGTCAAAAAAAATCAGAATTGACCAAAATTATATAGCTATTAAATTTTTATTTTGAAAGACTCAGAGACATGCTTACCACATATATGCATTTAAAAAAAAGAAAAAATGCCTGAGAGAAAATATTCCAAAATGTCAACAGTGATTAACTGTGAGTGACAGAATTATAAGTGATTTCAATTTTCATTTTTACACTTCCCTGTAGTTTTAAATTTTTCAAACATTGGCATGTATTTTTCTTTAATCAGATTGAAAACAATAAATGTTACCCAAAAACTGAGAACTAAGTTTGCAGCTGACCACAAGGCCCTTCATAAATAAACAAGCTGGAGCAAGCCATTTCAAGAAAACAGACGTCATAACTGACAGGGTGGTGGGAAAACATACAAGCCAAAGGCCTTTCTCCTTCAGCAAAGTGAAGATTAGGTTGCTAAAGACACCCTGGGAAAGCAGTACAAGCATCAAGGAACACAGGGATCCAAGACTTGTTGGAAGGAGAACATATAGGTTTACATCTGCCTATTAAAGATGTTTTGGAGAAAACTTTAAAGCAAATAAATCCCAGCACTGCAGCAGTCTAAGAGGACTGCCAATCCACAGCTAGAGCCAATTCAAGCAGTGGACACTTGATTTGGAGATTCTTAGTGAGAAGGGAACTGGGGACCTAAAACTGTAATTCACCGCCCACACTACTTCATCTGCATTTGGTTGGTTAGCACGCTACTGAGGCCCTGCTTGGATGATCGTTTCAGGGTGCTAACCTCCTTCCCCTATGCCCTGATTGTGTCTTGTCATCAGAGATTTAGGGAAAGATGCAAGCACTCTCTCTAGTTCTCCATCCTTGTCTATGAATTGTCCTGTAAGAAAATAGCACATTTCCATATATCAAAGTCTGGTACATGAAGAAACGTCAGGATTTCATATCTCCTTGAGCCTGTACTGAAAACTGACTATACCATGAATATGCTTCTTTGTAGTTACGTTGTTAAGAGCAACATCTAATACGTTAGGTACTTAGACCCTAGATGCTTAGAACTCTTTCCTTCTCAAGGTGCTGAGTCTGGTTTGAAGCAATATTTTATCCAAGGGATGGAAGATGACCCATAAATATGGAATGATTGATTGTTGCCTGTTTTCTATAGACAGGGTGACAAACGCATTCATTGCACTGGAGTAGTCATTCCTCCTGCAATATCATCAGTGGACCTCAAAATTCATTCATAGCACTTTTTCTGAAAGGCAGAGGGGACCTCATAAAGCTCCCCAAAAAGTGCTTCAAGTAGACAGTACCAATGAATTTGCATACAGACCAAAGTCTATTTTCCATTTATTCTACAGGATAAAGTCCAAACTCCTTGGGTTCCAACAATCTGACCAAAGAATGTTTCCATTTACAGGGCCATATGCCTCCTGCTTATCTGTCCACCCCCAAGAGATCACCACACTCTTATTTCTCAGTTCCCAATACAGATCACTTCTTTTCTATGCTCAGAAATGTGCTTATAGTTCAATTTTAATACTTATTTAATTCAACCTGGGACTCTTAGTCTTACTAGTGATAGCATTCATCTTTGAGAATCAGAATTCCTACCTTAACATCAAAAACTTTCATGGATTTCCTTATTATAGGAGGACAGGGACTGTACCCATTTTAATCACATCTGCAACTCCAGTACTCAATACAGCTCCTGCCCGCATGGTAGACACTTGGCAAATATCTATTAAATAAGCAAATTATACCCAGTAATTGAAAATTTTGTAATAACCAAAAGCTACTATGAATTGGTATTTTCTCACAAATATGCATTTCTGAAATTACACAGACATTTACATATCTTTGCAAGTAAAATAAACATGTGAAATAATATCAAACTTTCTCTTTAGGGGAAGGTTCTGGTTACTATTAATAAAATATTTAAGAGAGTTTGATGTATCTATGTTATTTAGTGATTACTAACACCTAAAAAAATTGAAGACAATAAAGCAGACTTAATACTAAACTTCAGCGGAACAGAACTTCAGTTTTCTTTCATGATTCAGAAGGTACTTCATGACTAAGCAATACCCTAGGGCCATCATTATGTATCAATAACTCTTCCCAGTAATAATGATTAATAGTAATTTCTGGTAGTTAAATGCCAGATTAACAAGCTGTTCCTGCCTTTGGAGTACATGTGTACACAGATTCTGCCAGCCCCAGACTGAATGGAGTATTTCTTGATTCTTCTGCTGTCAGAGTTTTCCCAGTAGAGTAGTTCAATTTCATGGAATTTGGGGCAATTTCAGTTGGTCTTCAACATGGCCAGCTTCTACATTCACCTCCAAATAGTAAGATGTCATGTATTAAGCATATTCCAAATGGCACTGGATAGCAATCCTAGGTTCCATGTGTATATCTATGTGTGGCCTGAAAAAGATACTTCTCTCTTGTGTGGATCTCTTAATTCTAAATTCTTGATTTTTGCTATATGCAGTATTTATCATCATCATAATTACTCCCTTATATTTTAATAGGGATAATCACAGTATCTACCTCAGATTATTACTGTAGGGGTCCATATATTGAAAATACTTGTCTGATAATAGTTTTTCAGATACACTATAACTATTATTATTGTGACATTTTTCTTCTGTCTGCCTTTGAATAAAACTCTAGACAAAAAAACCATAATCTCCTACCCATCCAGAAACCCTTATGGATTCATTTAATTTAGTCAGCATTATTTTGAGAGCCTACTTTGCTGTAGTCCATGAGTCAGGCATCAGAAAAATAAAGATAAAGTGTCTTGGTATCTCCTCTAAAGAAGCTACCATCTAATGGGAGAGGCAGACACATGACTGGTACAGTTCTGAAACAGTGTGGTGTGTGCACAGCCTCTAACTGGACTGACCGGGCTCAGAAAGGAAATGATACCAGTGTAGGGTCTTAACAATAAGCCAGGGAACAAAGGGGTGGGGTGCAGGAGGGGGGTGATGAGCATTTACTGGGAAGAGGCCATTTCAAAGAAACTTAAAAACAGACAGGTAAGAAGAGCATGGCTGTCTTTGGGGAGGATGTGGATTTACATGGCTTGGAATTGCTGGAATATAAGACACAGGGTAAGGAGTCATAAGAGATACGATGGAGGTGGTCGGCAGGGACTAGGCCCCTAGATCACAAGCTTCTGAAGGCTTTCAACAGACAGGGAAATCAGAAGTGGCACTGCCCACTACATCATTATTAGAGTTCTCCTGTTGTTTAGCAAGGTTCTCAGGACAGTATAATGTTGAACCATGGCAGTTGCCTAGGCCCGGGGATATAGAAAACCATTTACTCTGAACTTATGAGGCCAGCAGTAAGTCTCTGGAAGTCAACTGAGTTTGGGTCAAAACTCTCAAGACTGCAAGATTCCAGAAATGTCCACTTGACTTGGACTGTGTCCCTCTTTTCTCAGTTAAGCAAAAAAAGTTGGTCAGACAAATAAGCATGTGTTAAGTAGTGAGTCTTGAGATCTCTGAGGAAGCCCAGTAGAAAACCTTTGCTTCATGGGAGGTGTGTGAAGGCCGGACTTTAGTCTACGCATCTCAGGTAAAAGCACCAGAGCCTCCTCTGGGTTTAGGCTATAGTCAGTAGAGAGTCAGGGCTGTGAGGTTACAGACCAGCAAGGGTATTATACTTACAGGTGCCTCACAGACCTATGACCCATGACTTGTAGCCTTGTATTCCAAGAAGTTCAGCATCCCCACAGCTCAGCCAACTTTGCACATAAATGTCCCAAAATCAGCAAATAAATGCTGTTCTGTGGCCAAGGCAACAGCAGCTGCTTCTGAGAACATAACAGTGTAAAGGAACACAGAAAGTTTTGCTAAATTCTCCTTCTACAGGAAACTAGAATAAAAGTGAATTGAAACTCCATTGTGGGGTTTTCATGGTTAATAACTCCTAACAATAAATATATACACCTTGTGTTTATACAAAATAATGTGGAGAATTTGTGGAGCTCTTTGTGGAATTTGTGGGGTTCCAGATGATTACAGCCAACATTTGAGCATATTCACCTAAAATATTTGGATAAATGAGGAAAATAGCATTTATTAATTGAATTATCTGAAATGCTCCACTTCAGTGGACTGTATAACAGTTCTGAATTACAATTTTCCAAGAAATAGTGCTTTGAGAAAAAACAGATTGACATTGGAGGAAAGAGATGGGCCTCTTCAATAAAACCCAAGATATATATTTTTAAAAGATTCAGAGACATCAACCATTAAGCAAAGGGTGATATGAAATGCTTTTTACTGTCATTCTTGAGGATGTGCAGATCTCCCCACCTCCATGAAGTAGAAACAAGCTCCTTCAAATTCAAATCAGACTACCTGAATGATCACAGTTAAATCCCATTTGATCTGGAAGAATGAGAGCAATGCATCTGCCAGAATATTAATAATGAGTTTGGTCATTTGGGCCTAGAGAAGAAAGTCATCCAAAATCAAACAAGGATGGAGTTTTTGAAGGAGGCTACGATGGAGCCGGTCACAGTGTATTAACGATCTTAGAAGCATTTCTCTAAAAGCAGCCAAGAAGGCACAAATGGATTTGAATTTTCAGAGAACAGATAATCCAACTGAGTGACATCAACTTCGAAATTAATGATTAAAGCCAATATGTTAGCCATTTTTCTCCTCCTTTTCTGTGTCTTGGGTCACTAAAATATCCCAACATTTTAGTACAATTTCACTGCACTGAGAAACATACATCATTTATGGACAGTCACCCAGGTACTGGGAAGGTATCATAATGGTCCAAATTACCTAGTTTTCTTGCATCTCTTCCATACTTAGCTTACCTCAGAAGTATATTCACCCATGCACAAATACGGACACACAGTAGGCTTCCCAGTTGGTGCTAGTGGTAAAGAATTTGCCTGCTAATTCAGGAGACATAAGAAATGTCAATTTGATCCCTGGGTCAGGAAGATTCCCTAGAGAAGTATATGTCAACCCACTCCAGTATTCTTGCCTGGGAAATCCCATGGACTGAGGACCCAGGCAGGCTTATAGTCCATGGGGTTGCAAAGAGTCAGACACAACTAAGAACATGCACACGCGTGCACGCACACACACACACACACACACACACACACACCAGACAATGCGGTTAAAATTCTTTTGAAGCTTGTTAATGGATTATAGCAAAGTATAGCACTATTTTTTGTCACCTAAAGACTAAAGGTACACTCAGATTGGACCCTCAGGTGCCTGGCAGCTCTACAATTCTCTTCATATCAAATCTCAACACTAAATAATATTAACTGACCTTCTAAATGTCTTCTGTGGTTAAGCTTCTCCAAACTTACTGAAACTTCCTAGAAAACACAGACTGGGATTCTACCTTCTGTTTGTTTCCTCTATAGCAAAGTATGGGTAATGGAATGGGCTTGATGAAAATTACATGTGAATTGACTTGTGCACATGCAAACATGTTTGTTTACGGCATGAACCAACATATTGTTTACAATATGGTCCAATCAGACAAATCAATCTGAAAAGACAAAAGGTTTAACAGTATCTTTTGTAACTAAGAAGCTGGCACTTCAAGGGTAATTATGTATCCTTGGATGGGGTCACTGCAGCTCTGAGCCCTAATATTTTATAGCTCAAGCCATATTCCTAGATCATTACAGCAAGACCTAGAGCTCAAAGCTCAACTTCTAAGAAGTGAGTACAGGAGCCCTCTCTGCTCTAAGAAATTGATTAATATTTTCTATCTGTCAGTTTTGGCACATTTTACTGTGAGAACACAAGTTCTGAAATCCCAAAAGAGTCCCAGAAGATTACCAAGCTAATCGACAAAGCAGATCTGGCTTTGGTATATATAAGGGGATACATCCTGGGGAATTTTGCAAAATTTGAATATATGGAGTAAGCAGCTCTGGTGATTCCAAAAAGGCCAAGGGAAACAAACGAGGCTTTATTTGGGGTTATATAAAATCAGACCATGTCAGGAACATAAATCACCGGGGGAAACATTTCAAATCCAAGGTAAACCATAGCTAAATGTTCTCTGTCTGGACAACTTGCCATCCAGGAGATCTGAATTTACCCAAGGTCAGAGACAGGACCTGGAATAGAACCCTTAATTCCCAGTTTGCAGGCTATAGCTCAAAGCCCAGGTTAAGGATTACATCCAAGGCTAAAACAAGCATTGTATCAGAAATCTGTACAACTTCAGTAAAATGAAACAAGTTCATTGAAATCACAGAAATCCCATCTTCAAACAACTGATTTATAGGATGTGATGAGTTAGAGGGGCAAAAATGAGACTACAGCATTTATGTGACATGAATGACACCCTCTGAAGTGGCTCTTGGGGAAATTCCTAGGGATAGGCAAGCCACTGTGGGTATAGTGGAAACCATGGCTTAAGATACTCTTAGGAAGACTTAAGCCAGTCAGATCCTCATGCTGGTATAAGGCATGAACGCTGACATGTTCATGCTTTTAACACTATGACCAGACACAGATATTGCCCCAAACTGGAAATGACAAATTCTTCTGAAAAATAAATAGAATTGTTTAAAGGACTTTGGAAAGTGCACACATCAAATGAAACTTGCTGGTCTTGACAGAGCCTATCTGTATTTGATGACTTTGCAGCCATTCAGAAGAATCTGTCTTAATAGCCACTTTGCTGAAGAGGAGAATAAATAAATACAGAACGTCCTGACTTCACAAAGAAAGGGAGCTTAGCGATAACAGGAGTAGGGAAGAGAAGACAGTCTGATGAAACCAAAAGGAGAGGAAGGGAGACCCTTTCCAGATTGAAGACAATTTGCCCCTTAAAACTGACATATTACCTATAAAAGTTAGACCAATAGTATCCAGCATAAACATTTATCTAGATAAATAGTATCTGATATCTAGATAAACTGTACCTAGTATTTCACTTTTTAAAATGCTATACAAATATTATCATGCTACATGTGTCACTGTAAAATTTCCTTTTCCACTCAATATCACATGTATGTGCTGCTGCTGCTGCTAAGTCGTTTCAGTCGTGTCCAGCTCTGTGCGACCCCTGAGATGGCAGGCCACCAGGCTCCCCCGTCCCTGGGATTCTCCAGGCAAGAACACTGGAGTGGGTTGCCATTTCCTTCTCCAATACATATATGTGCACTAACCTAGTATTTTAACTGTTGGATAGCATTTCATCTTATGAATAGACCACAGTTTATTTATTCATTCTCTTACAGATGGACATGAAGTTGCTTCCAAACGTCGCTGTTACCAAACAATGCTGCAATAAACCTTCTTGTTCACGTGTCCCAATGCACCTGTAGCTAGATTCCTGAGGGTATATATCTAGAAGCAGAGTTGCTGGGTCATGGAGTTTGCACATCTTCAATCTCACAAGATAGTGCCAAATTACTCTCAAATGACCTTCTTATCCTTACTCTGCTTACTCCACACACTTTCCCAAAGCATGAGACATGAGAAAAATAACAAGATTTTGCAAGATAGTCAGCAAACCAGTGTTCTAAGCTCTGTGGCTTTAAGATAACCACTGAAAATTTCTGAGTCTTAGTTTCCTCAACTGTAAAATAGGAATGATAGCACTTTGTTTTTTTACTTTATTCCCTGGGCTTTAGTGAACAAATAAAATTGTGATAACTAATGAGCTTTAAAAACTAGTAAGTGCTGAATTGTGTTAATTATTTTTAATAAGCAGACACACATAAATCAGTCACCTTCATTCATTAAATATGAGTCTCTACTTTGTAAATATGCTTCCCAGGTGGCACTAGTAGTAAAAAATTTGCCTGCCAATGCAGGAGATGTAAGAGATGCAGGTTCAATCCCTGGGTCAGGAAGATTCCCCAGAGGATGGCATGGCAATCTTCAATATTCTTGCCTGGAGAATCCCAGGGACAGGGGAGTCTGGTAGGCTATAGTCCATAGGGTTACAAAGAGTTGGACATGACCAAAGCGATTTACCATGCTACTATGTAAACAGCCAACAAATGGAGACTTAGCTGCTACTCAAAGAACAGGAAGGTTAGTAACTACATTTTTTTTTTTTTAATTCTTAACTGCCATGGTGCTAAGCACTTTACAGGCAACTCCTGGTTATTTATCATTCTAAAATTCACTTGCCAATGGGTTTTTTGAAATTTAAAGCAAAATTTTCAAAAGAACACTATGATCAAGTGATATGGGTTCAAGTTTGCCTAAAAATCAAGTATAAGGGAACCAACATACATAGAGTATTGGCTATAAAATAACAGAAGTTGTGCCAAGTCGTTAGTTTTGTATATGCTATGTAATACACTCTCCTTCACAACCTTGGAGTGTAAAGTTCTAATAATCTCATCTCACAAATGGGAAGCTTGAGGTACTGGAAAGTTAACTAACCTGCCTGAAGTCACACAATTACAACAGTAGAATCAGGAGTTGGTTTGAACTAGGAGTGGTGCTGCTGCTGCTGCTGCTAAGTCGCTTCAGTCGTGTCCGACTCTGTGCGACCCCATAGACGGCAGCCCACCAGGCTCTCCTGTCCCTGGGATTCTCCAGGCAAGAACACTGGAGTGGGTTGCCATTTCCTTCTCCAATGCATGAAAGTGAAAAGTGAAAGGGAAGTCGCTCAGTCATGTCTGTTAGCGACCCCATGGACTGCAGCCTACCAGGCTCCTCCAACCATGGGATTTTCCAGGCAAGAGTACTGGAGTGGAGTACCACTGCCTTCTCCGAGGAGTGGTGCTACATACTCTTTTTATTACTTTACAAGTGTATGCAGTCTCCATCACCACTTATAGCACTGAGTCTATAGGAAAGTTTGGCTGTTCGGTCGCTAAGTCGCATCTGACTTTTTTTGTGACCCCATGGACTGTAGCCCGCCAGGCTCCTCCTGTCCGTGGGACTCCCCAGGCAAGAATACTGGAGTGGGTTGCCATTTTCTTCTCCAGGGGATCTTCCTGACCCAGGGATCACACCTATGTCTCCTGCATGGGCAAGTGGCATCTTTATCACTGAGACATCTGGGAAACCCCCATAGGAAAGTGGATGCCAATAAATGGCAACAAAAGGTGGTGGGAGCTCAGAGAATGTGTGTGTCCCCGGCTACAGCCACTTCAATCTCCCACTAACTCAGAAGCAGTAAATGTGACAACTTGAATATCTGCTGTCTTTCCAGCAATGCCCTCAGAAAACATTAGTAAACAGAAGGAACTATAATGAGAAAACATTTCCCTGAGATGAGAGAGAAAATTGTTTCCCAACCCTGTCATAGTAGCGTAACTATTCTCATAATGGCTAACATCTGTATAGTTCTCAATAGCTTATATACAGAGGTATCTGTAAAATGTAGGAAGATGAAAGGGAATTTTGATGTATGATGGTTTGGACCTTAGAGGCTGTCTTCTCATCCTTTTTTTCCTTTCCAAATAAGATATTCATAAATCAGTATGTCTGCACTATATAAATTACTATAAACCTGAAATTATGAGAGAATTCTTGAAATCATACATGAAATTAAATAAGTCCCTTCAAGGACAAATAAGTCCCTTCAAGGACAATGGGCTTCCCTGGTGGCTCAGAGGTTAAAGCGTCTGCCTGCAATGCAGGAGACCTAAGTTTGATCCCTGGGTCGGGAAGATCCCCTGGAGAAGGAAATGGCAACCCACTCCAGTATTCTTGCCTGGAGAATCCCATGGACGGAGGAGCCTGGTGGGCTACAGTCCACGGGGTCGCAAAGAGTCGGACATGACTGAGCAACTTCACTTTCACTTTCTTCTTTCAAGGACAAAGCCCCTTCTCACCGAACTCCACTAGGTTGTGTTGATTTCAGAATTATTTTAAATGGAATTTTATTTGAAGCAGTGATAACCAATTAGGACAAGTAATAGGACGAAAGTTTCCGTTCACATTAGCAAAAAACAAAACTCTAAACTACCTATGAATGAACACAAAAACAACAAAAAGTATACACCAAATCACACTTACGAACATAGCCTGGTTTTGATATCACTATTAAGCTAGCCTTACGAAATATGTTGGATGGTTTCCTACCTTTCAATATTTTTTGGAACAGTTTACATAAGATGGGAATTATCTGTTCCTTGAAGGTTTGCTGGAACCCACCCATAAAGTTATCTGGGTCTGGTGCCTTTTCTTAGAAAAATCTTTGGCTTCTATTTCTCATACTTTTTTTGTTTGTTCACCTATTTTATTAAGCTTATTTTGATAATTTATATTTTCCTAAAACACCCTACTTATTTAGGTTTCAAATTCCTTGGTACTAAGTTGCCCATAAAATTTTCATAATTAAAAATAATTTAAGCATTTTTGTTTAAGTCTCTATTTTCATTTCAGATTCTGTGTATCTGTATTTTCTTTCTTTGATTTTTCCCTAGAGTACTGTTTATTTTACAGCACTTTTCAAAGAAGTAGCTTTTGATTTTGTTAATCAACTAGTTTTGGTATTTGTGAATTTCTTCTAATTTATAAAATTTTGCTTTTATCTCAATTTGTTGGCTTATGCTTCAGTTTTACCTAGTACATTATTTACTATACCAAATAAATTATTTTGTGTATACACAAACACACATCAACATACACACACACACACACACTTCCTCCCAGGTATCTCTCCATCTGTCCCTGTTTAAAAGCCCTGTTCTTATCTCAAGATTTCTCCCTACATCTTTTAAAAGATCTTGTTTATTTGAATTTCTTTTCTTTTTTGTTTACTAACTCTACTTCTTAAGATGATAGTATTTCTATTTGTTAGGTTTGCTGTTCCCTGCTGAAGTACAGTTGTTTCTCATCTGTTTGGTAGTTTCCAGTTGTGGGTTCAACCTCTGCAATGGAACCCTTATCCCTGTGCCCCAGGTTTAAGTGTTGTCCATCCGGCTGTGGCTTGTAAGTTGGGTTCTTACTGAGAAAGCAGTCGTAGTTTAGTGCTGGCACCTCCACTCTCTTGTTTTCTTCTACAGACTGGCCTCTGGACTATTAATGTTTTCCCTCATTTTGAAATACAATTGTATTATTCTAACATTTAAGTGTGTCTTCTATTTCATTTTTTTAGGTTTAGGCCAAGAAGATTTCAGTTTATTATTCAATTTATTTGTATTTCTATATTCACCTTATCTAGCTCAATATGATAGTAAGTACCTGGCTAGAAAAGGTTCATGAGATATCTTTTTTGCGTGTTAAAAACAATTATTTGTAACATGTAATGCTTTTCCTTGTTTTCTTTCTTGTGTAATAACATCTACCAGTGCTTATAATTTTGCTTTTACAATTTAAAAGATGTGCTACATACGTTCCCTATCAAGAAACAAATAATTAGCTTCATAAAATTTAGCTTGACATGCTGTCTTTTAACAAAGCAAATTTGCCCATGGATGCTTTCAGTTAAAACTAGCATATATGATCCACAATTTTGTTGGCCAGTTCAGTCCAGTCGCTCAGTCATGTCCGACTCTTTGTGACCCCATGGACTGCAGCATACCAGGCCTCCCTGTCCATCGCCAACTCCCAGAGAACTCAAACTCATGTCCATTGAGTCGGTGATGCCATCCAACCATCTCATCCTCTGTCGTCCCCTTCTCCTCCTGCCTTCAATCTTTCCCAGCATCAGGGTCTTTTCAAATGAGTCAGTTCTTCACATCAGGTGGCCAAAGTATTGGAGTTTCAGCTTCAGCATCAGTCCTTCCAGTGAATATTCAGGACTGATTTCCTTTAGGATGGACTGGATAATTTTCTTTTCATAAATACCTGTGTACATAAATAACATACACGTATGAACTATATAATCTTATACTGTATTATTCTGGTTTTCTTTTATTAATTCTATAAATTAATACTTATAAGATTATCAAAATGATTTTGTAACCACTAGTTTCTTTTATCTCAGTTTTTTTATCTCAGACCATTTCATCGTCTTTGTTGACAAAATCCTGCATTTCAAATCTAAGTTATTTGTAACATAATAATACTGGTCATTTCATATTTTCAATTCTGAAAAAAATTTGAAATTGACTTTGAATTTGACCTTGACTATAGTCATATTTATATTTAACAATATTTTGGTCTTATCTGCTTTCTACTTTCACTGGCTTCAATTCCTATGCCCAAAACTTTCATATATTTACTTTAACAGACTTGATAATTTTGCTTTGCTTCATGTTTCAGTAGTTTTATTGTTCAGTTGCTCAGTAGTGTCAGACTGTTTGCAACCCCATGGGCTGCAGCAGGCCAGGCCGCCCTGTCCTTCACTATCTCCTGGAGTTTGCTCAAACTCATGTCCATTGAATCTGTGATGCCATCATCAGTAGCTTAGAGAATATTTTCATACATAAATATTCAAGAGGGTGCATGGTTAGTCCATTTTCCCAGTGTGTACACATACACACACACACACACACACACACACACACACACATCTTGCTTATCCTAACATCTAATGCATGCATCCTCAGTCACTCAGTTGCATCTGACTGTGACCTCACAGACTGTAGCCTGCCAGGCTACACCACAAGGGAAGCCCTGACATCTAATAAGCATGGCTATATTTACACAACATATTAATTCAAAGTCATTTTAGTACTTTCCCGTATGAAAGATTGCTTGGTGGCAGTAGTGGTAAGTAATCTGACTGCCAATGCAGGAGACACAGGAGATGCGGGTTCGATCCCTGGGTCAGGAAGATCCCCTGGAATACGAAATATCAACTTGCTTCAGTATTCTTGCCTGGAAAATTCTATGGACAGAGGAGCCTGGCAGAATATAGTCCATGGGGCTACAGAGTGTTGGACACAACTGAGTGACTAACCACCAGCAGCATATGAAAAGAGTAAGGTAAGTTGGTTGGTCATAAAATTCTTTGTCAATAGTTATTTTCCCTCAAAATTTTTCAAATATAAAATTTATTTCTATGACGAAGAATAAGCTTAGATTTGTTCCATTATTGCTTTTGCTGCCTGGATGGTCAATGAATTTTTCTTTATCCTCCTAGTCCAGAAACCTTAGCTTTTCACTGGTTTTCTCCTGGAAAGGAGTGAGCCTTTAAATCATTAAACATGCCTCACTTCACCTCAATTAAGGTTATTTTGTCTTACACATTTAATTTATAATTTGATTCTATTTGTGGGTTTTTTCTTTTTTTTTTTTTCAGGAGAAAAATTTATTTTTATTTTTTTGGCTCTCTGGTTTTGGTTTGCATGTCTGTCGTCTTCTCTTTCAATTTTTAGATTCCTTTGAGCTTTATTCCTACAGTCTAGGAAAAGAGCTCAAATTTAACTCTTAAATCACTTACTGGATTTTGCACAGATTGATTATGCTCTCTACTCCCTCTAATTTAGACTTTAAGGTTTTTAATGTAGTTTCAATCTTTATCTCATCAGTTCCTTTTTCATGTCCTATTCTCTTTTTAATTTTATTATCATATCCTGTTATATTTCACTTTATCCTGTTAATTTCACTTTGGTACATTTTAATTGCTGCCTGCTCTTCCAGAAGGATTTTATTGTGTCTCTTTAGATGCAGCATGGTGCTAGTTAGCCAGTTTTAAGCATAACAATGAGGACAGCACCCTAGGGCAGTGTCACCTGAAGTGTGGTATATACGCAGGTACAGTCTGAAAACTTTGTTACCTGTCAGCAATAAGATGAGTAGCTTTCCTCTAAATTGTTATTAGTACACAATGAGATAAGAGAAACACTCACTACTTCTGTACTTGTTTCACTGCTGACTGGTGATAAGCAGTCCCCAAATTAGTGCTGTTCTGAACCACACTCTCATTGCTCTAAATGTATGCAGGGTAACAGGACAGAAGGAAACTGCAGCCCTCAGCATTCCTTATTCCTTTCCTGTCCTTTAACACTCAGCCTTTAGACATGTCTACGAAAGATGAATGAATTTCTCGAAACACTGTACTTTCAGTTGTATTTTTTTCTAGCAGTTTTGCCTATACTTTAAGTAGTATACTGTAATAGATCATTTTCTGAAATAGGCTCTCCCTTTGAGTCTTTTGATACTTGTCCCTTACCTTTATTCTTCAGTATTCTTTTTTTTTTTCTTCAGTATTCTTTTGCATCCCCTTCATGGACCACAGCCTTGTTGTGGTAAAGGGGCTTGCATAACTCAATGAAAATATGAGCCATGCCATGCAGGGCCACCAAGACAAATGGGTCATACTGAAGAGTTCTGACAAAACGTGGTCCACTGGAGGAGGAAATGGCAACCCACTTCAGTATTCTCGCCACCAAGAACTCTGTTAACAGTATAAAAAGGCAAGAAGATATGATACCAGAAGATAAGTACTTCCCCCTCAGGTTGGAAGGTGTCCAATATGCTTCTGTGGAAGAGTGGAGGGCAATTACTAACAGTTCCAGAAAGAATGAAGCAGCTGGGCCAAAGTGGAAATGACACTCAGTTGTGGATGTGTTTGACAGTAAAAGTAAAGTCTGATGCCATCAAGAACAATATTGCATAGTTACTTGGAATGTTAGGTCTATGATTCAAGTTAAATTGAACATGGCCAAGAAGGAGATGGCAAGATTGAACATCCACATTTTAGGAGTCAGTGAACTAAAATAGACAGGAATGGGCAAATTTAATTCAGATGACCACTGTATCTACTATTATGGGCAAGAATCCCTTAGAAGAAATGGAGTAGCCCTCATAGTCAACAAAAGAGCTCAAATGCAGTACTTGGGTGCAATCTCAAAAAGGACAGAACGATCTCTGTTCATTTCCAAGGCAAACCATTCAACATCACAGTAATCCAAGTCTATGCCCCAAACACTGATGCTGAAGAAGCTGAAGTTGAATGGTTCTATGAAGACCTACAAGACCTTCTAGGACTAACACCAAAAAAAAAAAAAAAAAGATGTCCTTTTCATCACAGGGGATTGAAATGCAAAAGTAGGAAGTCAAAAGATAACTGAATGAAACTTTGGCCTTGATATACAAAATGAAGCAGGGCAAAGGCTAATAGAGTTTTGTCAAGAGAACACACTGGTCATAGCAAGCACCCTTTTCCAACAACACAAGAGACAATGCTACACATGGACATCACAAAGTTAATATCAAAATCAGACTGACTATGTTCTTCACAGGCAAGGATGAAGAAGTTCTATACAGTCAACAAAAATAAGACCTGGAGCTGACTGTGACTCAGACTATTAGCTCCTTATTGCAGAATTCAGGCTTAAATTGAAGAAAGTAGGGAAAACTACTAGGCCATTCAGGTACAACCTAAATCAAATTCCTTATGATTATACAGTAGAGGTGACAAATGGATTCAAGGGATTGGATCTGGTAGATAGAGTGCCTGAAGAACTATGGATGGCAGTTCATAACATTTTACAGGAAGCAGTGACCAAAACTATCCCAAAGAAATACAAGAAGGCAAAATGGTTGTCTGAGGAGGCTTTATAAATAGCTGAGGAAAAAGAGAAGAAAAAGGCAAGGGAGAAAAGGAAAGGTATATACAACTGAATGCAAAGTTCCAGAGAATAGCAAGGAGAGGCAAGAAGGCATTCTTAAATAAACAATGCAAAGAAATAAGGAAAAACAATAGAATGAGAAAATGTAGAGATTTCTTCAAGAAAATTGGAGATATTAAGGAAACATTTCATGCAAGGATGAACATGATAAAGGACAGAAATGGTAAGGACCTAACAGAAGCAGAAGAGATTAAGAAGAGATGGCAAGAACATATAGAAGAACTATACAAAAAAAAGGTGAACAACAACAATCCTTTTTCATAAATCTCCATATTGGTCTCCCACTCCTTTATTCATTCTTGAAAATGGAAAGGTGTTTTCAGACAGAGTGTATGCTTTGTCTTGGGCTTATGCTCTGTCATCTAAAGGAAAAACCTCCTTTGCATCTATACAGTGTGTGGGTATGAGAGAGAAGGTGAAGCTGTAGCGAGATTAAGTCAGTGAGCTTCATTCCTATCCAATCCCTAGGTTCTATCACAATTTCACCTAACACATCTCTTCCCCTATACTTATCACCTTGCTTTTGATATTCTGAACTCATATTTATTTAAATCTCAATGTCCATCATCTGTTGTATTAGAGTTCTTTATTTCAGCATCTGCTTCCTCTGCCACATACATACACACACATACCACATACAGACTTTTCATTTTACCAGAATGTGTGTGTTGAATAGGAGAAGAGTACCAACCTATGGGAATTGCACCAGAGGTGAGGAACATGGGAGAAAGGTGAAGCTTAAAGGTTCTGGCACTAAATCAAATGTCAGTGGGGATCCTAGGTTTTTTTTTCCCCCAATCATCTTAGGAAATCACTAAGAGAAAGGGAGAGGCAATACTTTAGGATAATTCCCAAATTTTTCTAATGTGGATGATCCAGATGGAGATACTTAAGGTAGTATTTATTGAAGGAGGGGCAGATTTGGCTGGAAAGAGGATGACCTGGGTAACATACATGGAAGTATTCTTATATCCAGGTAAAAATTTCTAGTAGGAAGATGTTTGTATTCTCTAGAGCTATGGGTAAGAGTATAGATTTTAGAATCATCAGTATAAGGGTAATAACAGAAACCAGGGTCATGAGTGGGACCAACATCAATAGACTAAGAGAGAAGGCCCAGGAATAATCCTTAAAAAAAAAAAAAAAAAAAAAACACTACTAAAGGGTCAAGTATGGAAGGAGGAACAGGGAAAATGGACAAAGACATTGCTGCTGCTGCTGCTAAGTCACTTCAGTCATGTCTGACTCTGTGTGACCCCATAGACAGCAGCCCACCAGGCACCCTGTCCCTGGGATTCTCCAGGCAAGAACACTGGAGTGGGTTGCCATTTCCTTCTCTAATGCATGAAAGTGAAAAGTGAAAGCGAAGTCACTCAGTCATGTCTGACTCTCAGCGACCCCATGGACTGCAGCCCACCAGGCTCCTCCATCCATGGGACTCTCCAGGCAAGAGTACTGGAGTGGGGTGCCATTGCCTTATCCGAAGACATTGCTAGAGAGATATAAAAACTATCAGAAGCATATAATCATGGGAATCAAAGGAAGAGACCATTTCAAGGAAGAGGGAATAGCCCATCGAGACAAATGTCCTTTCAGAGGGTAAGCCAAGTAAGTATTTAAATCAACCCTCTTGATTCTGGAATTACATTGACTACCAGCCTAGATTCTCAATGTTATTCTGAGTTGTTTCTAAATCCTTTAATTTATATGTATCTTTGTGGGAAATCAAGAAATTCTGCAGTAGAAGCTCTTCTCCAGCTGACTTTCAAAACAGAAGTCTACACTAGAACTGGGTTTTTTGGTTTGTTTTTAGTGTTCTTGCAATCCTTCTTTTTTGGTCAAGGACCATTTGGTTGCAAATAGTAGTATCCTATTCAAATTGGGGTAAGCCAAAAGTAGAATGTTTTTAAAATAATACAAGTGCAATTCATAGAACCCAAAGTCAGGAAGTCTAGTGAGGCCTCATGGGAAACTGGAATGAGGAACTGGAAAGTTGTCAGAGACCAAGATAGCTACTTTCTGTCTGTGTCTATCTCTCTCCAGACTCTGTGGTCTCTAGTCTCTGCTTTTCTTTGTTCATCTTCTTAATTCATTCCTCTGTTCAGTCTAGAGCTCTATTTGTGAACAGGAATGAAAATGGCCCCCAAGGCAGTTCTTCCTACCCTCTCTCTTTCAGCATCATCTGAGCCCACATAGCACTCCCGGATCTCTATTCCAATTTTCTAGGAGAAAGAAACTGATTGGCCAAGTTTGGACCATGTGTCCATTCTTAGTCCAATCAGCTGTGAGTGGGGGTAAACGCTGTGCTCTTTCTTCATTCTGAGAATGGAGAGTGCAGGAGAGCCCACTCTGAAGAGGAACAGGCAGGTAAATTAACTGAATTGTTTCATCATCCTCATGTTACCCAGTTCCTTTTTCTGCTCAACTGTCTTTATCTTTCATCTTATTATATTTTGATTTCAGAATGTTCTCTTCTCATGATTCTCTGCTCTTATCTTTAAAAAGCCAGTGTTTATTTGCATCTTATTAAAAATTATTCTGGTTACCATGAAAAATAATTTTTGAAGATAATGATCTGTATCTTCCAATCCTCAAAGCATGTTCCCTTTTTTCTATAATAAATTTTCACAGGCCTGGAGGATTTCTCTTTTATATAGTTTCATACTCTTCAGAAGTTTCTCTTTTCTTCACCTGAAAAGAGGACAAATCTATAGCCAGTGTTTGCTAATAGAGGACATGTGTTTTGCATTTGTGTCTATTCATGAACGTGTGGAAGGGAACCCCCTTATCAAAATATTACGGGAGGGAGCATGAATTGACATAAACAAGTTCTTGCCCAAACATCATTGTCTATTTGGCTTTCTTCTGGTGTTTGAGAGATGAATTTATCCACCCTAGTGCCTTCCCCACTTATTCCTTAAACTAGTCAAGGGGAGAAACATTTATACTCCCCAACACGCACAGTTCCAGAAGATCAGAATCCTCAAGTTATTTTTATCTTTAATTTGTCAGAGCTTCATATAGTATACAGTAGATGTTCAGTAAAGGTTTTAATTTGACTCTTTCTAAAATGCCAATTTGACCATGTCATCTACCTGCCTGCTGACTATACTTTAACGTGTCCCTGAATGCAGAGAGAATTCAAGTTTCTTAGTTTGGAAGTCCAAGACCTTAATAAATTGGCCCCTGCTTCTCTCACTCTTAGGACAGAAACTTTAACTATATCCTCATAGACACCTGATGGGTCATGCCAATCTACCTGCAGTTCCACTGTATGCGTGTACCCTCACACTACCATGTCTGCATGACCTGTGTCGTTCCCTCTCCCTCAAATCATTTCCCCCTCCTCCTTCTGTCTGCATGATAAAATCTCACCTGGCCTGGTAGCTGCAGGTCCACCAAAATCTCCAATGTCAGATTCCCATCCTCTCTTCCCCCAAGCACCTCTATTAATGCACCTAACGCATCTTGGTGGAATTCCTTTTTTGTTTTTCACTTGTCTGTTTTCTACTAGACTGGGAGCTCTGTGGAGACAGGGACCATGTACTTTTCATCTTTGTAAAGAATCCGCCTGCAGTGCAGGAGACCTGGGTTCAATCCCTGGGTCAGGAAGATCCCCTGGAGAAGGAAACCACAAACCACTCCAGTATTCTTGACTGGGAAATCTCATGGACAGAGGGGTCTGGCGGGTTACAGTCTATGGGGTAAAACAGGTGGACATGACTGAGTGAACAACAACAAATCTAGCTTCTACTAGGCACCGAGTTAAGAATTACATAAATGCTTGATGAATAAATCTATTAGTGTCTAGATATTAAGCTTGATGATATAAAGACAAATGTACTTAGATTAGTAAAAGAACTGAAAGTCATTATTTAAATATTAATTAATCCACTAGCTAACTGTTTGGTATAACACGATCAACTAATTTTCAGGAAGCCTGAGGAGTTAAACAGCATCTTAATCCTAACTCACAATAATACATCTGGATCCATGAATACCAGTCAGCTATAAATTATGTGCTTGGAGACAGAGAGGTAATTAAATGTGTGTGTACTGGCAAAGCTTTTCAGCCTTCTCTTTGTCACATGCAACAAGAGAAAATGGATTTTTCCAGTAGCCCGTGAGGGAAATACTAATAAATACCCTCTTCTTCTGTACAACATTTTAAAGTTTACAAGGTGCTTTCATATCCCATGTAATTTTTAACACAATTTTTTGAGTCAGAGTATCATAAACCTACTTTACAGACACTTTTAAGGCTCAAGAAGTAAAATGATCACCAATTTTAGTGATCTAAGTACATTTTTTACCAATCTAAGTACATTTGTCTTTATATCATCAAACTTAATATCTAGACACTAATAGATCTGTTCATCAAGCATTTATGGAATGCCAAAAGGTCATGAACGTAATACTCAAGCTCAAATCTTCACCTTCTGTGTTTAAATCAGGTGCTCATTTCACTTTATCCGTTAGCAAAGAAACCCATGAAACAAATACATTCAAATACTTGGTTCCTGGACAACGACATTATTGGTAACAATTTATTTGGTTTACATTATATGTGCTATTCAGAGGGTTTCACATCCTTTCATTTGTTTCATAAAACAGCCCTGAAAGTAGGTGGGACAAAATGCCCTTATGTTTGTTTAGCTGACAAGAAGCCTGAAGTCCAAGGAGTCTAGGTGATTTTCCTTGTTTTTGTTTTCAAAATTAGTCAGTGAGAGACCTGCTTCCTGATTCTGTGCTCCAGCCATTTCCCTTGTTAACCAGTATCTTAACAGCAATTAAAAGGCTCAACAGTTATCAGAGAGATAACCCACTCTTGAGAAATCAGCAAAGATAAATAGATACAATTAGCTCATGTCTAGACAGCTCTAGACTTGTCTCAATGGCAGTAACACCCTATGATGCTGTCCCTTTTGTCCTAATTCCTCAGGGGAGTATCCAAAACAGACCTGTAATACTCCATATGATGCTCAATCTACAGCACCTTAATGTTGAGTATAAGATGCATTTCTACTTGAATAGGAAGTCCTATACGATCATCGCATCTGGTCCCATCACTTCATAGAAAATAGATGGAGAAACAATGGAAACAGTGAGAGACTTTATTTTCTCAGGCTCCAAAATCACTGCAGATGGTGACTGTAGCCATGAAATTAAAAGACACTTGCTCCTTGGAAGAAAAGCCATGACAAACCTAGACAGCATATTAAAAAGCAGAGACATTACTTTGCCAACAAAGGTCTGCATAGTCAAAGTTATGCTTTTTCCAGTAGTCATGTATGGATGTGAGAGTTGGACCATAAAGAGGGCTGAGCACCAAAGAATTGATGCTTTTGAACTGTGGTGTTGGAGAAGACTCTTGAGAGTTCCTTGGACTGCTAGGAGATCAAACCAATCAACCCTAAAGGAAATCAGTTCTGAATATTCATTGGAAGGACTGATGCTGAAAGTGAAGCTCCAATACTTTGGCCAGCTGATGCAAAGAGCCGAAGGGGATTATAGAGGACAAGATGGTTGGATGGCATCATCAACTCAATGGACATGAGTTTGAGCAAGCTCCAGGAGATGATGAAGGACAAGGAAACCTGGCATTCTATAGTCCATGGGGTGGCAAAGAGTCAGACACAACTGAGTAATTGAACAACAACAAGGAGAATTCAAACAGTTATCTTTTCAGTTCAGTTGCTCAGTCATGTCCTACTCTTTGCAACCCTAAGAACCGCAGCACGCCAGGCCTCCCTGTTCATCACTAACTCCTGGAGTCCACCCAAACCCATGTCCATTGAGTCAGTGATGCCATCCAACCATTTCATCCTCTGTCGTCCCCTTCTCCTCCTGCCCTCAATCTTTCCCAGTGTCAGGGTCTTTTCCAATTAGTCTTTTCCAATGCTTCTATACTTATGCACACAGACAACAAATAAATACACATATGACTTTGCATAATCATCCCATGTACACACAAACTTTATATTTAGACACACACACACACACACACCTTTTTATTGTACTTACTTTCCCTAACAGGAAGGCACATATGGACACTTAAGACACATCCATACCCCTCTGGAGGTCTCTCCTGTTCATTTCCTATCCCACACCCCTTCAACTGAATACACTTTTACTCACACACAAATGCCAGGTTTCACAATGATCAAGAGTCCTGTCAGCTGTCAGGTCCTGAATGTGCATGGTGAATTCTCTGAACTTCACTCTAGGGACTGAGACTGCTCCTCAGGCAAGGCAGAAGGGAGGACTTTAGACCTTGCAGTAGGGAGACCAGGCCAGCAAGTCCGAATGTAAGATGAGGAGACTCTCTTATTAATAAAGTCAAAGGCCAGAAAACAGTGCAATCAAGGGCACCCATTCACAAATATCTCCCTGACTCAGATATCACCATACTTCAGAAAATGTCCCTTGCAAGTTTAGGGACATTTTTAGGGTTCTTTAGGGTTCTTTAGGGTTCTTCTTCACCTGAGAAAAAGTCTACCTAGAGTAGAAACCACTGAACATTGGAAGCAGACCTCAATTTAAAGCTTAGATCTACCTCTTAAATCCTATGGGCTTCAGTTTCCTCACGTGTAAAAATGAGATGATAATACCACTGAGTGTTACAATGAAAATTAAAGAGTGACAACATATATAAAGTACTTACCCACAGTCTCTGACACACAGTAGGTCTCAATTAATAATTGAGTGTACACTCAAACACATGAGATGTTACACAAAGCCAAATTGTCTAAGAGAATATATGGGTGCTTTCACCCATATATGGCATTTCGACTGTACTCCTCATTGCAACGTATTTTTAAATGGGAGGAAAAAACAAATACTGGATTCTTAGTACAAAAGGAGTCAACGATTTCAGAATTCTTTGCATGAGGCTTTGATTTTCAAATAGCTAGGGAAAAAAGAGAGACTGAACTTATCCATTTAAGTTTTGAAAAAATAATCCCAGATTTCCCAGCAAAGATAACAAATGGGATCCAAGAATCTGGAGACACAAGTGCTTAGAAACCTGAAGTTAGGGGAGAGCATAAGGAGTATTCACAAGGCAAACTGTGGTAACAAACAGCCAGTGTATGTCTTATGTTGCCCATAGAAATATAAGAAAAGGATGTTTCAAAGATCAATTGATATTAGTAACTTGAATGGTCTACACATCATACCACCAGGCAGTGAGGTCCTTATGAGAGAGTAAAATAAATTAGACTTGGAGTCAGAATGTTTGGAAAACTTATGTAAGCCTAAGTTTCCCCATCCACAAAATGTAAAATGGGGTTGCTATCTGTTTTCACCTAGTGGGCTTCCCTGGTGGCTCAGATGGTAAAGAATCTGCCTGTGATTCAGGATGGAACCCTGGTTCCATACCTGGGTTGAGAAGAGCCCCCTGGGGAAGGGAATGGTAACCTACTTCAGTATTCTTACCTGGAGAATTCTAAGGACAGAGGAGCCTGGTGGGCTACAGTCCATGGGGTAGCAAAGAGTTAGACATGACTGAGCAACTAACACAAATACGATGTCTTATTATAAGGATTAAATGAGATATGGCACATACTGTGCTTAGAACAAGGCTTATAACACAAGTAGTGAGAGCTACTATTTTTACCCAACTCATAGGTTTATTTTAAAGGTGAAATAAATACATTATAAAATATTAGTTTTAGTTTTACAAAGCACAGTTAATATCAGCTCCTAACTCATAAATTCACTTTCAGCCAAAGTGGATCTCTATAAATTTTTTTTTTTTTTTTTTAGTTTTTACATCTGAAAAAGTAGAATGCGGGTATGCTCTTCCTTTTTGCTCCCTACCCCTCTCCTTTCATAATCACCTAGCTCTACTGTGCTTTATTAAATAGAACCATTCCCACCCCAGCTCCACAAAATATCCAAAGGAAACACGATTTTACCCAGAAACCGCTCACCAGTGATATTTGTAAAACATTTTTGCTCATCTGTTCAGCTTCTTGGCCAAACATGGCCATCCTACAAAGCTGTACTAAAGCATGAAATAAACCTTTCCATAAAACATTTAATAAAGCTGTAAAAGTTAAATAGCTCATAATAAGCAACTATATAAAAGTATGTAGCTCAGGTCTCCATCATTAATTTTCCTTAAGACTTGGAGAAAAACTCAGGACAGTCTTTCAAACTGCCCAGCTTACAGTGTGGAATTGAATCAAGGGTATTGTTCCCAGGATTCTCTGTATTTTGAAGCCAAACAGATTTCACAATTGTTTCACTGAATCGAATCTAAGATGATCAGATTCTGCTCAGCGACATAAAATTAATTTGCAGAGACTTCACTGAATCCCTTGGGATTCCTGCATTAGGTTGGAAAAGAGAGTGGAATTTTTTGGTTTTTTTTGCTTATTTCTCTAAGTGTGATTTTAAGCAAGAAATGGGTATTGTTTTTGGCTGCCCAGCATCCAGTTCTCCTTCCTAACAGTGTCCTCTTTCCTTTCACGAAGATTCCATTATATGGATAATTGGAGATTTGGGGTGTACCAAAAACACAGGTGCCACCTTGCCCTAGACAAGGATGAAGCATGTGACCAAGCTGATCAGATCTTGCCTCCCAGGCAAGATCACTACTGTGAAACTGATCAGAATGATAGCAACAGGACACAGACAGGAAATAAACAGCTGGTGCTCACTGGTCGTCTCATTAAACAGTGGCATGATGAATCCCTTCAATGGCTCTTACAACTCACCCCACAGACTGGTTCAGATTCCTCTGCTCCTCAGAGTCCAATATCCCAGACTTCTCTCTGATTCTGTGAGTACCTTGTGTCCTTCTGTATCCCTCTAATAAATTCCTTTTCTTCTCATAGACAAAGTTGCCTACAGTTGTTTATTACTGTTTAGGCCAAAGGATCCTAATTGCCGCAGAGTATCAAATACTTGTTGTCTCTGATTCCTATTTATTTTCAAGAAAAGAAACAGACATGGTGCAAAAAAACACCACCAACGTAAGAATTATGTAATGATAATTTGCCTACCGCACCATTCTCTCCATCCAAAAAACGACGACGGCTAAGGTTTGTTTATCACAAATTGTACTAAAAGAGACTAAATCAAATGGCTGTCAACAATTATGGAAAGTATTTAACAAAAGGAAAAGCATACAGTTTATATTGAACCGTTTAACCGAGGAGGTATCGACAAGAAATTTCTATTCCATACAAAATTATGTTAAATCCCCTAATAGCTGAGAACTTCATATAAATATTTGCCTAATGGCTTGAAAGGCACTGAGAAGAAATGAAACCCCTGTGAATTGAAACCTTATAGATTACAGTTGGTGGCTCCAAACTGTTTGAGGTTAAGAGGATTTATGATTTATAAAAGGCCAGCATTGTTAGCCCTTGCATAAAACAGCTACATCTCACAGGCTCATTTTTACCAGGAGCAGCTCCCTGGAGCCAAAATGATATACAAAATGCAGTGCCAGCTTCTATACTTTGTTCAAATTCCCTCGCCTTTCAGGCCAAGATATCTTAAGTGAAAAAAAAAAAATCAGAAACTTGGGAAGTAAACTGGTATTTAATACAATTCCATCAGCTCCTTTTTTCTCCCCTGACGTCTTACTCACTGAAGAAATCTTCATGAAGGAGAAGGCAGGGAATTGGTCTACATGCATACGTGATGTATTAAATACCTGAGAGACCATTTGCTTGCTGACCTTGCCAGGGAGCCAGGATGCAGAACAAGCCTGTAACGAGGCTTGAAGGCAGCCTGAAGCCATCACCACTGAATAATGGCTGCTGTCTTTTTAAAACTGTCGGAGGTTCACATGGTAGATTTCCTTCCAGTTTCCAGTGGTATGAGAGACACCGCCAGTATAAATCTTGTTGTCACAAAAGAACAAGTTATAGTATATATTCAACCACACACACAAAAAAACTTTCAAATAACATTAACTTAAACCCACAAAACCGAGGAGAGTCAGAAGCAAAGCTGAACCTCTGTCCTTAAGTCACCCCACTGTGTTTAGATCTTGAAGAATGCCCAGCTCATCAGAGGGGATCACCAGGGCTGTGGCTGCACAATACCAAGACAGTAAGTCAAACTCGTTGAAGAAGAGGAAAAAGAAAAGAAGAGGAAAGGAAAGAATCTTGTAGCTCAAGTCTGGTTGACATTTCTTCTGTAAATTTTCATCTCAGTGTGGACCTAAACATTCTGTCCGACCCCCACACTGCACCAAATGCTGAAAGAAAGGGAAGATGAAGCTTGATGCAATTTGGAGATTTCATTTCTACCAAGCAAAGGTTTTTATAAAAGTGTTACTATTATATGATTGAGCAATGTATTGATATCTCCTTTCTTGACTCATTCATGAATGAAATGTAGTTTTCCAAAGTCACATGACCGAAATCCTTTGGAGGCCTGTGTCTCTTTCGAAATCCATTCTGAAGAACTACAAGAATTATCCACTTTGAGATGGAAATTCTGTATCTGAGGCAGATATATCTTAATCTTAGTTGAAGATTAAGCTCAGGTTAAGGACCTGAGCTTTAAAGCCAAAATACCTGGGTTTGAAACCCAACATAGCAGTCACCTGAATCAGCTGAGTAACATGGGACATGGAGCACACCTCTCTGAGTGATGAATATTTCACTTATAACATGAATGGAATAACTCACAGGGTTGCCAAAAGGATTAAACAAGAGATTTGTGAAGTTCTTAGCACTGTGCCAGGGCATAGTAAACCTTCCATAAATGGCACCAACTACATCTATGGGCATCAGAATTTCCAAAGAGGAAAAATAAGACAGGACCTCTTGAGGTCAGTATTGGGGGATGCTGAAAGTTTCTAGATGCAAAAAGAGTTTACTGTCATTACATGGAAAGTAACTTTCACACAAGGAAAAGGCTGCAAAAGTGAATCATTCACTTCACAAATATGCCAGCTATGTGCCAGGCAATAGGGAATTTGAAGACAAGTAAGATGGAAATGGCTTCCCTGGTGCCTCAGAGTTAAAAAATCTGCAAGATATTCAAGAGATGCCAGTTTGATCCCTGGGTCTGGAAGATCCCCTGGAGAAGGAAATTGCAACCCACTCCAGTATTCTTGCCTGGGAAAATGCCATGGACAGAGAAGTCTGGCGGGCTACAGTCCATAGAGTCACAAAAGTGAGACATGACTGAGCAACTAAATACACACACACAAGATAGAAATGGTCCTCGCCCTCTAAAAGCTAACAGTCTAGATGGCATGCAGACAAAGAAACAGGCAGTTACAACAAGCGGTCTGCTCAGGGTCCCATCTCTCACACACAGCCCCCGGGCATTTCCCCAACTCCCACCACCCCAGAAACTACACCAGGCCCTCAGGCTCACATCCCACTTCCTGCCAATCCACGAAGAGGATTTGACATCTTTGCCCCAAGCCTTCCTGGGTCACAAGAGCTTCAGAAGATGAGCAAACAGTTTCCAACCAATGACTGAGCCTTAGAACTTGACCTGTCCTAGGCTGCTACTGTAAACAGAGTTATACCCCTTCAAAATTCATATGTTGAAGTCTTAACCCCCAGTAGGAGAAGGCAACGGCAACCCACTCCAGTACTCTTGCCTGGAAAATCCCATGGATGGAGGAGCCTGGTAGGCTGCAGTTCATGGGGTAGCTACGAGTCAGACACGACTGAACGACTTCACTTTCACTTTTCGCTTTCATGCATTGGAGAAGGAAATGGCAACCCACTCCAGTGTTCTTGCCTGGAGAATCCCAGGGGCGGGGAAGCCTGGTGGGCTGCCGTCTATGGGGTCGCACAGAGTGAGACATAACTGAAGCGACTCAACAGCAGCAGCAGCAGCAGCAACAACCCCCAGTACCTCAGAGTGTGACTGAACTTGAAGACAGGGCCTATACAGATGCAATTAAGTTACAGTGAGGTACCTACCATTTCAAGTGAAAAGTTAAGTGTTAGTTGCTTAGTGGTGTCCAACATTATGACCCCATGGACTGCAGCCTGCCAGGCTCCTCTGTTCATGGAATTCTCTGGGCAAGAATAGTGGAGAGGGTTTTCATTCCCCTCTCCAGGACCCACGGATCAAACCTGGGTGGGTTTCCTGCATTGCAAGTGGATTCTTTACCACAGAAACCCAACCATTTTAAAGTAGGCCATAATTCAAGATTGAAGGTGCAGGAGAAGGGAGCAGCAGAGGATGAGGTGGTTAGATAGCATGACTGACTCAATGGATATGAGTTTGAGCAAACTCCAGGAAATGGTGAAGGAGAGGGAAGCCTGGCGTCCTGCAGACCATGTGGTTGCACAGAGTCAGACACAACTCAGCAACTCAACAGCAACAATTCAAACTGACTTGGGTGCTTCTAAGAAGAAGAAATGTGGAGACATAAAAAACAAAACACCAAGGATGTGTGCACAAAAGGCCACAGTGAAAAGGCAACCATCTTCAAGTTGAGGAGAGAGGGCTCAGGAGAAACCAAACCTGCCAACATCTTGATATTGAACTTCTAGCGTCCAGAATAGTGAGAAAATAAATGCCTGTTGTTAAAACCACCCAGGCAGTGCTACTTTGTTGTGGCAGCCCTAACAAACTCATGCTGTTGCTTTCCTACATGAAGCAGGAGACTGTTGTTCAGGCGCTAAGTTGTGTCTGACTCTCTGTGACCCCATGGATTGCAGCATACCAGGCTTTCCTTGTCCCTCACCAACTCTCGGAGCCTGCTCAAACTCACGAGAAGTAGGGGATACAGTAGAGAAATAGGAACCTTTGTGCCAGAGAGGGGACAGAAGTGTGTTGAGTAAATGACAGACAATATTGAGGCTAATTTCAGAAGCATGTGATGCCCAGTGAAATGAGCCATCTCTCTAAAAAGTTCTGCTTAACAAGGATACTGCCCAACATCACTTTCACCCATCCAAGCACTTTTCACACATAATTATCAACAATTTTTCCAATGGGATATTTTCCTGTTCCAGCGAGCCCAGCCAGATGTCTGCAACAGAAAGGTGTCAAGCATCTAATACTGTATTTTACTGAGCACACACTATAGGACAGCCACTGCTCTAAGCACGTAACATGTTCTAATGAATTTAACCTTCACTATCACCTATGCACCATTCCCTAGGGTTTCAATAATAAATTACCACAAACTGGGTGGCTTAAAGTGACAGTAATTTATTCTTTTGCAGTTCTCAAGTCCAGAGGCTAGACTATAAGCTGAAAAACCCAAAATTAATGTGTCAATAGAGGGCTTCCCTGGTGGCTCAGGTGTAAAGAATCCGCCTGCCAATGCAGGACATGTAGGTTCAATTCCTGGGTCAGGAAGATCCCCTGGAGAAGGAAACAGCACGCACTCCAGTATTCTTGCCTAGGAAATCCCATGGACAGAGGAGCCTGGTGGGCTACAATCCATGGGGTCAAAAAAGAGTCAGACAGTCAGACAGAGTCACAAAAGATCAACAGCTGAGACACGCTCCTTCTGACATCTGTAAAGGATAATCCTTCCTTGCTTCTTCCAGCATCTCATGGTTGCTGGCAATTCCTGTTGTACTTAGCTTGCAGCTGTATGACTCTAGTCTCTTCTTCTATTGTCACATGGTACCCCCTCTGTCTCCCCACACCCACAGCGTTTGTTTTCTTGTAAGGACACCAGTCATGGGACTAAAGCTCACACGATTCCCTTAATTTAACTAATTTCCTGGTGGCTCAGACAGTAAAGAATCTGCCTGCCAATGCAGGAGACCCTGGTTCAATCCCTGAGTCAGGAAGATTCCCTAGAGGAGGAAATAGCTACCAATTCCAGAATTCTTGCCTGGAGAATCCCCTGGACAGAGGAGCCCGGCTGGACAGAGGAGCCTGGCGGGCTACAGCCCATGGGGTCCCAAAGAGTTAGACATCACTGAGTGACTAACACTTTCACTTTTCACTAATTTAATCAGGTACATCTGCAAAAACCCTATTTCCAAACAAGGTTACATTCTTAGGTTCTGGCTGGACATGAATTTGGGGGCACACAAAGCAAGCCAGCTTGTTACTGTATCAGCTTTAGAGATGAGAAGATATGGACACAGAGATGGAATCCCTTTCCAAGTTCGCCCAGACAATCGATGGCAAAGCCAAGATCCAGCTCCAAAGCCCATGCTCTTAACTGCTACACTTAGCTGTCTATCAAAAAATATTTCCCAGATGAATGAATAAAATAATCAAAAATGGCAGAATGCCAGCATGTTCAGTGATAGTACCCCAATTTCCCTCCTCCTCATTCCCTTCTGAGCCCACTGCACCAGCCTCACAAGTACTATCCCTGTACCACTTCTATTTTCTCAAGACCATATGATTATTAGCATGTCTTTTCAACACACAGATCTGATCATCTTACTACAGTTCTTAAAAATTCAAAGTCCTAACTTAGCATAGCAGCCAACGGCCTTTACCTTTTGGACTGAACGCTCCATACAGACAGGGATTGTGTGCATTTTCTCTCCCCACTGTGTCCTTAACAACAAACACAGGTCCTTAGTACCTATTAGGCCCTCAGAAATCATTGTTAAGTGAATGGGGAAATGAATGAATGAATGAATGAATGATCTGAGGCAACCTACATTTTCCAGTCTCAGTTTCTGATGCAACTGAGTGTCTCTGCTGATGCTGTGTCCTATGCCAGGTGTATCTGTAATCACCATTTAGGACCCTGCTCAAACCTCCCTTCCTCATTAGGTACGTTCAGACAACACACATACAAACACCACATAAATTGCATCCACTCACAACTTTGTAACATCACCAACTTTCTTCCCAAGTCCACTCTTGAGGGGTCCTTAGGGCAGGGGTTGTGTCTTCTTTGTTTTTTTTATCATCAAGGATTATCAGAGAGTGGACACTCGACAAATGTTTGCTGGATAAATGACTGAATGAACAGTCTAATGTCCATGTATACATAAACAGAGCCTTATTTCTATTTTGACTAGGGCTTGACTGTGCATACACAGAATCCAGTTCTCAAATAATGAGGCAACTTCTTGGCTTTCCAAACTACCCAAGTGCAGATGTCACACAGCTAAGAGAAGGCTGAAGCTGAAGACTTGGTTCAAAAACAAACATCCTAGAGATAAACTGACTCCAATGCACTGGAGGCCCTGGCCCCTCCCTGAATTCCTCTGTGTCTATGTGATGAGTAAGTGAGGTGAAGAGATGAAGAAACTGACAGCCCTGAGGACTGCTTTTTTACATAAGTGAAGTAACTTTATAGCTCTGTTGCTTTTTGATCACATCTGGAGTCCATTTCAAAGTTATAAGCCCACTTACTCACTTCCCACTTAACGTAATTGTGGGGATAGTGTGGCATGGAGATGGTGAGTATCGATTTTGGAATTGGATAAACCAAACATGCTCTGGTGACACCATCTGTAACACGCCTGTGAGTAGGTAGGAATATATATAAGCACAAATGTGCCTCTCTGGGCCACACATCCTCTTTTCATCTGTTTTGTAAATCTTCTTCACAGCATGACTCTCTCAAGAGTTACCGACAGGTATTTACACATACACCCCACTTCCTCATCTCACATTCTCTCCAGAACCCCAGTGAGTCTCTGTCCCCTCAGACTGAGGTCACTTCCATCAAGTTCACCCCATCCTGCACGTGGTCACCTCCCTGTCATTTGACATTTCAGCACTAAAGTCCACACATAAGGACCAACTTCCTTGCTTGAAGTATCTCTGGGCTGCTATTCACCCCACTGTCTCCCAGGCTATCTCTCTCCACCATCTCCTGGGCTGTCCTTTTGGCTTCATAATCCTGGCATGACTCAAGACTCAGGCCAAGCTCTCTTTGCCTTCCTGTCTTGTCCTGTGGTCACTGGGTCTTGTCCTGTGGTTTTAATAGAGAGGGTGATGACTCTTCCTGTCCTGGCTTTGTCTGTGGACTTTTCACTCACCTACCTAACAGTTCTCTAGCCAGAGAGATAATGTAACATAGAAGGAAGCATGGGACCCACAGAACCAGAGTGCCTGAGTTCAAATCCTTACTCCGCTACCTTTGTGCTTCAAAACTTTGAGAATTTATAGAGCCTCTTTCCTCATTTTTCCCTTCAAATGGGGATAATGCCTCCTAGGATTTTTTTGAAGATTAAATAATTTGATGTATTTAAGGAATATATACCAGCCTTAAGAACATGATGGATACTCAATAATGATAGCAATTGTTACCAATAATAGCAATAGGAATGCCTTCTCTTAGACATCATAGAGTCATGTTAAAGAGTCAAAGTTAATGTCCCTAAAACAGAACTCTGGTTCTCCTATTAAAATTCATTTCTACTCTGGTTTTCTCACACCCTTATCATACTGATGCATTTTATTTCCTTCATATAATTTAGTACTATATGAAATTTCTTTATTTATGTCTTCAATTGTTCATTATCTGCACCACCTCCAGCTAAGAATCTAGTATTTAAGCTTCAGGAGGGCAGGACCATGTATATCTTGTTCACTGTTGAATTCTACCAGTTCAAACAGTGACTCATATTAACATATAGATATTCAATACACAGCTGCTGAATAAATAGATGGATGAATGAGTGACTGAAAAATGGGTTTGGATTGGGTACCTATACCCAGCACTCACTAGTTATGGGACATTAGGAAAATATTTAACTCATGAGCCTTAGTTTGCTCACCTTATCCCATTAAATGGGATAGCAATGCTTCATTATATAGGGTTACTCCTTGGAAGAAAAGTTATGACCAACCTAGATAGCATATTGAAAAGCAGAGACATTACTTTGCCAACAAAGGTCTGTCTAGTCAAGGCTATGGTTTTTCCAGTGGTCATGTATGGATGTGAGAGTTGGACTGTGAAGAAAGCTGAGCCCCGAAGAATTGATGCTTTTGAACTGTGGTGTTGGAGAAGACTCTTGAGAGTCTCTTGGACTGCAAGGAGATCCAACCAGTCCTTTCTGAAGGAGATCAGCCCTGGGATTTCTTTGGAAGGAATGATGCTAAAGCTGAAACTCCAGTACTTTGGCCACCTCATGCGAAGAGCTGACTCACTGGAAAAGACTCTGATGCTGGGAGGCATTGGGGGCAGGAAAAGAAGGGGACAACAGAGGATGAGATGGCTGGATGGCATCACTGACTCGATGCACATGAGTCTGGGTGAACTCTGGGAGTTGGTGATGGACAGGGAGGCCTGGTGTGCTGCGATTCATGGGGTCGCAAAGAGTCGGATACAACTGAGCGACTGAACATTAAATGCACTTGACACGCACAGCAGTGTCTGGGCTAGATGGAGTAAGGCTTCACATGTGGCAACGAAAAAATGAAAATAATCATTCCTATGAACCACAGAACAATCTTTAAGAGGAATTGGCACCTAAGGAGCATGAGTCGAGACACTGCAGAAAATAAAAAGTCTGGCATATATAGAATCATGGACTTTTAGAAAGGAAGAAAACTCCAAGAAGTCTTTTCATCTGTTTCAGCTAACATAACAGGCAAACACGTGTCTGGAGAACTAGCTGATCTGTCCAAGTCCACAGACATAAACACAGAACTAGAACCTAGATTCCCCAACTCCATGTCTATTAAGCACAGCACATTGCTCTGCCTTTCTCCAATTACTCTGACTTGACAATCTACATATAGGTACCTCATACATGAACTTCAGGTAGAACTGCTTTTCCTATAAGGAACGTCAGCTACCGTACGTTCAATGTTGTGCTTGGTGTAGAAGAAAACAAGTGGAAGACACATTTCCAACTCTCAAGGAGTTCTTAGCACAGACTAGAGAGGAGGAGGTTTGCTCACACTGGTCACTCAACAGACTCAGTTGGTTACCCGACAGACAGATGTTAAGTCCCTGCTCGGCGCCAGAGTCCAGAAATGCAGCTGGTGAGTCAGAGTGAGGCTAGGCTACTGTAACAAGGAGGACTGAAAAAAAAATTCAGTGGTTTGAAGAAAACTGAAGTGAATTCCTTTCTCTTGTAACAATTCGAGGTAAGGTTTAGGCTCTACTCCACTTGGTTGTCTGGAGACTCTGATTTCTTCCCTCATTTTCTGCTGTCCACCGCGACTTTGGCATCCATCCTCTGCATGGTAGACACTGGGTCACAGTTGCAGGAACAGGAAGCAGGAATAAAAGTGATATCCATCAATTGTGCCTGCATTCTCTTTGTAGAAACTTCATCACGTGGCCACATGTAACTACAAGGGAGGCTGGCCACATGTAACTACAAAGGAGGCTGGACAATGAAGACAGCTGGTCAGCCACGTGCCTGGCTATGAGCCTATCACTGTGGAAAAGACAAGAATGGGCCTGGAAAAACAGTGAGCCATCTTGGCCTCAGTGACAAAGCCTTCACAGTATCCCATGCGTGCTCACCATTTAAGGGAAGACAGAAAATAATCAAATCCTTATAAACTATGTAACTATGTATGAGTTATTTAATCTCTTGTGCCTTAGTTTCCTCACTTGTAAAATAATATTTGTTATTACCATCACATTATAGTAATTATTGATATTAGTGTATAATAGTTTCCTTTGTTACAAAGATTAATTGTAAGTGCTATGCAATAAGCACCTACTAAAAACAGCCAACACTACCTAGGGGTTTGGGAAAATATGCAATAGGAGGTCAGGCATTTTGCAAGTAGTAATCTAGGTGAGTTGCCTAGTGTGGCTACTTAGGATTTTCTGGACAAAAGCACAAACATTTATTATACCAAGTAATTCAAGAGCATCTATGTTTATCTTTCAGTCTATGAAAAAGCCCAACCATAACTAAGTGTACCCAATATGCCAAAAGAGAATAAATGTCTAACCAATAAATCTCTGAGCTGCTGCCACAGGAGTAGGTACAAATATTATTCGCATTCTATACATGCATATACATGGAAAAGACTGATACTGGAAAAAACTGAAGGCAAAAGGAGAAGAGGCTGGCAGCAGATGAGATGGTTAGATAGCATCACCGACTAAGTGGACAAGAACCTGAGCAAACTCCAGGAGATAGTGAAGGACAGGGAAGCCTGAGTACTGCAGTCCATGGGTCACGAAGAGTCGGACATGACTCAGCCACTGAACAACAACAACATGTGTAGGGGAAGTACTAAGGGAGAGCAGGTAGGAACCTCCATCTATATACTCTCAGGTGAATATTCCTATTCCTTTGTACCTCTTCTTTTGTGTTTCAAAATCCACTAGTCTCAGTTCTGAGTCTCCATTACACTATGAATTTGGTGTACTCATCATGGTCATTTTGGGGTCTCCCCTCATAACCAGCACTAGGTGGGTTCCAGGTCATTAAGGAGCACTCTGACACAGGGAAGCCCCTTTATTCACCAATCACTGTGGAGATCGGTTAGTCCTGACTTGTCTTTTCTCTGTTCAGATGGTCCCCTCAGGTCGTGGGATCCAGAGAGCTCGGTGTTTACTCTTGGCCTCCTCAGCCGCTGTCCCCTCTGGGATCAGGCCACTTCCTTGGAGCACTGCCAGGGAGTGATGGCGAGAAAGCGCCTACTTACAGAAACCACAAGCCTCTACCCCTTCCTCCAGTCTGAGAACTGTTTTTCTTTTAGTCTGGGAGAATCTCACGCCTTACTATTTCCTCAGGGCCGTTCCCCCTCTGCTCAAACTTGCTATAAACTACAGCCTTAGAAAATTTCTTCAAGGGCACAGAATTTTGAAAACAAAAGCCAGGAAAAGGTCGTTGTTTGCATTCTTTTCTTCCCTGTCACACACCTGCCTGAGTCCTGGGAAGCAAGATTCTCCGCCTGCCTTAACTGAGGGTCAGCAAACGAGAAAACTCAGAAGATTACCTCGCTGCCGCGGCACCTGTGTTTCTATCCAACCGAGAACTGGAGCCACTGCCATCAGAATCTCTTCAAAATTGCCTCTTTCAGAGATGATGGGTTCCCTCCCTACACTCAGACACCATGATAAACGTGAAAGGCTGCAGCAGCAGCAGCAGCAGGCCGAACACCCGAATGAAACCAAGAAGCATGCGCGCACGCGGGACACCGGAAGGGCCAAGAAGCGTGTGTGCGCATGCGCTTGTTGCGTGCGCGGGTGCGTGTAAGTGCCTGTGTGTGCGCATGTGCTTGCACATGTGCATGTGCATGTGTTCGTGTTTTAGTTTTGTTTTCATTACGAGCTGAACAAAGTGACGATTTGCCTAAATTGTTGATGTTTAAAATTCTGGAGTTCTCATGTTAAATCAACCAATCTGGTATTTCTTTTGGGAGGAAAAAAAATGAACTCTCAAAAAATACTGAAAATGTATTCCCACATGGCGACACGAGCTGAGCAATGTGGCACCCCTTCAGGTCAAGCAAACTCGTATCCTCTGATTTCCCACAAACAGCAACACTCCTAACTCCCTACCATCTAGATATGGAGCTGGATGCCAGGTACCAGTAGTAATTGTGATGTCATTTTCTATCTGTAGAGTTCTAAAGAAAACAACTATGTTATGGACACATGTTCCATGCAGAGAAATTAGAGATAGACAATAAGTCACCTTTGCTTTAGGAAAAGTGGGAATGAGGGCATTTCCTTGTGTAAGTGAAAACCATTCTTATATGTTGAATATGCAAGTGAAGTGTGTCTGGATTTAACAGGACAAGTTATGAGTAGGATTGTCAGATACAACATGGGACATGAGTTAAATCTGAATCTCAGATAAATAACAGATTTTTTTTTTAATATATCCCAAATACTGCACAGGACATACTTAAAAAAAAATTATAGTTTCTCTAAAATTTAAATGTAACTGGGCATCTGGGGTTCTGTTTGTTAGATTCAGCAACCACACTTAAGAGGCCATTAGAAAACAAATGTCTTCTCACTCATTTCCTTTACCTGTTGTCCACTTTTTGCTGTGGTTGTGTAGGAAAGGGGTAGAAAAGCCCTGAGAATCAGAAACTATTTGAGAGCATTTGGCAATGTGCTAGAGAAAAAGAACCTCCTTCAACTTGGACATGGACATTGAACAAGTGAAGATGAGGAGAATGAGGCTTCTTTTCAATAGTGAACTTAGCACTAGAGGGAATAAGTTTTGCATGAAAATATCAGAGACCATAAGAACATACAACACCATAACAAAATCAGCAGAAAGTAGAAAATTAAGGAAAAATATATGTGGACCAGATTAGAACAGAGACAATTCTTAGACACACCTAGTCAAGGGATTTTAGCTAATTCTTAGGAGTAATTATAAATTAATATCTGCAATATAGTCTCCCTGGTCTATATGATTGTTTGTGTTTAGCATTACATAAATTAGATGTAGTTCCCACTCCAAAGAACATAGCCATTCATTCTCCATTAAACTTTAAAGAATCACTTTACAGGGACTATCTTAGATAGATTTCTGGGCTAAGTGGGACTAGGTTCTACCTGAACAATCCAGTAAAGAGGTGGGTTCCCAGATTAATATTTGGGAAAGAGCTTCCCTAACAGAAGACTGTTTCAGGGCTTACAGTATGGAATGGAAATTTGAAAATAAGAATGGCAGAGACTTCCTTGATGGTCCGGTGGCTAAGACTCCATGCTCCTAATGTAGGGGGCCCAGTTCAATCCCTCATCAGGGAACTGGATTCTACATACCACAACTAAGACCCAGCTCAGCCAAATAAATAAATAAATATTAAGAAAAGAAGAATGGCAGCCTCCCTGACATCCTGTGACCTACCATTGAGTGACCAGAGAAGGACGTGTTAAATTTCTGCAACACAGTGTAGTGAGCCTGTGATAGATGTAGGTATGGATGATCCAGGGGAGGGAATTCTGTCCAGGACTGAGGTATAACTGGAAGGCTTCCTTTAACAGGTTATGCCTGAGCTGAATCTTAAAGGATAAACTGACTGTGATCCAGTGAGGAAAGTGGGAAAGTGCATTCCAGGCAAGGAGGTCATTTTGAGTAAACCCAGAAGACAGGAGAGCCCTGATGTTGCCTAGAAGGCAACTGACTAGCTGCCAAATGCCAAGCAGGGAGAGGTGAGAGATGAGACTGGAGAAGAGGTCACCAGGGCCTTTTGTGGCTTTGCTCAGAAGCTCAGACTCTCAGATTCTCCTTTGTAATCACTAGCAAGCTACCAAAGCATTTTAAGTAGAAGTGATAAGAGTCGGATGTGAATTTTATGTCAACTGTAAGGAAAGAGCAGACAGAATAGCTGTATGGAGACCACTTACAAAATTATTGCAGAGGTTAAGATGAGGGTTGATCAGGGCTGGAGCCATAGCGCGAGAGAAAGGGATGAAATGAATGGATTTAATACATAATTAGTAGATAAAACCCAATAGGATGTGGCAGTTGATTGAGTGGGGGAATATGAGGAGTCTTGGATGAGATCAAGAAGCCAAGGATGACTTCCAGCTTGGGTGATTGGGTGATGCCAACTAAAATAGGGGATACCAGAGTGGGAAGATGAATTTGGCCTTGGACGTGCCAAGTTTTGGATGCCTGTGGAATATCCAGATGGAGATAATATAGGAAGTAGGGCTGTTTGTAAGATCTTCAAAGTCCCAGGCACTCTTATTTCTGGAAGCCCCATCCCACATCATAGCAAATACATTAAACTTTACCCACATCCCACATTAGATCTAACTATTCAATAAAAATGTGAGAGGATTTTTATAATTCTGATTTTTTAAGTTATTTGCAATTCATTTAATTTTTTACTGGTTATGTTTTTTTAGTTGTTTACAAATTGACCTTTTAAAGTAGTAAATTTACTTTTGTAATGAAATTGACATGCTTCTATATTTTAAATTGCATATTAACTTGGCTTTTTCAGTGTTGTTTTCATATTTGGGAGTTAATTATTCATTTATTTAGGTCTCATAGGAGTCATAGGCCCTTGAAAAGCCCGTAGGCTATAACACCACGCCAATCACACCTGATATAAAACTACATTATGAGTAGACAGTTGAACATATAGGTCTCATGTTCAAAGAAGATACAGGTTAATGAGGCAAAAATATGTAAGTTCTAGGTAAAACCATAAGGTGAATTTAACTGGCCCAAGAGAGAAGAGAAGTAGACTAAAGGAGGGAAGAACACCAACATCTAAAAGAAGATCAGAGGAATGCATATTTCACAGAGGAGATGGTGAAAAGAATGAAAATGAGGGAGAAAATGAAAGCAGAGAACCAAGGGAGCAAAGAATATTAAAGGGATCATAGGTGGATCATTGAAGTGGTACCAAGTGAAAAGGAGTGGTCCACCCAATACAGCAGGGACTGAAAGTGTCTAAAAGATTGGGCTAGTGCTCTTACCTGCTGTAGGGAGGCCATCGTAGATCATAGAGGGAATTTCTCTAAGGACAGGGAGTTGTGAAAACCAGGGGTTGAGAGGGTTAAGGGATGAAAGACAGATGAGAAAGTAGAAGTAATAAATGTAGAAGTTTGGAGAAGATAGGATAAATGAAGGCCAGTAGTTGGAGTGAGATGTTGCTCAAATTGAGGTTGTTGGGTGTTTGTTTAGAATATAAAAATTTTGAGTATAGGAAATACTTATGAGCCAAGGAGAAATCTCCAAGACGGGGGGCGGGGGTTGGGGGGGTGGTGCGGAATATTAAGAGAGAAAGGATGTAAGTTCTAGGGTCACAGAGAAAGGATTAAATTGGTGGAATAATGGCCTAGAAGAAAGGGGTGGAATGGAGCAGGAGCCCAGAGCCAATGTCTCCCTTAATTAAAGAATGTCTTGTCTCCTGAGGACAGTTGTTGGGAATTCAGCATAAACTCATTTGTGTCATTATTTCTCAATTTTTGAATATGTCCTGTCCCCCAACAGGACCATGAAGTCCAGGGAGGCTCTGATCTCTTAATCCAGCCCTTTTTGACACATACAGTGGAAAAGACCTCTTTTTAGGGTTAAAGGATCTTCAAGATCATGTATAAAGTTCTCTTTCAATCATTTTTTAGAAGAAGAAATTTCAAAGAATATGTTTATGTCTTCTAAGAATATAATAGTGAAAGAGATTCTCCTGTTTTCAGGGGTAAGAGTATCTCTTTCTTTGTCATTCACATAATTAACAGAGGAAGGGGAAAGGAGAAAGAAGTAGAGGGTCCATAGCCTAAAAGAAATAGAATCTCCTTTTCTAATCAGTTACATATCAATCATCTGTGAGTTTATCCAAACTCTGTTTCACCCTATTTATTCCATTCATTCATTCAACAAACGTGTATGGGTTTGGCATTGGGGTTCCAGGTTTCCATGAGGAGTGACCAATTCCAAATGAGTACTATTCAATACACGATGCCGTTCTCTCTTATTTACCCTCAGATGCTTCCTTCCAACTTCAAAGAGTGTCTCACTGCCCAACCATTCTAGAATTTGATGAGCAATTCTCTGTTGACCCTTGCCCAAGCGTTTCCTCTCCACCACAGAGCAGATACAAATACAGTTCACTTTGAAGAGTCTTGGGTTGGCTTTAGAAAGGGAGTGGGTTTGGATTGGTTGTGTGGCATGAGCTACAGAAGATGAGAAATGAGCAAACTGACGTGATCCCGTATTAGTCAGGAAAATTCTAAGAAACTGTTCCCAAAGAGAGGTGGTAAGAGGACTTTTTCTCCTCTATTAGACTTATATAACTGGTAAAATAACAGGCTGCCATTTTAGAATAGTTGGTGTTGGCATGCTATTGTGAAAATTACATGAAACTATTCTTTTTAGAAAATATTACTTCAAGTTTTAGGTTAAAGCTTGATGCCAAACACAGATGAGTAGTTGGTTTACACAATTATCGCCTTTTTCTTAGAAGTAAGGGCAAAACCTCAAAACATGCCACAGCAGAAAAGCTATTTCTGTCACTGGCTAACAATTGAAGGACATCCATAAACCTTTGGAAATTAATATCCCCCAGGAAAATCTATTTGACGAAAGTCACAAGGAAGTTATTAACTAGAGTTAAGTCACTGACAAGAGATATTATTAATGATCTCATCAAAATTTCAAGTGCATTTAACTATCACATTGCAAGCCTTATTATTGACGACCCAGCGAATATTAAACTATTTTACAGTAGTTACTTGGCTAGAGATCAAATGAAAAAAGATGAAAAGCTTAAGTTCTAGGTAATTCCCTAATTTTTTAGGCTTCACGCAATTAAAAAGTTCAAGTCATTAGCCTTTCTGTCTCCTTCTCCCCTCAATCTACCGATTGCTAATACAGTCGGTTTCTTTTAATTGTTATTTTTTCCTTGTTTCTCTTCCAAATGCTGATGCAGGCAGGACGAAAGTCAGAAAAATCCTCCAAGCCTTGGTTTTCCAACAGCAGTTCAGGAAGCACAGTTTATTTTCAGATTGGAAGAGACACTTTCAAGTACACTGGGTCTTTAATCGCCTTCCCTCAAAGACGTTTTCCACAAGGGAAAGAGCCATTCTTCTTCCCACTCAATTCTCTCTCTCTGAGATCTCGACCCAACATTTAGGTTGACACCGGGTTAAACTTTATGCTTTGCCTTTTAGCACCTTTGTCAAGTGCTAAAGCTTGATCGAGCACTGATGTTGTGTAATAAAATGTATAGCTATAAAGATACAAATATAGTGCCTTTTTTGAAAAGAAATCTTTTCAGAACTAGAGTTTTTAGAAGGCTTTTCTAACCTGTAAGTTGATCTGATTACCTAAGACAATTTTGTCTCACTTCAGAGCCCCAGGTTCAACAAATCCATTTGTCGAGCCTATTATTCATAGAACACGGTACGAGGAGCTGGAGAGACAAAGGTAAATGTGAGACGGTTCCTGGCATTCAAGGAGATCCAGAAATAAAAACAGGCCATTCAGTACTATGCAATACGGATGATACAAATGGTATGCCTGAAAATCTAGGACGCAGAGAAGAGCGGAAACCCGGCCCCACATGGAAGGAACGAAGGGCAGTGCAAGAAAAGCGCCCTGAAAGGGGTGATGCCCCAGTTGGACCTTGAAGAGTGGGTAGGAATTAAGAAGGAAGGAAACTTGCCTTTCTTAGTGTCTAAAATGAGCAGGTGCTATACATGGTTTTGCATGAAATCCTTGCAACAACCCTAGGGAAACATTATCATCTTCTCCTATTTGTAGATAAGGAAACAGGCTTAAAGAGAGCACACAAAATGTGTTAACTTGCAAATAGCAGGCATAGCACACCAAGCTTCTGCTCATAACCACTGTAGTCTGCCATCTCTGGTGTTAGCCTCCATCCTTAGCCCCTAGGTCTGCCATTCGCATCTCTGCAAAACTTTTAGAAAATCTCTCTTCACACACAGACTTGGCAAACCACTTGCTATGATGTGTTTCAGCCAGTGTTCTGTGGGTCACTGTGGACTGGCCGCAGGAGATCAAGTATCCTCTGGGAGAGAAGCCCACCTGCAGACTCAGGAACCCTTGTTTCCATAATGAATGACACTCGATGCATGGACTACATCTTTGACACTTACTAAACCATGCTTTCCCTGCTGATTGGTCTAGTCATCTGTAATAAGATGGAGGGTTTTTTCCTATATGGAGCTGGTCAGAGGATTCTTTAGGAGGAAGGACAATCTTTGGTAGGAAAATGTTTTGAGAAATCATCTTACAATAGATCAGTCTCCAGGGGGCATACATGCCAGCTGGTGCCAAAGCTTGCAAGAAAGGAGTTTTGCAAATCCATATAAGACAAAAAGAATGTAATTGATCCTAATGTATTGGAGGAAGAAATAGAGGGGAAAGGGAGAGCAATGTAGGTGAAAGAGGCAAGGGAAACAAGTGGTGTGATGTGACTTTTCTGTGATCATCAATTTCCCATCTAAATCTCTCATCACACTTCATGCTCAGTGAGATTATTGGACTTGTGAAATCAGTGGAGGAGCAGCTTCTGTATGCAGAAACCCAAGTGGAAAGGGTCCCCAATAGATAAGCCATAGTTCCCGAAGAGACAGCCAAGAAACAGCCAAGAAATGTGCTTTATGTGTATTTTGATCAATCACAGGGTTTTTCTGTTATTTTCATTTCTTGTTGTTTTCAATCTAAATGAATTTGACAACATTGTAAAATTCAGCAGACCTCATTCAGACTTTTAGCTTTTCTTAAAAATAAGTAAACACAATGTGGCGATTCTGCATCTACAACACCACAGGGAAACAACTGAGAGGAGATGGATAAGGTTGCCTCTTGCGTGAGGCACACACTCTCCAGTTTCCCACAGTCCCCACCACTCCCTTTCCCCCTGAGTGAACCTAACCAGTTTCCTTCATTTACCTTTCATGTGACCCCTGCTATAAGGCTGAGAAACTATGACAGATCTATTGGCGGTGGTAATTTCTTCTTAAAGGAATCTATTGGGGGTTGCAGGCAATTTTTTCTTGAAGACAAGGGTTATGCTTTGTTTCTGCAGCAAGAGAAGGAGAATAATTATTAATATTAAGCAATTTAAATATGCTGAATCTTCTCATCCTCACAAAAACCCTGGTAGGTAAATATCACAATTATCTAGGTTGTACAAATGAAGAAACTAAGACTCAAAAAGAAGCGATTTGGCCAAATCCAGTCTTCTGTAGATGAAAATTAGGTTGAAAATCTGAGACTCCAAGGAGTCCACATGTTGCTCTGTCTTAGCCCAGGTGGTGCCAGTAGTAAAGAACCCACCTGCCAATGCAGGAGATGTAAGAGATACAGATTCAGTCCCTGGGTGGGGAAGATTCCCTGAAGGAGGACATGGCAACCCACTCCACTATTCTTGCTGGAAAATCCCATGGACAGAGGAGCCTGGTGGGCTACAGTCCACAGGGTTCCAAAGAGTCAGACAAGACTGAAGCGACTGAGCAAGCACTCACACCACTTCTCTGCCTGTGAGATCCACTATGCCTTTTGCATTGTCCCACAGTGCCCCCAACTAATTGCCTAGTGGGTGGACACTGGTGGCCTTTATAGAGGCAGCTGGTGGCAAACTGTGCAGAATGCTCTGGCCATCTGCTCAAGTCCTTTCGGCCCTGAAACAACTGGACTGCTGTTGGAGAGTTGACAAATCTTGGTACCCTCTCCAGGGATTCTGTCCTTCTGTTCTATGACATGTGCTTCTTTGTCACATTTTTCCATAACATATCCAAGATCTGGAATAATGGTGGGGTAGAGGGAAGATGAGGGGCTTGGAATAAACTTGGAGAGGTATAGCCACAGGGACCAGCCTTTGAAAGTCATGTAGCTTTGAGATCAATAATTGAGGAATAATGATTGGGCAAAATGGAAGAAAGAAAAAAGGAAGCAGAGAGAGAAGGAAAAGGCTAATGGATAAGAATAAAGACAGTCCAAAGAAGAGAGAGAAGCAGAAAATAAGAGAAAGGAGGACAAAGAGAACTACATAGGACTCACCGAGGGAGAATCATCCCAGCAAATAACACAAAACCTTCCACTGGAAAGATGAGAAAGGGAGAGGGAGAGCTTCTCTCCTGATCTTAGACCATCTTTCCACACCATCTCTCTCATGTGTCATCATAAATCCTTTCTTTACATCATTTACCATACACAACCTCCACTCTGTTCTTTATATCCCAAGCCTCAATAAATCTTCTCATCTTGTCCCTTTGTCAAAAGAGACAAGTTTGAATTTTTAAAAAGAACTTTACTAAGGGGAGACAGAAAGAAATATACAAAAACATGGCAATTGGCAAAACATACCACTATAGTATTCTGAGCTGAAAATAGCTAAATCTGATCTGCAAGTTGTCTGATCCAACCTGAGTTCTATCTTTCATTCAACCAATATTTACTGAGTATGTATTATGTGCCAAGCATTGTCGTAGGTGCTGGGTATAAACCGGGGAGCAAGACAGGGAAGTCCATGGCCAGGTTCCTTTCTCCTGTCGTCTTTTAGTCTATATCTTCTTCTGCCCACACCTGTTTAGAATGTTTTGCTTACAAGTGCTGAAACTCAATTTAAGCCAGCTTAAGCAAAATTTGGAATTTATTGGCTCATATAAGTAACATGTCAGCTTCAGGCGTGGCTAGATCCAGCATTCCAATGCTTTTTTTAAGGAGTTTTCTCTCTCTCTCTCTCTCTCTCTCAGTTCTGGACACCTCTTTTTGGCCTCACTTTCAGACAGGTATTTTTTGTATGGTGGCAAGATGATTGCTGGCAGCCCTAAGCCTACCATGACTTTACAGTGCCTGTTCCCAAGAGAAGGAGGAAGCATCTTTATTAAAATGACAGTAAGAGTTCAGTGGAGACCTCTGATTGGCCTCACTTGGACTCACATCACCAACCTTGAGTGAATAAAACAAATTTCAGTCCCACATTGTCCTGACTTACACAGTGACCATCACAAACATGAAATCACAAGCAATCATGTACAAGAGTATCATCACTCTTTTCTCTTGTCAATTAATTAGGGTCTAAGAATTAGACATTTTTGAGCACCACAAATCAAAGGGAGCAGGAATATTCCTAAACTCAACTGAGTTGAAGGACATATCCTATGAAGAACTGGGTCTCTGGCCAAGCTCCAATTTCATCTTCTTAACCCCTCAGATTCTCCTCAGTTGACATTGATGTGTCTTCTTTGTCTTTGTACCATCTAAAGAGCATGATAGCGTAGTTTGCCTATAGCAGGGACTCCAAAAACATTGGTGAATGCAGTAGAGGAGAGGAAACAGGGAGAGAAGAGGAGTGAGGCAGTAGAAAGAAGTAGGATGGAAAAGGGAAGCAAAGGAGCCTGATACAGAGGCTCATAATGCCATATCCTGAAGTCAAATGTCCTGATGATCACATCACACATCCCATTATCTTGAGAACACAGTCAAGATACCCTGAGTCTTTGTTAGTTTCATCATAGATAATGAGCCCCCTATACCTCTCTTCTGGGAGACATGAGAATTACAGGGAGTGATGGTTGTAAAGTTCTTTAGCTGAGTTCCTGATATATGACATTCATTTAATAACTCCTGGTATTATCCGTCCTTTATCCCCAGTGTTAGTGTTGAGGGTGGGGTTTCGGGAAGGGGCTAGGTCAGGCCCATTAGGGCCTCAGCTGCCTCTCAGAGATCATGAACAGCTTTCTGAAGAGGTTAGAAATGTGTTCTGGAAAAAAAAATCTGCAACCAAAAAACTCAGACCATTTCTAGAACCCAATCCAAACCAAACCTTCCTGAAGGTCATAACGTGTTCTGAGGTTTCATTCCACTATTTTTCACTTATACAGTCCTCAGCCCTGCCAGGGCCAAACTAGGATTTGAGCTCAGCACAGCCAAACACCACAAGGGGAAAAAAGTCCAAGCCCTTTGCCCTGAATGTACTTCCAGCCCAAGAGAGAAGTGAGAGCCCTGGGAAGCCCTGGGCAGCCAGCAACCCCACCAGCCACCCAGTTGCTTTAGAGCATCACTCTGCGCAGGTGCTGACTGCAGCCCCCAGCTTCCTCGGGTACCACCACCGTCACAGATGCACAGAAGGCTCACAGTGGTCCTTGAACTCTGGCAACCCAACCGCAGGCTTGGTGAGAAAGGAAAGCTGCCAAAGTGGGATAAACTGCTTTTTATCTGGCTGCTTTTTCCAGAAAGTATCTTCCCTCCAGCAAGGCCAGTGTAGAGTGTAGTCACAGAGCTGATTTGTGCCCACTTTCTTTGTGGAGAAGAATTCCATTGTACTCAGTTTACAGTGTGTTCACGAGTTCACTTCTTGCAAAAGTAACTGTACTGACAGTGAAATGTGATGGGCCCATTTAAGAAACTGAGTGGGACAACTGTTTAGAGAGAAGGGGAGAGGAAGAGGAGAGTGAGAACGAGGGAGGGAGAGAAGGAGGAGAGAGAGGGAGAGAAAAAGAGAGAGATGAGAGCAACCTTTTGGAGAGAAATGGATGCGTTGTGCTGTCTTGTAACCTGTGCTTTCCAGTGACACTCATGCATTTTGCTGGAAATGTGGAGAGTACTTAGAGGAAGAATGGGTTCTAGGAAACAGCCTTTGTGTACTTAAGTTGACAGGAATCTCTTACTAAGATGGGTAGAAGAAGCAGAAGAAGCAGAGATCCCACAGCCTTGCCCTGTGCTGTACTCAGTTGTGTCCAACTCTTTGTGACCCTGTGGACTATAGCCTGTCAGGCTCCCTTGTCCACAGAATTTTCCAGGCAAGAATACTGGAGTGGGTTGCCATTTCCTACTCCAGGGGATCTTCCTGACCCAGGGATCAAACACATCTCCTGCAACTCCTGCACTGGCAAGCAAATTCTTTACCTACTGAGCCACCTGGGAATCCCACTAAGATGGGTACATATATGCCCAGTCGCTCAGTCATGTCCAACACTTTGTGACCCCATGGACTCTAGTCCTCCAGGCTCGTCTGTTCATGGAATTTTCCAGGCAAGAATACTGGGGTGGGTTGCCATTTCCTACTCCAGGGAATCTTTCTGACCCAGGGATCGAACATGAGTCTCCTGTGTCTTCCACATCGGCAGGCAGATTCTCTTCCACTGTGCCACCTGGGAAGCCCCACTAAGATAGGTAATGGCCATCAATTAGGCCAATATTTAAATCATTGATAAAATTGTGTGTGTGTATGTGTGAGAGAGAGAGAGAGGAAGCAGGGCATTTTCTGAGATAGAAAGACAATCGATTATCATATATTTATGATAATTATTATTTTATATTATATAATATATAAAATATAATTAATATATTTATTTATATAATAAATATTTATTATATATAATAAAAATATATAATTAATATATTAATTTAGTGACTTAAGAGTTTAGAGATAAACAATTCTCAGTTTGAATCCTAGCACAACCACTTACTAGCTGAGTGACTTTGGGAAAGCTATTCAACCTTATATTTCTCATTTGGAAAATGGGTATCAACTAAAACCAACTGATAAGGATTAAATGGGATCACATATGTAAAGTACATGGTGTTGGGGACATCATAATTGTTCAATAAATAACTGTGATAATAAAATTATTACTAATGATATTATTCTCAAAGAGGTCTAGAAGTCCAAAAAAATTAGGAACCACTGATCCAGGTAGTTGCCAAGACCAATCCCACTTTGAGTAGTGTGTGCACCTTCCTAGCCCAAGTTTCCGATCTGCATTCAGCCCCAGGTACCTAAGAAGAGAGAGAGAGTTACTCCCACCTCTGGTCTTCCTCTTGGTACCTCCTTTTTCAACACCTACACACCCATATGCTCACTCTGACCAAGTATAGTGATTCTGAGGAACATGGACTGCCGAATACTGGAATCCAAAGTTTGAGAGTGGTCCCTATAGTGAGGTGGGGTCAGGACAAGAGTGTGACAGCCATGCTCCACAGAAGTGGTTCTCAAACTTGAGTCAGCATCGGAGCCACCTGAGAGCGTGGGGAATGTGGATCATGGGTGTATACCTCGAAGATTTGAAAGCAGGGCCTAGAATAGGTGTTCGCATACCCATGGTCATAGTATTGATAGCATTCTTCACAATGGCCAACTGGTGGAGACAGTTTTGAACTAAGTGTCCGCGGGTAGATGAATAGATAAACACAATGCAGAATATGTGTGAGAGAGAGTCCTCAAACTTAGAGGACAGAGAATAGAATGGCTAGCAGGGGCTGGCGCTAAAGGGAACGAGAAGTCGTTTAATGGGTAAAGAATGCTGGTTTCCTAAGATTAAAACAGTTGTGGAGATTGGCTGCACAACAATAAGAATATGCTTATCACTACTGGGCTATATACTTAAAAATGGTTAAGATGGTATATTTTATGTTATGAGCATGTTTTACCATATTTTTTTTAAACAAGGAAGAACAAAACACAGATAACTGGGTCCCACCCTCAGAGCTTTGAGTGGGGCCTGAGAATTTGCCTTGCAAATAATTTCTCTGGAGATCCTGATGCTGGGCCTCAGGAGCCACACTGAGATCCAATGGGCTAAGGCTTAGGAGCATTGCCAACACCACAACCATGGCTGGGAGCTAGTATCTTAGAACCGGGAGCCACTAGAGTGGAACTGCAGTCTAAGTCCTCTGGGATTCCATTCCAGATGCTAGATGGCTCGCAGGCTCTTGAGACGCTGGGAAAGGAAGGAGAGAGACAGCTAATGTTTCTAATACAATTACTTCACTCAGCATTTAGCCTGGAAGCTCTCCAAGAGAGGGACTTGGGGCCCCTTAAAACAGGGGCTCTCTTTAACTTCCTGAGATCTCCCCTTGTTTCTAAGCATCAGGTTTTTACACCTGATGTTAATTAATATTCCTTAATTCAAATTAGAGGAGGGAATCTACGTGCAAACTTGAACCACAAAAGGCAATCGTCAAAGTATTTATGGAATACCAACTTTGTACAACTTTAAAGGGATCGAACTCCAGCTATTCTTTATTAATTATTACCGCTATTATTGTGAAAAAAGATCCAGTGCATAGCTGGCAAATAATGAATTCTCCATGTAGGTGATTTTCCTCCCATCACCTTGTTTACCAAAGTGCTCTTCTACCCACCTCTGTCTTCCTCCAGGTCCCTAGCCCTCTTTTCCTCCTTGGGCAAATGACTTTTGCTAATACTTATTAGAGATTATGATGAAATTTCTCAGTTTCCCATCCTACCCCCACAGATGAAAATATGCTCATTTCTCTCAATATTCTTATTCTCTCCCCTCCCATTTTAAAAGGAGAAACGTCCCCAGAGGCTAACCCTTCCACCTGTGCTCTGTTTATCTCTGCCTTTGGTCTGCTCAGGCACTGACATCCGTCACTCCTGAATCTCTTCTTCCTAAATATTGAGCCTCTCTCTCTCTCTGATTCCCTCACTTTAGAAAATAAACACAGACTTAAAAAAAAAAAAATCAAACAGGCCAACAAAATGCCCCCTCCACCCTCCATCTCCATTAGCTCCTGCTCTTTCCCTCCACTCCCTTCCCAGGCAAGTTCTTGGAAATCTAGGCCACCCCTTGCTGATTTCACTTCCTCCTTTCCTCACCCACAGCAGGCTGGCGTCCAGCCACCTCTCCACTCACTCTCTTCTTGTCAAGGTCACGCTGACCTCTGTATTTACAGACCCAATGGAAGCTCCACATGCCTCACCTTACTTGACCTTCCTCAGGCATTTGGCACCAGGGAGTTCTGCCTCCTGCCCTCCTCTTCCACTGACTCTGTCCTCACGTCCAGCTCTCTCCCACTCGCCTCTGCTCTGCTGCCCCATGAGCACTTCAAAATCAGTGTCAGAACCGAGCTCTTTGTTTTTCCCTCCAAACCAAACTGTCCTATTTCTTTTTTAAAAGTGCTTTTAAATGTAAACTTTATTACCCATTCCATTTCTATTAAGTATTGAGCTCCAGAGAAAGCATTCCAGGATATGGTAAAAATCTGTGTGATTTGAAGGAAAAAATATGCCCATTGTGAAAGATACGGGAAGAAGTCCTTACAGATGGGAGGCCAAGAAGTCTTTTCCTATAAAGTTTTGTAGAACGAGATGCAGGTCTATTTCCTCTTCTGTCTCTCACTCTTGATAATGAACCACCCACTGGTTCACTCATAGCAGACACTTGGAAGTCATCCCTGAGTTTTCTTCCTTTATGCCCCATATTCAGTTGTTCTCTGAATTCCATGATCTGTGTTCCCTTAACTGCTTTGAGATTCATCTGGGTCATTTCTTTCCACTATTGTTACCCCTTTTATAACCCTCATCCATATTGTTTCAATAGTAGGAACATCTCCAGCCACCCGTGACACCAAACTCTCTGCCATTAAATGATGTGAAAGTGTTAGTCACCCAGTTGGGTCTGACTTTTAGCAACCCCATGGACTGTACTCACCAGGCTTCTCTGTCCATGTAATTCTCCAGGCAAGAATACTGAAGTGAGTAGCTAATCCCTCCTCCAGGGTGTCTTTCCAACCCAGGGAATGAATTCAGGTTTCCTGAATTGCAGGCAGATTCTTTACTGTCTGAGCCACCAGGGAAGCCCCATCTTCCATAAGGAAAATGCAGTAGAACATAGTGGTTAAGGGGCCGGACTGCCTCTGTCCAAATCTAGACTCAGCCCTTTACCAAGTGTGTGATATTCAGCAAATGATATGTCTTCTCTATGCCTCAATTTTCTCAACTGTAAAATGGGGTTATAATAATGGTAACATTCCTTTTAGGATTCTTGTAATATCAAATGACTTTGAATTACTTAGAATAGTGCCTGGGTAAAGCCATATGCTGATTAAGTATTAGTTATTATTATTACAATATTTGCTGCCATCAGAGTAAACTTTAAAATAACTAAAATTAATTAAGTCACTGCTGCTGCTGCTGCTGCTAAGTCGCTTCAGTCGTGTCCAACTCTGTGCGACCCCATAGATGGCAGCCCACCAGGCTCTGCCATCCCTGGGGTTGTCCAGGCAAGAACACTGGAGTGGGTTGCCATTTCCTTCTCCGATGCATGAAAGTGAAAAAATAAAGTGAAGTTGCTCAGTCGTGTCTGACTCCTAGCGACCCCATGGACTGCAGCCCACCAGGCCCCTCTATCCATGGGATTTTCCAGGCAAGAGTACTGGAGTGGGGTGCCATCGCCTTCTCCAGTTCTACAACGTGGCAGACAAGTGTTATGCTCCCTACTTGCTGCTTCATCTCCATTTCACACCCGGCACAAATTCATACTCCAGTCTTAAAGCACAAACCATGTACTCTTGAATTCCTGAAATTTTGTACATTATTTCTCTGTGCCTGGTATGTTCTAATCCTTCTTATGTACCACATAAACTCCTATTCATCCCTCAAATGCCCTAGATTGTGAAATCTGGCCATTTTCTATTACCCCAAATAGATTTTAAAAATCACTAATTTCTATATACTTCTGTGCCTCACATGTATGTATGTGTAAATCCATGTAGGTATGTAAATATATATGTATATAAGTGTGTGTGTACACACATAAAATCGTGCTATGTTGTTGCATGTGTATATCTCTCGTTCTAGAATATAAGTTCTTAAGGACACAAATTATCTCACTTACGTCCCGGTAGACTGTTGTTGTTTAGTCATTAAGTCATGTCTGACTCTTTGAGACTCCATGGACTGTAGCCCACCAGGCTCCTCTGTCCATGGGATTCTCCAAGCAAGAATACTAGAGTGGGTAGCCATTCCCTTCTCCGGGGGATTTCCCAACCCAGGGGAATCCCGAGTCTCCTGCATGAGCAGGTGGATTCTTTACCACTGAGCCACCTAGGAAGCCCTCCAGATAGATAGAGCTGGCAGATAGTGTGTCCCTACATTTACATTGTACACTCCTGCGTGCCTCGCTATTTCCAAAATCGTATTTGTAGCAGACGGTCTCCAGAGATGGCCATCATTCATGTCTTCCCTTGTTGCACGCACATGTTACTCCATCTATCTAGAATTGGAGACTTTTTCCTCTCCGTTTGAATTTAGGGTGGTCACATCTCTGCTTTGACCAAAAGAATGTGGCAGAAGTCATGTTTTGAAAGTTGGAACTTTCAAGCCTAGGCCTTAGGACAACTGGCAGCTTTTTCTTTCCCCTTTAAAAAAAAGCAGCCACCATCTCAGAAGCCCAACCACCCTGAGACCACCATGCTGACAGGCAGCAAGATCTGTGGACCAGGGGAGGCTGTCTCCTCCCCATTTTCCTTATCACCACTCTCCAGGAGAAAAGCTTGGCCATGTTACTGGGCCAGTCTGCTCCCTTCCTTAGGTTAACCAAGTGTTCTGATTTATCTGGAAATTTCAGGAATTTAACACTGACAGTCCCACGTCCCAGGAACCCCCTCACCCAGGGAAAACCAGGACAGTTAGTCACCCTGCCTTCTGATTTCAGTCACTGTTAATATGAATCTCTGAGCCAGTCAGCTGTTGCCCCCAGAAAGCTCTAGGCTGGAAAAGGACACATTACCTCTAAGACCAATTTCCTCACAGGCCAAAGAATCACCCTGTAGTCCATTACCCATCTCCTGTCATGCCCAGACACCCGATCCCATGGAGCCCTTCAGAGCTTATACAATGAACCCAGATGATACAGTGAGGACTGTTCCAATGTTATGTAACAGAGACTGTCTCTAATTATTCAATTCCTAGTGAAAGAAGAAACCTAAAAGTTAAAGCCCAAATGAAGTCCCCTTTTAAAGCTCATAGTACATAAAACCAAAAATCCTCTCCTCTCCAATTTCTGTCTCTGTTTAGTTTCAACCTAATGGCATTTGGGTTCCTTGGGCATCTCCTGCATTATCTTCCAAAGAATTAATAAACTCTTCTACCTCTTAAGGTGCACAGCTTCAACTCTGCCCCCACCACCTCCTGGTGAAACCACCCCAAGCAAATCTGAACCCTGGAGCGTGGGGGTCCCCTCAGCACCCATCATATAGGTAATTCATACCTGTGATGCTCTTGTTGGCCGTGAACAAACACAGAGACGTGATGCTGTCTAAGAGAAGAGGATTCAGAGAAAAAATAGAGACACTCAGACAGAAACTTGAAAGGTAGTTCTTCTCATCCAACCCAATGCAAGACAGAAGGAATTATTCCAGGGGTCTGTTCTCAGTTTGTGACTCCCCATTCCCAATGTCCAGGTACAATGATTTAACTCATTTCCTATCTTTGAAGGTTCGTCCAATTTCTCCTTATATTTGAACTTGTTTCTGTGCATTCTGAGAACCTTGATTGAAGTACCCTTCTTAAGAAATTGCCTACTAGGGAAGGTACTTTTCCCTACACCAAAGAGTCCATTCATTTGGTTCCCTGAAATCAGAATCTCACACAGATGGAAAAAGCTTTCCACAAAGCACACATTAAATACAATGTGAAAATGAGTTCTGAGGACATAACTGGGTAGATAAGAAGCACGAGCAGAGTTCCTTAAATTTTAATGACTAAATTGCATTTTTACTCATTTATCAACTTTTTAAAATATTAATGCTGTGAGATCTCTAACAGCATTTCTATTTTAGGGGGAAGCTTCCTCAGACATGGATCATGGTGTGATTTAAGATTTATGGAATTCCAGAGCGCTAGGAAATATATCTGCCCAGAAATATAGCCCTTATTATGATTCCAAAACTGCAAAAAGGTGGTAGATGAACACACAATGGATGGATCCAAGCACATTAGATATCTTTTCTAAATAAAATACTCCCCCCCAAAAAGTAAAATAAAACCCTAAATGATTCAAGGATGACAGTGAAGTGACAATCTCTACATTTGAGTGTGAGTACGGAAGTCGGATTTTGTAACCACGATGCTTATATCCAAAGTTCACCATCGCCATGAGCTTCTCTCTCACTAAGAACAATTGCCACTACGTGCTCGCCCAAGGAGGTGGAAAGGGGTGCTTCTTCCCCATTTCACTTTCGGGCCAAGTGCAGACACAGGAGCCTCCCTTCTAGTCCGTTCTGCCACTTGAAACCATGCTGGAATGTTTAAACAAGACTTTTCTAAAGGCTCAGGAATAACAAAAGGAAAGAAAATGCAGATGTAAGCTGAAGTTCTCCCTATCCTTTTGTTCTAGAAGAAATTCCTTTAAACTGCATTCTCTGCCTGCTCCGTTGCCAATTATCACAACCTGGGGAAGTCCAGAAACTTGTCAGGACCCTACAGCCTCAGGTCTCTTCTGCCCCAGGTGTCCTGCTCGCAGATGATGCTTCTGCTTTTGCATTGAATCAGACAAAACACAGAAATCAGCATCTATTCACATTCCCCAAAGAGCTTGCACACTCACACATACACACAGCACAGCATTGCCCAGACTACTAAAGATTCTCTACAGGAGTCCAGGGGAAATGAGGGCTTACATCACATTTTCAAGCAAGTGCAAAAATCCCTTCTTGAACATTTTTTTATCCCCGAGTTGCCTACCCACTTTGGCGCCAGCAGGCATCTTTCTATCTTGCCCTGGAGCCATGCCCAGGCTCCTTCACTCACCTCTCATTCCTTGCTCCTTCTTGTGGTCTCTCAACCCTTCATCCCCTAAGGGGCTGCATAAGTTCCTTTCCATGTATTATGCAGAGCACTTTAGCAACCACCTTCTGCTATTTGAACGTCTGCTTGGAATTTCATCCTCCACCTCTGTGTATTTATTGAAGGGTTCCTTTCACATGGTATAGTGTATTTCTAAGGATAATTCTGCTGAATAACACTTCTGATGCATTGTAGAGAAATAAACTCAGAAAATAATGTAAAATTAGAGAATCTACTTTGCAAATACTGCCTGCCCTCAGTGGTCATAGACCTGATTCTATCCAACTTCTGGCCTGCCTGTATTTGGGGGAAAGTGTGTAGAAACCATCTGCTTCCAGTGGCACAAATCCCTCGACATTTAGACCCAGGGGACTGCAAACAGGATGAAGAAGCTCAGGAGGTGGTGGTGGTAGTTTTGTTACTAAGTTGTGTCTCTCAGGACCCCATGGTCTGTAGCCCTCCAGGCTCCTCTGTCCATGGGACTTTCCAGGCAAGAATACCAGAGTGGGTTGCCATTTCCTTCCCCATGGGGATCCTCCTGACCCAGGGCTTGAACCTATGTCTCCTCCAGGCAGTCTCCTGCATTCTTTATCACTGAGCCACCAGGGATTCCCAGCTTAGGGGGTATCTTTTAGTAATCTGGCTTTCCATCTGAGGATTCTCTTGATTGATTCAGGAAATCCCTCCTTCTGAGAAAGCCAGGCCTTCTCAAGTGGGTTCTCAAGTGGGCATGACTGTCCCCAGTAATCTATATATGGTCCCAGGGTAGCGGCAATATCAGGACCAGGTTCATGTGTGCGTGACCTGGGCAGTCACACAGGCTCCCAGCTCAGAAGAGCACCATACTTCGTTTAATGTTCAGCAGTTCCCATCTTCAAATTCTTAATAGTCCGGACCTCCCTGGTGGTCCAGTGGTTAAGACTTTGCCTTGTGATGCAGGGGGAATGGGTTTGCTCCCTCGTCCAGGAGCTAAGATCCCATATGCCTCGTGGCCATAGAAACCAAAACGTAAAACAGAAGCAATATTGTAACAAATTCAATAACTTAAAAATATATGGTCCACATCAAAAGAAATCTTTAAAAATATCCTTAATAGTCATTGAACATTTTTATTTTGCACTGCACTCCACAAATTATGCAGCTGTTTCTGCCCAATATTTAGATAAGAAGTACACACACAGGGAACAGAGAGTTGGTCTTTCCCTTACAATGGGCTTGGAAACAGCAGCAGCAATGACCTTAGTAATCACTACATATAAAGTTTCTTTATCAGATGAGAAAATGGAACCCCAGAGATGAGAAGTAAATGGTCCCAGAGCTCAGAGCTCATTGGTGGGAAGGCCATTGCCTTGTTCAACCCCAGGGGGCCAGCTTCATTACCTTAGAGCCACAGAAGTCAATATCCACCTTATTTTCTCTGTGAATAGTGGTCGCTTGGAGAAGGAAATGGCAACCCACTCCAGTATTCTTGCCTGGAGAATTCAATGGACAGAGGAGCAGGACAGGCTGTAGTCCATGGAATCGCAAAGAGTCAGACACGACTGTGCAACTAACTCTCAGTGGTTCTTAGCAACGAGAACCTAATAACTCAGAACCAGGTCTCCAAACCAACTCACTCTCCCCCAGCACCACTCTAGCTCTGGAACACATCCTGCCTTCTGAAGCTTTTGTTCTCTTTCCTGTGTCTGCAAGAAAGAGCACTCGGGCAGAGCAAATGTCATATTGGACATGCGTAGGTACAGGTACCCAGAGAACTGGGGAGGATTCTAAATGATGAGGGAAACCAGAAATCCATAAAGAAAAGGAGGCTCAGGGAAAAATGTCTTTGTTCTGAATTAAATTTCCTAATGCTGGCAGGAAAATGAAAACACTAGAAAGGCAGAGTCAGAGTGGGTGGCTGACAGCTGTAGGCAGCTGGAATGGAGGGAAAGAATAGGAAGACCATTACTGTGCAGCAGTGGGAAAGGACCTGGAAATAATGAATGTAAAACCCCACTGAGGAGCGAGGTGACACAATTAGAGACACATAATGGGCCAGTAACACAGTTACTTAGTGCCTTTATGCTCTGCTAAGGGAGTTTTAATTTGCTACTAAGAATTTCAATGTGCTAACTTGTGCTGCCCCAAGAAAGGAACACCCTGTTCAAATCTCAGGATCATTTGAACCAGGTTTTGAGGCTTCTCCAAATAGGGCATATCTGAGTCCACCTCTGACAGGAGGTTGGATGGAGAAAAAACTTGCCTCGGGAAACAATCTTCCTGTATTCAAGTGCAGTCATTGTCTGGCCCGTGGGATGCCTCTGGTGTTTGGGAATTCTCTTTCTATTGGGAGATTCAAAGAAAATTTTAAAAACTTACAAACTACAACCCAGATTAAAGCTCAGCCCCAGGGGTAGTATCAGATGGGAAATATGATTTAGAGAAAGAGCATCTCTGAACATTTGGAGTAAATTTGAAAACAGAACCATCTGTTGAATAATCGGATCCAGTAGACTCCACACTTTGTACCACCAGCTGCTGTAGAATAGATTATGAAACCTTGCTCTACTAAGCCTGGTTTCTTGTTTCAGGGTTAACTTGGGGCAGAGCTGCAAGGCTGGAGGGATGAATTTCTGGGGTCTTTTCATGTCAGCATTTCTTCTAGGTGCACACCTTTCAATTTGGCCATCCGTAGTAGATGGAAGAGTAATCCCAAGCTGGATATGTGAGGTTGGAAGAGGAGCATAAAGAAATCAATACCCTCTCTCCTCTGCTCTCTCTTGAGTGTAAATTCTGGCTTCCTCTCCTACTTGCCCTTGTGTTTCTCCACCATCGCTCCTCCATGACCCTGCATGGTTGGGGGGTACTCTCGGAAATGACTAGGGAAGGGAAGTTGAAATGGATGTAAAGACCAATATTTCAGGGCTTTTTTCTTTACTTCTGGCTTTGCCTAAAGATATGAAAAGATGTCAGTAATCATCTCAATGAAAAGACAAGAGGAAGAGAAGCCAGAACAGTCTCCCCACTTTGACTCCACAACTTTTCTTATTTCCTTGGTCCATCTTTAGCTCCCCAAACCCCTGATCTGAATAGGTCTTGCTGATGTTGATGCTGAACTATTCTGGAGTGGACATATGAAAGGTCCCTGTTGATTTCAGTTTCACAAGACAACTCAGACTTGTGAGAATCTGAAGCAGAGAGCTTATTTCATTTAAGAGCTTTCTTATATCTGGTCAAAATGTAGGTTTGTCCTCAAAGGGTGTCTCAAACTTCTACCTCCTCTGCATTTCTGGCCTGGATGACAGACTTCTAACTGGTCTTGTCTTCCCCAAGCTTGCTCCACCTCAACTCTATCTCTAGCCAGTAACAAGAGGGATCATCAGGAAGTAAATTCAAATGATGCCATCCTCTGCTTCAAAGCCTCCCATGGCTTCTTTGCACCTAGAATAAAGTTAAACTCTACATGTCGTATATGATCTGGTCTATATATGATCACTCATTTATTATCATTCTTCCCCTCGCTCACAGCAGTTGAGACACTAGCCTTCTCGTTTCTTGGATAGGGTATTTTGGTTCCTAGTTCACTAATGGGGAAACCAAGGTACAAGGACATTAGCTAACTTCCCACAAGTGTTCAAACACACCAAAGGAACTTCAACTTAAGCCTTCTGGCTTCCCAGTCTGCCAGGCTGCCTCTCATTATCTCATTTGATGTTCACAGTATCCCTGGGAGGTCAGAAGGACAGGGTCATAATCCCTGTGACATTCCAGGGAAATCTTCACGTTACAGAGATGTGTGCCAACCCTGGCTGGGAAACCGTGATCTGCATGGATAAAACTGGGAAGCAAGATTTCCACGGGTTCTCTCAGTGCCACACAAGTGGTAGGATGGGCCTGTCTAAGTTGCTGGCCTGTCTGCAGCACAGACAAAAGATGGATTCGTGCTTTCTCTAGCACCACATTCCCCAGTGTCCAAGTCACCACCTTTACCTTTCTGCTGCTGCTGCTAAGTCACTTCAGTCTGTCCAACTCTGTGCAACCCCATAGACGGCAGCCCACCAGACTCCCCCGTCCCTGGGATTCTCCAGGCAAGAACACTGGAGTGGGTTGCCATTTCCTTCTCCAATACATGAAAGTGAAAAGTGAAAGAGAAGTTGCTCACTCATGTCTGACTCTTAGCGACCCCATGGACTGCAGCCCACCAGGCTCCTCTGTCCATGGGATTTTCCAGGCAAGAGTACTGGAGTGGAGTGCCATCTCCTTACCACTGACCCCCCACTTCCCACTAAGTCCCTGCACAGGCTCGGTGCTCCCTCCAACCATCATCCTCTCTCACCCCTCCACTCTTCAGCCCTGAGCTGTGAGCCAGGCTGCCACATTCATATCCCTACTCTAAAAGTACTAAGTGGTGTGGGACCTTGGCAAGTTTATTTAACTTCTCTGTGCCCCAGTTTTCTAATCTGTAAAATGGAGGTCTTAAGTAAAGCTGATCTCGCAGGAGCGTTACGAAGATGAAATCTACCAGTATCTACAGCGTACTCAGCACAGGGCACAGAGCAAGTGCTGTGCACCTGTGGGCTGTACTCATCACCATTCGTCTTTCTAGGTCAACACTCCTCTGGATTCTCTTTTCAGCCTCCTAGTAGGCCTCCTAACTTCCATCTTGCCTATGCCCTCCACTCACCACTGAGCTTCTTAACATATAAAATGGGCCATGTCACTCCTTGGTTCAGGACTCTCAAGGGTGTCCTACTTAACTTTGGATGAAATCCCGCAGCTTTGCCCCAGCCCGCAAGGTCACCACCTGGCCACTTCATCTTTCCCTCACCTCACCTTATGCCATCTCTGTTATGGTCATTTGGTTACAGCCTTACTGGCTTTCTGCCAAGTTCTAGACCATACTAAGCTCTTTTATACCCTGGGCCCTTTGCACATGCTGTTCCTGAGTCTTAAACTCTCTTCCTCTTGTTCTTCATATCTTTCTGGCCTCAGCTTACCACAGCCTTCCGTCTATCTTATTTCTGTCTTGGTCCTCAAATGATTTCTTCGTAGCACTTACCACACTTCCTAATTATTGCCAGTATTTGTTTCTTTGCTTATTTCTGTTTTTGCAAATATTTTTTTCTCTTCACAAAATGAAAATATCATGAACCCAATGACTGTGTCTACCTTATCACAGCAGTAAAACATAGTAATGCCCAGAACATAGACTGTTGAAACTGTATGATCATGAAATAGGCAATATTTTCTACTCACTTTTGGATAGATGGATTTAAATGCCAGCATGAGAACTTCTATAAACATTCAAATCCATTTGAGCTTGTCTTGAGACATGACTTATAGAAATGACAGCATGTGCTTATATCTAGCACTATTTCTAATCCCAAGGATTTTATTTCTCTTGCAGTTTTTGACCACAGCTTCTATTTTAGAAAATAAATAACCAGGGAAAATTTCAAAGATGCTTTAAGAAACCAGTTTTGAAAAAAGTCATTATTTCTTTATGCTACACACACTTATGCACAGCTTTTAAGCACAAAAAGCACATCTTCCCAAAGGAGGAAACAACAAGAGAGGAGTGATGGTTATACACATACAAATTGGCCTGAATAACTGAAATGTCACCCATGAGATTCGATGAAGAGAAATTAAAAGGGAATTTCATTAAATTTCTGTAAGTTTTAATGAGACCTATTGAAATTGGTTGTGTTACTCAGAGGTGAAGCTTTGACAATGTGTGTGTATACGTTTGTGTGTGTGTAGCAGAAGTGGAGGGCAGATTGTTAAGGCCAGAAAAATCTCATCAGACCATGATGCAGTCCTGCTGACTGGCACAGGTATTTTGAAGATTTCCTTTGTTTGTAACTCAGAAAAAGCCAATAGGTTGGATTCCTTCCTTCCTTCTTCCCCCTAATCTTGACTGAGTGTCTGCTATATACCAGTTTTTTACCAGGTACTATTTAATTGAAAGTGATAAAGACCTAGTCCCTGCACTCAGGAGGTGGACATATTGGTAGAGAAGGTAAATCCTTGAACAAGATGAACCCAAAACATCACAACTATAAAAGCAAGTACAAACTACAATAGTGGTGTGATGAATTTCACTTAGGGGAAGCTAAAGCACAGGGTTGTGGTTAGGAAGGCTTCTCAGCAGCGGTGACAAACTGCACTGGGCTTTGACGTTTCTATAGGAATTGGTGCATGATCAGGTGAGGACAGGCCAAATGGACAGAGGCAAGAGCCAGGCAGAGATTCTGTACCACCACCCTGGATCCTGCAGTGCTCTCTCTGCCCTGGTTTCTGACTCCCTCTCTCCCCCTCTCTTGGCTCTGCAAAATTGACTTGCATCTCTGCAGTACAAGGAAAGAGCACAGTCCTCCAAGTTCAAGGCTCTGCTGCTTCCTGGCTAGGTGATGATGCAAGCTACCTGACTTCTCAGAATCAGGATATCAGTCGGTTTCTTGATTGAATGAGGATATTATCCACCCACTTTGCAAGATTCTGTGAGCATAGTGGTAGAGATGGCAGTATGTGTAAAGCTGCACTTGCGCTTGATGGGACTCATAAAAATCTGTACTCACTACCAGAAGGGAGAAACCAGGAGCAAAGGCCCCTGCTGCTGCAGATGGATGACAAGGCCTGCACTGTTCCATCCTCAAATGCTAGAAGGTTTAACACCCAGAGCATGCCCCTCCAAAGGTGCCTGTCGAGCCCGTCAGCCCACATGTCCATGCTTCTCTCTGACGCAGACTTTCTGTGGCCTGGTGGTCATGCTGCCCTGCCCTAGACGTGCATCTGCCCAGGATCACAGAGATGTCAGAGGAAGCCGCTCTGACTCTGTCCAGGCGCAACCTGACACTGGAGCTCCCTATCATCAGGGAAGAAACATGTGGGATGAATTAACGAAGCCAACCCTGGAAATCAACAGCAAGCAGACTTTGGTCAACTCCCAGATGATGCAGTGAGATGGCCCCATCTCTGCCCAGTGCTGTGGGGGCCTCAGAGCACACCCAGCCTCTCCTCTTTGGTCAACCCTCAGGCCTCGGGATGTGGGATTTGAACCCAGGTGGTCTGGCTCCTGGCTAAGGAACTGATGGCAGGGAGAGAGAGTAACAGAGCAAGGCAGAGTCAGGACCTCATGGAAAGAGCAGGCTCGGAACTCAGCTACATGTCTGCATGTCAGAAGTACGAGGGAGCCCAACCAGGAGAACAGTTGAAGACCCATTGTTCATCCTCATGGTCCAGGCAGAGTCAGGGCTGGGAGTCCCCACATAGTCAAGGGACAGAACACTTGTAACTGTAATTGCTCCATCACATTTAGAAGTGGCTCTTTTCCACCTGCCCTGGCCCACAGGTAAGTCTTTCCTGCAAGGGTGACAGTCCTTGAAGTTTCTATAGTCAGATATGACTTAGCAACTGAACTGCGACCACAAGTGAAGCAGTAACTTCTTTCCAGCCACACAGTTCTCCAGGGGGAATGGAACCAAGTTATGGACATGATACTGCTTCTTCCTCCTCCCATCAGCCTGGATCCTCAGCACCAACTCCTCTCCTGCATTGATTGCCCTGACAGAGGACGGGTTCCTTGTGGAGACATGTTGGTCTCTGCAGGTGAAGTCCTGTGTCAAGAGTATAGTCAGTGCTACCAGGTGTCTGCCAAGAGCTCACACATGCCACCCATGGAACTCCCTCTTCTTTTAAAGGACATGATGGAAGAGGCTGGTTAAGGAGAAAGGATGAGTAAGAAAGAGGATGCCCTGTGCCTAATAAAGCACTTGAAATGAAACCAGGAAAGATTTCTCCTAACTGAAGACCACGGTCTCAGACCAGGTTGGCAGACAACTGCAGCTCAGGTGCTTTGGTGACGGGCTGCTGCTTCTGGTCCAGTGAGATGAGTGTCTCTCCTCCTTGGGGAGACAGATTTATCTCAAACAGACTTAAGAAAGGAAGGTGAAAAGTTTAAAAAAAGGTTCAGTGCAACTGGCATTGGAGTGGAGTCTTGGATAACTTTTGGAAATTCCAGTGGGATTATTGCCTTTGCTCTCATCAGACTTCGTCACCCCTCTTTCTGCCAGAGCATGCTTCTAGCATTTTCCTGGCTCTGCCAGTTTCCCTCTGAAGGTGATGCTTCACAGTGAGGCTGTCTTCATGTCCTTGTCTCTGTGCCCAATGGCCACCACCATCCATCCTGCCCTGGGAGCTTCCACATCTGGGCACACTTAACTAGGTTGTGAGATCAGAATGGTGGAGGGAACACCAGGGTAACTGAAGTGGTGAGACGTGGACCACTTTGAGTAAGGGTTCCAAGAGAGGCAACCATACACTTGGGCAAGTTCTCCCAGATACAGTCTTCACGGGCCCCTGACCACTATGAATAGTGGATTTACAGTCACACGGGGCTTCCTTTCTTTTCTTTCCCCTCTCAATTGTGAAATTCACCATTTTAACCATTTTTAAATATATATAGCTCGATGGCATTACATACATTCACATTGACCTACTGTGTTTTTTTTCCACTGAAGTACAGTTGATCTATAAAGTTTGACAGTTTCAGGTATACAGCAAAGAGATTCAGTTTTGTATACATACACATGCATATATTCTTTTTCAGATTCTTTTCCATTTAGGTTACTACAAGATATTGAATATAGTTCCCTATGCTTTACAGTAGGTCCCTGTTGTTTGCTTTGTGTATTGTACATACTGTTTTTTAAAAACAATCATCTTTTTAACTTGGCATCTCCCTTCCTATTCTCTCCCTTGCAAATATCACACTCTTAACTGCACAGCCCCTGTGAACAATCTAATGTGTGTCTCCTGTCATTTCCTCCATGCATCCATAATTGTATTGAGAAATGTATGTTTATATTGCATATGGAAAGTGGTGAAAGCCTTACAAAAATAGGATGTTGTGCATGCTTTCCTGCTTTTTGGCTTTTTCACTCAGCATTTCTTCGTTGGAATTCCCTCCAAATCAAGCAGCAAGCTCTAAGTCAATCTCTGTAATGGCTTAATCCGTGGTTTGACTGTACTATAATTTATTCAACCACCCCCTCTTGGTGAGCATTCGGTTTTCCTGTGCTCCACATGGCAGCTGAAATGCCACTCACAGATTGTGACTCGACTGCTGAACGCCCTCCAGAGGCACCCTCTCACTTAAAATGAGATGCAAAGGCCTCATGATGGCCTTTGAGGCCCTAAACGATCCCTCCAGCCACACTTCCCACTGTCCTTTCTGTTCCAGCATTCTCTGTCTCACCCAGTCTGCTGTGGCCACACTGGCTTCCTTGATACTCCTCAAGCCTGACACTCTCACCCCGACCACTGTGCCTTTGCACATGCTTTTCTCGCTCACAAGTACCAGCACAGTTCACTTCCTTACCTTCTCAAGACTCTATCTCTAACTTCCCGGTCCAAATAAGCAACTCCCCTTCCCTTTAATTCTGTCTCCCTTCCCTCCTTAACTTTTCTCCCTAGCACTTATCACTCACTTATTTGTTGGTATAGAGGAAAACAATAGAATGGGAAAGACTAGAGATCTCTTCAAGAAAATTAGAGATCCCAAGGGAACATTTCATGCAAAGATGGGCTCAATGAAGAACAGAAATGGTATGGACCTAACAGAAGATGAAGACATTAAGAAGAGGTGGCAAGAATACACAGAACTGTACAAAAAAGATCTTCACAACCCAGATAATCATGATGGTGTGATCATTCACATTCACCTAGAGCCAGACATCCTGGAATGTGATGTCAAGTGGGCCTTAGGAAGCATCACTACGAACAAAGCTAGTGGAGGTGATGGAATTCCAGTTGAGCTATTTCAAATCCTGAAAGATGATGCTGTGAAAGTGCTGCACTCAATAGGCCAGCAAATGTGGAAAACTCAGCAGTGGCCACAGGATTGGAAAAGATCAGTTTTCATTCCAATCCCAAAGAAAGGCAATGCCAAAGAATGCTCAAACTACCACACAATTGCACTCATCTCACAGGCTAGGAAAGTAATGCTCAAAATTCTCCAAGCCAAGCTTCAGCAATATGTGAACTGTGAACTTCCAGATCTTCAAGCTGGTTTTAGAAAAGGCAGAGGAACCAGAGATCAAATTTTCAACATCTGCTGGATCATGGAAAAAGCAAGAGAGTTCCAGAAAAACATCTATTTCTGCTTTATTGACTATGCCAAAGCCTTTGACTGTGTGGATCACAATAAACTGTGGAAAATTCTGAAAGAGATGGGAATACCAGACCACCTGACCTGCCTCTTGAGAAATCTGTATGCAAGTCAGGAAGCAACAGTTAGAACTGGACATGAAACAGACTGGTTCCAAATAGGAAAACGAGTACATCAAGGCTATATATTGTCACCCTGCTTATTTAACTTATATCCAGAGTACATCATGAGAAACACTGGGCTGGATGAAGCACAAGCTGGAATCAAGATTGCTGGGAGGAATATCAATAACCTCAGATGTGCAGATGACACCACCCTTAGGGCAGAACACAAAGAAGAACTAAAGAGCCTCTTGATGAAAGTGAAAGAGGAGAGTGAAAAAATTGGCTTAAAGCTCAACATTCAGAAAACTAATATCATGCATGGCATCCGGTCCTATCACTTCATGGCAAATAGATGGGGAAGCAGTGGAAACAGTGGCTGACTTTATTTTGGGGGGCTCCAAAATCACTACAGATGGTGATTGCAGCCATGAAATTAAAAGATGCTTACTCCTTGGAAGGAAAGTTATGACCAATCTAGACAGCATATTAAAAAGCAGAGACATCACTTTGCCAACAAAGGTCTGTCTAGTCAAGGCTATGGTTTTTCCAGTGGCCATGTATGGATGTGAGAGTTGGACTATAAAGAAAGACTATAAAGAAAGCTGAGAGAAGATTTGATGCTTTTGAACTGTGGTGTTGGAGAAGACTCTTGAGAGTCCCTTGGCCTGCAAGGAGATCCAACCAGTCCATCCTAAAGGAGACCAGTCCTGGGTGTTCATTGGAAGGACTGATGTTGAAGCTGAAACTCCAATACTTTGACCACCTGATGCGAAGAGATGACTCATTTGAAAAGACCCTGATGCTGGGAAAGATTGAGGGCAGGAGGAGAAGGGGACGACAGAGGATGAGATGATTGGATGGCAACACCGACTCAATGGACATGGGTTTGGGTGGACTCCGGGAGTTGGTGATGGACAGGGAGGCCTGGCATGCTGTGGTTCATGGGGTCGCAAAGAGTCGGACACAACTGAGAGACTGAACTGAACTGTCTGACTCTCCCCATTACAATGTAGACTCTACAGGGCAAGAATCTAACTGTTCTGCTCAATTTTATATCCTGGGTATCTACAACAGTGCCTGGTACTTAATGCTGCTGCTAAGTCACTTCAGTCATGTCCAACTCTGTGAGACCCCATGGACTGCAGCCTACCAGGCTTCTCCATCCATGGGATTCTCCAGGCAAGAACACTGGAGTGGGTTGCCATTTCCTTCTCCAATGCATGAAAGTGGAAAGTGAAAGTGAAGTCGCTCAGTTGTGTCTGACTCTTAGCTACCCCATGGATTGCAGCCTACCAGGCTCCTCCATCCATGGGATTTTCTGGGCAACAGTACTGGAGTGGGGTGCCATTGCCTTCTCCCTGGTACTTCATTGGGTTTAATAAATAAGTATGAACTCATCTACTCACTGAGCAATACAGAGCTTATTCCATGGGATAAAAGAAACAGTGTTGTCCTTGTTCAATCCAGACTTATACCTATCTGGTCCCATTATAGAGAGCTCTGTGTCCAGTAAGTTATATGAACCAGTACTGTGATAATACTGCATGGTACCTGAGAGTGCTGGCTCTGGATTCTGACTTTCTGTGTCTAAACCTCTAGCTCTGCCAATTACCTCTGTGTGAACTTGGACAAGTTAACCTCTGTGCCTCAGCTTCCTTTGTGTCCAATGCAAATAAGAATACCTACATCAAATGTCTCTTATATGTGGAATCTAAAATAAAATGATAAAAATGAACTTAAACAGAAATGGACTCACAGACTTAGAGAAAAAACTTATGGTTACTAGCGGGAAAGTTGAGGGGGGAGAGGAATAGATTGGGAGTTAAGGATTGACATATACACACGGATATATTTAAAATAGATAGCCAATAAAGATCTACCATATATCACAGGGAACTCTGCTTGATACTCTGTAATCATCTAAATGGGAAAATAATTTGTCAAAGAATATCCTGGGTGTTCATTGGAAGGACTGATGTTGAAGCTGAAACTCCAATACCTTGGCCACCTGATGTGAAGAGCTGACTCATTTGAAAAGACCCTGATGCTGGGAAAGATTGAGGGCAGAAGGAGAAGGGGATGACAGAGGATAAGATGGTTGGATGGCATTACTGACTTAATGGACATGGGTTTGGGTGGACTCTCAGAGTTGGTGATGGACAGGGAGGCCTGGTGTGCTGCAGTTCTTGGGGTCACAAAGAGCTGGACACGACTGAGCAACTGAACTGAACCGACTCTTTGTGAGTTGGTTATATATATATATATATGTAACTGAATATATATATATATATATTGAATATATATATATGTAACTGAATCACTTTGCTATAAACCTGAATATAACAATTCAGGTTATAACAATAACATACAATAATATGTTGTATAATAATAACAATTATTAACAACAATAATAACAATACATATAACAATATGTAAACTGAATATATATATATATATGTGTGTGTGTGTAACTGAATCACTTTGCTGTAAACCTGAAACTAACAATACTCCAATATATTAATAAAATACATCTGAAAGTTGCTTGTTGCATATGGCAAATGGGTTAATACATGTAAACACTTAGAACAGAACTTGGTGCTCACTTCGGCAGCGCATATACTAAAATTGGAACAATACAGAGAAGATTAGCATGGCCCCTGTGCAAGGATGACACGCAAATTCGTGAAGCGTTCCATATTTTTATACAAGCAACTCCTACAGCTCAACTCCAGAAAAATAAATGACCCAATCAAAAAATAGGCCAAAGAACTAAATAGACATTTCTCCAAAGAAGACATACAGATGGCTAACAAACACATGAAAAGATGCTCAACATCACTCATTATCAGAGAAATGCAAATCAAAACCACTATGAGCTACCATTTCACGCCAGTCAGAATGGCTGTGATCCAAAAGTCTACAAATAATAAATGCTGGAGAGGGTGTGGAGAAAAGGGAACCCTCTTACACTGTTGGTGGGAATGCAAACTAGTACAGCCACTATGGAGAACAGTGTGGAGATTCCTTAAAAAACTGGAAATAGAACTGCCATATGACCCAGCAATCCCACTGCTGGGCATACACACTGAGGAAACCAGAAGGGAAAGAGACACGTGTACCCCAATGTTCATCGCAGCACTGTTTATAATAGCCAGGACATGGAAGCAACCTAGATGTCCATCAGCAGATGAATGGATAAGAAAGCTGTGGTACATATACACAATGGAGTATTACTCAGCCATTAAAAAGAATACATTTGATTCAGTTCTAATGAGGTGGATGAAACTGGAGCCTATTATACAGAGTGAAGTAAGCCAGAAGGAAAAACACCAATACAGTATACTAATGCATATGTATGGAATTTAGAAAGATGGTAACAATAACCCGGTGTACGAGACAGCAAAAGAGACACTGATGTATAGAACAGTCTTATGGACTCTGTGGGAGAGGGAGAGGGTGGGAAGATTTGGGAGAATGACATTGAAACATGTAAAATACCATGTATGAAACGAGTTGCCAGTCCAGGTTCGATGCACGATACTGGATGCTTGGGGCTAGTGCACTGGGACGACCCAGAGGGATGGTATGGGGAGGGAGGAGGGAGGAGGGTTCAGGATGGGGAACACATGTATACCTGTGGCGGATTCATTTTGATATTTGGCAAAACTAATACAATTATGTAAAGTTTAAAAATAAAATAAAATTAAAAAAAAAAAAGCCCAGAAGAGGGGAAATGCGATGAGAGAAAAAAAAAGGGGGGGTATACCTATGGCTGATTAATGTTGAGGTTTGACAGAAAACAAAATTCTGTAAAGCAATTATCTTTCAATAAAAAAAAAATTAAAAAAAAAAAAAAGAACAGAACTTGGCCCATAGCAAGCACTCATAATTGTTATAGAGGTTAAGGGTGTAAACTTCAGAGACAGACTATCTGGGATCAAACTCAGGCTCTGCTGCTTACGAGCTGTGTCACCTTGAGTAAGTCACAAGTTAACCTCTATGACTCAGTTTCATTATCTGTAAAGTAGGTATAATCATAGCATTTCCTCTCAAGAGTGCTGTGAGAATTAAATATATTGATATGTACAGAACTAAAAATGACATCTGACCCATATATAAGTGCCATAAATCACATGGATGCTTGCTGTCATCACCATCATATGCATGGCCCAGATTCTTAGTTACAAAGAAGGAAGAGCAGACAAAAAGCACCTCCCATATAAGAGCACTTAAGGAACACCTGTCCCTTCCTGGGCCTGCCTACAGGTAGTTCTATGCTTTCCCCAGCAAACTTGTACCTGGCACAAATCCAAAAGAAGAGGACAGAGGGAAGAATTTAGAGATAACTAATAATCTCTCTACCTCAGTGTTTTTCTCTGTAAAATGGGGTTAATAACCACACTGAGTTCATAAAGTCACTTTGAAGATTGAATGAGAGGATGAGAAACATTTAGCCTGGCACCTGGCAGATAGACTGATGACCAGGAAGAGGACAAATAGGAGAATACCAGTGTGTTTGGGGCACTAAAGGAGCACAGAACACAAGTTCCACAGGGCTGAGGTGTGTGTGTGTTGGGGAAGGGGCTGTGGTGGTGCTGTAGTAAACTGTGTTACCTGCCTCTCCCTAAGGAGGATTATATCTTTTCCTGCTCCCTGGAGGCAGTCTTGGATATGTGACTTTTTTTTGGCCAATAGCATGTAACATGTGAACAAGTAATGTGGTACCTCTGGGCAGCAGCTTTAAAACTCTGGACTCATGGTTTGCTGGTCTCTCTTTCGCTGCCTTGGCCACCATGAAACATGTTTTGAGATGGAAATTTGATCATTTTGGAGGGCTGAACCACTGATCAGAGTCATTTTGCTGACTTGCAACTGACACGTGGCACGCATTAGAAGTGAATTTTGCTTTAATCCACTAAAACATGGAATTATGAATTGCATCAACCTGAAAGCATCCTGGTGTTGCTGGGGTCTGAAATCAAGGAAGAGAATGGCAAGGGATGTGTCTGGTAGGTAGGTGGGAGTCAGGTCAGAGCCCTGGAGTACTCAGGTGCTGGAGCTCTGGACTGCAAGTTGTTGGGAAGATGCCTCTGCCAACTCCTCTTGTGCTTAATGGGCCCAGAGTCCTGTGACATATTCTTTGTGTGGAGCCTAATTAAGAGTCACATAACAATAACCAGCTCCAAAGTCCTACGTGGCTCCATCTTTGCCAAAAGAAAGACTCACAGTCCTTCCATTTAGTATTTAAAAACCCATATACATGGCCCTGCTTTTCCCACTCCTTAGCAACATGAATCGCCCACTGTAACCACAACCATCTACTTAACTGTCTGCGGAACATGTTTTGGCAATCTTATATTTTAGCCTTTGTTCCCATCTTTCTTGCCCACCTGGGTTGACCCTTTTCTCCTTCCAGTGTATCAAAGTCCCAGTGGGAAGTTGCAGACCTTGGAGGGACTAGAGCTCTGGTCCTGGTTCGTTTCATGGCATTCTGCTACCAATTTGTAAAAAATTCTCTTCTAACAAAAAATTTTAAAAAAATGTTTCCCACAAAAACAAATAAAATGGTAATAGATAAAGCAAAAAAGTTTCTCTTAACCACTTTGGTCCTCATCAGTAAAATGAAGATTATTGGACCAGAGGCTGTCTTGAAGGTGCTGTTCATAACACTTAGGATTTTACATCCCATTCAGCCAAAGTAACTGTTCCTGCCTTTAAACTTCTTTTCTCCTTATTTTGCACACATAAGATGTTGTCTTATGTTATCTAGTATAAATGCCTTTCCCACCTCCACCCTCTTCCTGAACCTCTCCCCACTGACCTGCAGAATTTGCAATCTAAAATGTATTTCTCTTTCTCGGATTCAGGAGAGCCTGTCTTCTCTCAGTCTCATATTTCTATGTAGAGGAGCTTCTTCAGTTAACATACTTGGTCTCTCTGGGTGCCTCTGGTCATTTCTCCCCTGGGATAGACTACCAATCTGATTAGTGTTTGGAAGAAGGAACAGGATATCGGTGGCTCAGCCCCCTTGGAGTGTTCTCTTTTGGGAAGTGTCTGCAGAGGATGCCTCTGTCCTTATCTCTGAGGAGAGACCTGTCAGTTAAGTTTAAGTTTGGCTTAAAATGACAGAAAACCCCAAATGACTGAAGTTTAAGTTAACTAGAAGTGGATTCTTTAAGTCAATGAAATACAGAGGTGAACAGTTTGGGACTAGCATGGTACTTTTTACTGTCTTTATCAGTTCAAGCTGTTTATAACAAAATATCATAGGCTGGGTGGTTTAAACAACAGAAGTGCATTTCTCACAGTTTGGGAGGTTGGGAAGTTCAAGATCAAGATCCAGTTCAATTTTGGGGGAAGGCTCTCTTCCTGATTTACAGATGCTTACCTTCCATTTATGTTCTCCCATGTCAGAGAGAGAGCACCTCTCTCATGTCTATTCTTATAAGGGCACTAATCTCATTCATGAGGGACTCCACCCTCATCACCTAATTACCTCCAAAAAACCCCATCTCAAAATACCACTGAGGTGGGAGATTAGGGCTTCAGCATGTGAATATGGAGAGGACTCAAACGCTCAGTCCTCTGCCCCCTGAAATTCATGCCTTTCTCACATGCAAAATAAATTCATTCCATCCTTTAAGAGCCCCCAAAGTCTATTTCAGCATCAACTCCAAAGTCTAATATCCAAAGCCTCAACTAAATATCACTCAAATCAGACATGGATGAGACTTGGGGCACATTTCATCCTGAGGCAAAATTCCTCTCTAACTGTGAACCTGTGAAACCAAACAAATTATGTGCTTCCAAAATCCAGTGGTGGGACAGGCATCAGATACACATTTCCATTCCAAGAGAAATGGGAAAGGAGGGAGGGATGATGGGTCTCAAGCAAGACCAAAGCTTAGGGCAAAATCCATGAAATCTTATACACTCAAGAATAATCATCTTCAGCTTGATGCTCTGCCTTACACACCCACTGGGGCAGCAGTCTTGACTTCTAGATCATTCTCGGTATCAAAATCTGTATTAGTTTGGGTTCTCCAGAGACAAAGAGCCATAGAAGGAGAGAGAGAAAGAGAGAACATTGAGAAGTTATCTGCAAGCTGGAGATACAGGGAAGCCAACGATGTAGTCCCAGGTTGGGTTCCAAGGCCTGAGCACCAAGGAAACCAATAGTGTAAATCCCAGCTGGAGTCTGAAGACAGATGTTCCAGCTCTATCAATCAGGCAGGTATATCAAATTCTCCTTTCTTCTGCCTTTTTGCTCTATTCAGGCCCTCAACAGATTCGATAATGCCCACCTATATTTGGGAGGGCAAGCTGCTTTACTAAGTCCATCAATTCAAGTGTTAATCTCATCTGGAAACACCCTCACAAACACATCCAGAAATAATGTTTAGCCAAATATGTGGGCACTTCATGGACTGGTAAAATTGACACATAAAACTAACAATCAAAATATCAGACTCTTTTTCTTGTTGTTTCATTGTTTTTCATTGTCAGCATATAGTTAGGACCTAAGGATGCAATATGGCTTTTTGAATTCCAGCCAGCACCTCCACTTTTCAGTCATCAGGAAGAACAAAAGGATTAAAGAAAGACTTTCCTTTAAGGACACTTCCTAACACATATCACTTAAGGGCAAACACTGTTTAAATTGCATTGAACTACACTTAGGCATATGGCCATACTGAGCTGCAAAGGAGGCTGGGAAATATGGTTTTTATTCCAGGTGACTATGTGCCCCACTAAAGTAAGGGCTTCCCTCATGGCTCAGTTGGTAGACTTATCACCTGCAATATAAGAGACTGCCTGAAATGCATGAGATGTGGGTTCAATCCCTGGGTCAGGAAGATTCCCTGGAGAAGGAAATGGCAACCCACTCCAATATTCTTGCCTCAGAAATCCCATAGACAAAGGAGGCTGGGGGCTACAGTCCATGGGGTCCCAAAGAGTCAGACACAACTTAGTGACTAAACCACAGGGCTCCTAAGAGGACAAAAATGGATGTATCCAAGCCTTCTGAAGGTTAGCCTTAGAACTGTCACAGAATCATTTCTAAAGTATGGGAATTCATTTACTAAAGAAAGATGAATTTATATTAGAGCACTAGCAGTCTTGGCTACCTAATTCGTAAGAGAAATCGTGACAAGCCCATTTGGCCATGGTTTAGAGCCATGTTCTCAGTTTATCAATCATGGAGGAAACATCTGGACCTTCTTGACCTGTCTCTTATGAGGTGCTCCCAGTTGTTTCAAAATTAGATGTGGAAGAAGAGATTTATTTATTGAAACCCAATACCTTCAACATAAGTTAGCATATCAGTAGAGGTGGCAACCTAAGTATATCTACCTCAGTGTTGTTCCAGAAGCAGGGTACCAGTACACCAAAGAAACACCTTCCATTCCCCCTTACAATAAAAATATTAGAAACAATTACAGATAATATGAGTATTAAAATATAAACATTTTGGTATATAACACAAGCAGCTATATATGAGATTAGCATATCACAATACTGAGAGGCTGCTTTAGAAGCTAAGTGGAAAAATATGGTCTTCTTATTCCCATCCATCCAAATCTAAAGTCAAAGAAAGATGCTAACCACATATTCCCAAAGAGAAAGCAGCTGATCAATACATGCTAACTTACTTAAGGGTCTTGTAGCTTTTTTTTCATTACTAATGTGGTGCTAGAGCCAGCTTAATACTGAATTATCATGATATTTTTACAGAAAGAATTCTATTTTATATTAGATATGTTATTTTGCATATATGACATATACTAGGTAAAGATGTATTAGATACATATTTTATGTTGGATACAGACAAATCCATCACTTCTGACAAAACACATAAAATAAGTAAGATTGCTTCTCTTATTCACCATTCATTTCATGATTCACTTCATGTCACAAACACTTCATTTTTGACTCATAAAGTACGTCGCAACGGGGTTTGCAAGACTTATAATTATTGAGGCTATTTCTGTGCTGCTATTCACTGCCTTTTCCCAGAGTCTCTGCATTAATAGCCAGTTTTTTCCTCTTCATTATTCAGTATTCGACCAAAGAGAACTGGTGTCAGCCAATCAGCATGTTGGGTGATGACTCATTTGCATTCAAAAGCTTAAAAAATATTGGGTCCTTATCAACAAAAACGAAGCCTGCTGTTACACACTGGGCTCTGAGCTAGGTCAGGGGATATGGTGGCAAATAAGACATGTTTCTGCCCCAGCGGCCTTCCACTGAAAACTGAAACGTTAGATTACCAGAGAGATTTGTGTGTTGATGCAAAATAATTACTGCCACTGACGTCACAGCTAACAAACTGCCTTGTTTTGCACTGAGCTCATTTGAGCTGCAAGACAACCTCAAGAGAGAAATGTCTCTATGATTAACTTTATTTACAGACCAGGATACTGAGCCCATAGTAAAAAAAAAAAAAAAAAAACTAGTCCCCACATCAGAATTGTTTTTAGAAGTCCCACTCCATATGTTCCTCAATTCTGCGAATTCTTTCAAAAAGTCTGAATAAAATAGCATGGAGCATTTTTCAAGCTATGCCTGAATTTTCAACATCTGGATCATTTAGGGCGCTTGTCTCCAGGCAGGCTCCTGGGTTCCATCCCAGGCTGATTGAGTCAGAATCCCGGGAGGGACCGGAGAAGTAGCAGCTTAACAAACACCTCCAGGTGATTCTCCAGCCCTCAGTAATTTGAGATCCACCAGAGGAGGCCCTTCACAGACAGAAAAGGGAAAGAAGAACATTCCAGGCAGGGAGAAGTGTGCAAGCCAAGGTGTGGGGTTATGGACATTCATGGCTAACTCAGAACCTGCAACAAAGCAAAATTACCCATCAATTTCTAGATGATGTCATGCACTAACTACTGAGTTGAAAATCTTAAACAAGGGGCTGAAATAATTTCTAAGTCCTCGATACCCTGAGTTTCTGTGACATCTTTAATTTCTTCAATCACACACAGGCTGAAGCAGCTGGAAGGTCAAAGTCTGCCTCTTTTGAAACCAGCAACATTTAATTTGATCTCAGACACAATCTGCTGCTGGTTGCAAGGGTATGCTTTCATCCTCTGGGAGACTTTTCTCGCTGAGTTACACCCAGGTCTTAAACAAACTGCATATGAGAATAATCCGAGTACAGGACTAGAAACTGGAAGACTAAGGTTCAAATCCTGCCTCAGCCACTGTACTCATTCTGTCTCTTAGTTTGTAAGTCATTGAGCTAGTTTAAGTTAATAGGGGAATTTATCAGAGAGATACGGGTGTCTCATGGGTCCCAAAGACAGATTTGGGCCTCTGGAAAGATTATTCTTTCTCTCTTTTTCTTCTCTACCTTGCTAGACACATCTATTCATCTTTCTTCACTTTGCCAGAGTAGTTTTATCTGCTGCCCTGTTTATGGGAGGGAACATAGCTGCCCCTCCCAGCAACAGCCAATAGTTGCTCCAGTATTTTTGCCTGGAAAATCCCATGGACAGAGGAGCCTGGCAGGCTACAGTCCATAGGGTCACAAAAAGCTGGACATGATGGAATTGACTTAGCATGCGTGCCCACGTGCGCTATTCACTCACTTGTGTCGGACTCTATTCTAAGCTCTTTATAAGTATTATTTTATTTAATCATTACCATGATACTTTATAGTAAGGATGCCGTAACTTCTCCCTTTATACAGATGAAGAACTGAGACATAGAGAAGTCAAGTTAACTTTCTCCAGAACACATAGCTAGTTCTGTAATGGACTCCAGGCAGGTTGAACTCAGAGCCAATAGATTCAAGCCCTGCCTTGTATCCTTGCATTTCACTTATCAAAGTTTAATGGCATCTCTCTATCTCATATTTCCAAGTAGAAGCAGAGTGTCCCAGTATGGCAGGGGGTCCTGGTCTCACAGGACCATCATGAATGACAGGGCTGTGCTCACAGAAGTGAAGGCCTGGGGAGTTCCCTGTGCACGAATCCCACGTGCCTACTCATCCAACCAAGAGATTTTCTACAAGTCCTTTCCCATCTTTGGGTTTTAAGCTCTTCTATCATAAAATGAAGGTACTGATTCTGGTCAGTATTTTCTAGAACATTTCATGAGGTACTGTGCACATAAAATCTCTGTGGTCCGATGGAAAATGCTGTTTATTCTCCTCTTGGATACTCACAGTGAAAATGTCCCTGAAAAGTCCATTGGTGAAGATAATTGCCTGACCTTTAGACAGCATTTCCCTAATATAATTAACTGCAGAAAATCTCCCCCATCCTTTGTACAGGCCCCAAATTTCCTGCTTTACGGTAACTATGTGGTATACAATGTGCTCAGTCACTCAGTTGTGTCCAACTCTTTGCGATGTCTTGGACCGTAGCCCGCCAAGCTCCTCTGTCCATGGGATTCCCCAGGCAAGAATACTAGAGTGGGTTGCCATTTCCTCCTCCAGGGGATCTTCCCAACCCAGGGACTGAACCCTTGTCTCTTGCATCTTGTGCATCGGCAGGCAGATTCTTTATCGCTAGTGTCACCTGGGAAGCCCTCACAGTAAGTATAAAGGATTCAAACAGGAACGCTATCAACTTCCTGCCACAGCCCCTCAAATCCACCTACACGCATGTCCCTCCTGCTCTTCTTTGGTTACAACAGCAGAGGGGCTCTCCTCCTTTCTGAGGCTCATGGGCCTGACTTCCATGCCCTCCTGCTTTTTCAGGAACCTTACACTATCCATTTCTAATTTCTTTCTCTCTCTACCTCCATCTTCGTCTCTCCTGTGTTTCTAAACCTCTGCTCCCTTCCCCCGTAAACCATTTAAACACACCAAAGTGTCTTTCAATCCAAAGAAGAACTCTCCTTGGTCCTCATTTCCTTCTTCAGTTATCTTCTCCTCCCTCCACAGCCAGATGTCTCCAGGAGGAACAACTCTGTAACACGTCTTCCCGCATAAGCTCTCCAGGCCTTTCCAATCTGTTTTCTGACCCCAAAACAAACCACTTCTAAAATGGTTCTTGCTAGGGTCACCAATGGCCTCCATATTACTCGATACAAAGGCCAATCTCTGGGTCCTCATCTTCCATCTTCTCCCAACAGCATATATCACTGCTTATCCAGCCCTTTGCCCTCTCTCTCAAAAAGTCCTGCTAGGAGCTAAGGAACGGAGCCCTCTCTTGGAATCCTCCCTACCCTGACTCAAGGATCTCTATCCTACCTGTGAGTGTCAGAGTCCCTCAAGGTGAGCCCATCACACCCATGGCTCCAGTTATTATCTGCAGCCCAGTCTTCTCCCCTAAGCATCATGCTTGTACCTCTTTCTGTCCACTTGACATCTCAACTTGGATAACTGACATGGGCGTCAAACATATTGTAACCTGATCTTTCCTCTACAATCTGATCCTTTTCCAATGCTCCCCAATTCCTGAGAGGTAATATCATCTACTGAAGCAAGCAAATCAGAAACCTGAGTCATCCTTGTATCTTCCTTTCCTCACCCCCATGTCTACTCCAGCACTAGGTTCGATCTAGTTTAACTCCTTAAATAATGCTCACACACATCCATTTCTATCTGCTTCTACTTCCACCACCCCAGCTGAAATGCCATAATTTATCACCTGCTCTACTGTGAAGAGTTGACTCATTGGAAAAGACTCTGATGCTGGGAGGCATTGGGGGCAGGAGGAGAAGGGGATGACAAAGGATAAGATGGCTGGATGGCATCACCGACTCAATGGACATGAGTTTGAGTGAACTCCAGGGGTTCGTGATGGACAGGGAGGCCTGGCGTGCTGTGATTCATGGGGTCGCAGAGTTGGACACGACTGAGTGACTGAACTGACTGACTGAATATTGCAGTAACTGGTGCCCATGTTTTTCCTCCTAGGCATTTCCTTTTCTTTCTGCAGATCACAGCTAAGATTAACCTCTATTTAATGCCCTTTGGTAGCTTCCTGGCACTTTCAGGATATAAGTTGAAATCTTTAATATGCCCTGAAAGATCCTGCCTCATCTAGTCCCTGCCCTCCTCCCAGCCTCACCTCTATCCACTCTGCCCCTTGTTCTTGGCACTGTGTGGATAGAGATGAGGAATGCTGAAAACATCCTACAATGCACAGGATAGCTCCTGCAATGAAGAATTATCCTCAACTGTCAATAGAGCCAGTGTTGAAAATCCTAGTCTAACTCATCCTTTCATCCCCCTCCCTCATGATTGGTTTAAAACCCCTGCAGTGCACAACGGTCTCCTGGCCACTATGATAGGTCCAAGACTGTGCATGTGTATCCTGAATTGGCTCAATCTGATTGCACAGATGGACTTTTCTTTCCATGGCTGGAAGGAAGTGTCTCTCTCTCCCACTTTTTTCCTTACCCCCTCCCTCACCATTGGCTGGAAACAAGAAAGCATGGTGCTCTACCTACCACTGACAACACCTTATGACCACATGAAGAAAGCAGTCCAAAAACACAACTCACACAGCAACGGTGGTATAGCAGAGAGAGAGAGAGAGAGAGAATGAACCTGAATTTTATGATTGAGCTACTGGATCAACCGAATCTGAAGCCCGTCTTTACTGTTAACTTCTTATTGTGTGTGTGTGCTCAGTCATGCCCAACTCTTCTTATTACATGAGATAAATAAATGTCTTAGTTCTAGAAGTTCATTTGGAATGTGTTTTTTGTTGCTTGATACTTGAGACTTCCAGTTCATCTGTATGGTCCCTTTCAGTCCTTAAGGATTCAATGATTTTATGATTCTAAAGTCATAAGATCTAAAGAAGCTAAGATCCTTCTAGCCCTGGACATATTAAAAGGAAATGTAAATAATTTTAAGGAGTGCTGGTAGAAGATGGTGGGGAAGAGTACCTTTTCTTCACATTAAAGAGTACTTCTTTTCTTGTTTACCACTTGGGCCTCTCCACAATTTATATTCCTGTCAGATTTATTTCAGATATATTCAGGGCATGGCGAAAGCAGACAATTTATTTTACTAAGATGCTGACAGGTGTGTTTGTGATCCCATCAACCTTGCCTTCTGCTTGTTCTTACAGCTCCAGCTCCAAACAGCTGCTTCTTCCCCCACTTCTGATGTGCTAGACATTCAGAAAACATCTATCACCCATCACCACCACCACCACCATCATTATCATCACTATCATCACCCATCACAGCCACAGCTGTCTTAGTCACTTGTCATGACCATTGGGTACTTTCTTTAGGACAAACTAACCCAGATTGCTGACAGAATTTGAACAATAGTAATGATAGCCAAGATGACTGGGAGCTTGTGATACCCAGGGCTTAGCATTTTGTACACCTTCTAGCACTGAACTCTCACAGCCACTGTGCAATGCAGACACTGTTATTAAGCCTATTTTCCAGATAGGTAATGGACCACAGAAAGGCTAAATAAATTGCCTAAGTCTACACATCTGACTTCCCTGGTGGCTCAGATGGTAAAGAATCCACCTGCAATGCAGGAGATCTGAGTTCAATCCCTGGGTTGAGAAGATCCCCTGGAGAAGGGAATGGCAACCCACTCTGGAATTCTTGCCTGGAAAATTATTCCAGGTTACAGAGGAGCCTGGAGGGCTACAGTCCATGGACTTGAACTGAGTCAGACACAACTAACACATACACACATCTGGTAAATGAGGCCCTTTTCCCCTAGATCATAGTAAATAAAGGTAGGATAGACAAAGCCCCTATGGTTTAGTTTGTTTGGATTAAATTATTTTCTAAAGACTTGGATTAATAAACAGAAGACACATAAGATAACCTAACAAGACAATGTGGAGCACGATAAAATGAAAGTCAGAAGTCTTTTCTCCCTCACTTGTTTGTCCCTTTCTAGATGTCCTGTCCAGCTCTGTAAGGTTAACAACTGCTAAAAATTTCTGGAAATTTTTTTGCTTTAATTCCCTTTGCATATGAAAAAAAAGTAGTTTTTCCCTTAAATCATATTTTCCAACCCCTTTCCCACTTTCAGGGCAACACTCTCTTGACACAAACCATCCTTTGCCCTTTTCTGAGTCTTTCCCACCTCCCCTCAACCCCCCAGGCTTTTTTGCCCCCTGCTAGAAGGCAGTAACCACTTATTTGCCAGCTTCAATACAGTCAAGTCATCTCAGACACAATCATGAATGAGAAGATGAGAACTTGGAGATGAGCACCTTGTGATGAGAGAAAGAAAAAAAGAAAGATCAAAAAAGAAAACATCCTAAAAAGCAGAAATTTCCTGAAGAATCTCCCTGCAGCCCTGTTGAGCAGTTTTCTCTTTCTCCTCTCTGAGTAGTCACCCCAAATCCATGGACTCTGCCTCGTTGCCGAAATGTCAGAGTGAAACTTTAGCTGGACAGTTAAATAAACACAAGGTCACTGGCAAAGAAAGAACCTGCCAAAGATCTAAGCTCTCCAAAAGATCCCTGATGAATGCAGTCCCAGTTTGGAAGGCTACCCGTTCTGCTTTCACCCTGAGCTTGTTTATATTTTTGTTGCTGTTCAAGTTCGAGTGAAGCTCTCCCAGAAAAACTTTAGGAAGTAACCTTTCTGACAGGGCCCTCCAAATACACTTGCTTCCAAATGCTTGCTCTGGCTAGAGATGGCACATCACCTCACCCACTGCTAATCTTAGCTCACTTTCCCTCTCTCTACAATATTTTTCAATAGCATCAGTCTAAGTATTCATCTTTAGAAAGCCAAATGGAACTTGGGCAGTGGACAGTGGATCTCTCCAGAGCTCAATCAGCGATGCTCACGTTTGAGAAAAAAGCACAGCAATAGCTCAGATAGGTGGAAGAAGACCTCTAAGCCCACGTCTGGAACACTCCATGACTTTGTGTTGACTGGACAGTGACTGAGAGGTTTCTTTGGCTCACAAGTAAGAGACTCAACAAGCTGGTGCAAAACAAGCACAATAAAGCTGCCTCATAATTATATACATAGCATGAGCCCAGAGTTTGACATGAGTTTGAGCAAGCTCCAGGAGATGGTAATGGACAGGGAAGCCTGGTGTGCTGCTGTCCATAGGGAAGCAAAGAGTCAGACACAACTGAGCAACTGAACAACAAAAATGAGGCCAGAAGCCACCCTTTGGTTTTGATTCAGGTAACTAAGGCAGCTCCTTCCTTTATTCCATACGGTAGAAAATGTTAAGGTCTAATCTTGTTTTGGACACAGCAGCTCTGTGTCTCTTTCAACGTCCATCACCTCCACTTTAGTGCCATCTACTTCCTTAGTCAGACTCAACCCCCCAGCTGCCACCAGCATCACCAGACAAGGTACCTGGTCCTCTGCATTTGTACCACACCTGGACTGACATCCCAAGTTCCATCTTGTGTTTTTCTAGTCTCCAGACACCCTTCATTGATTGATAGTGCTTGATTGGTGAGTCTTGTTCATATTCAAGAGGAAACACTGATGTTTCTGACATGGGTACATAACTGGAGAGTTGGGTTCTGTGTACTTGTGACCCTAGCAAATCTTTCTTCTCCTATCAAATTAATGTGATATTTAGCACTCTCAGGAACTGTATTGGGTTCATTTATTCATTCATTCACTCATTCCACACATATTTGTTGAGCACATATTATGTCCTTGACACTACTGTTGGCTTTGAGATAATTTAGTGAATGATATAAAGACCTTGGCCCTTACACAGCTGACATTCTACTGGGCTAGAGCATGGGGAAGAGTGAAGATAGATACAGAGAACAAACAATAAACATGGAAAATAAGCTAAATTATACAGTATGAGAAGGACTGTGAAAAAATGAAAAACGAATAAATCAGAATAAAAGAAATCAGAAGTGATGGAGGAGAGGTCAGATTGCTATCAAAATACAATGTCTAGGATAGGTCTCAGGGAGAGACCAAACAGGTGGCACAAGAGTCCTTAAGACAGGTGACTCTGGAGTACTTCTGCAAGAGAGAGCACAGCTGAAGCCGAATGAAATGGAGGCCAGCAGTGGGAGATGAGGTAATGAGATATGGGGAGGGCAGATGGTATAGGATCTCTCTAAGGACAACAAGGAGCCATTGGACAGAGATAACTATTGCTTTGTTACCTGCCCAGCATATTTTCCATCTGTCATCACACTTCAATTTTCCCACTTCTCCCCGACTCTTAGTCCACATGACTTAGGTGGTGTTGATCAAACCTCATGATCCAGGTTTAGACACTCATGTCTGGCAAATCACTATCCTGGTCACAGTGACTGGCTCAGAGGTGAGCACTCCATCCATGTTAAGCCTGAGATTCAATTCTAGGATTTTGCTGAGCTAAAGGATAAGAGGTATGGTTTTTCTATCTGGGTTGCCAAGTTGATAGAGTAAATTCAGAGCTTTCAGCAACCATTGTAGCAGCATGAAGCAGCAGCTTGCCTCAGAATGATGCCAGCATAGAGCCTAGGAATGGAGAAACACATTCCTGTTGACATCATATGAGCACCTGGATCCAAACTTGCCTGAATCTAGTCTTTCCAGCCTTTTTAGTTATTTTAGTAATTTCCCTTTTCAGCCTGAGCTAGTTCAAGTTAGATTTCTCTTACTTGAATGGAAAAACACTGACCACAAACTAGCACTGATAGAAGCAAATTAAAATTGTCATTTTATAATGGCCTCAATGTCTTGCCTCTTCAACCAAAGAAGTAATTAATGGTGGGCATGATGGCAAGGAATACATGTGAGTCATGGATAAAATTTAAGAGAACTTCAAACTATACTCCTGTCCTCTAACTTTCACAGCTGAAATCATTAAATCTCCACTTTAGTGCATGAAAACTTTTGGTGGAAAACATGGAAATGTTGGAATCATGGGGTCAAATTAAAAATCAAATAATCCTCGAATCTGGATCCCTGTGACTTTTGTAGCCCAGCTCCCCAGTTTTTGACTTTGGCTCCTCCTCCCCTTATGTCTGAGTCCTTTCTGGGTTTGAAGGTGACAGGGGTTTCATCTCTTTCTTTTAAACCTCAGTTTCACTGTGCTTGTCTATAGTAAACAGAATTGTTCACCCCAATTCTTTACACTTCCTTCACGCACAACCTTGCCATGTTTTCTTCATGGGTGCAATGTACTTCCCTACATTTCGACCTTGATTTTAGCTCTATGACTTGCTTTGCCAATAGCATGTAGGCAGAAATAACAGTGTGCTAGTTCCAAGCTTGGGCCTTAAGAGGACTCTCATGTTTCCATTTACTATTATGGCTTTATTATCATCAGAAGTCATCCTACTGGTCCCCTGAGATGGGTGAGACTGTGTCAGTTCTCTCTCCTGTACCTGCAACAGCCTGAGACTGAGCTAACACAATCTAACTGCAGACCTTCACTTAGAGATGGAGTTACTCACCCAAGTCCAGTCTAGGAGGATAAATCACAGCTAACCCGCAAAAGCATTAGCAATTATAAATGATAATTTTAAGCCACGTAATTTTGGGGTGACTTATTATGCAGCAGTCGCTAACTGATACACTAACTTCCTGACTTCTTTAAACTGGCTTCCAATATCACCCTCCTGGCCCATATTCTTGGACATTCCTTGACTACCTGTACCTCCAAAACATCCTGGGCATCCTTGAATAAAATATTTAGATTCAGTATATCTAAGAAGACCTCTCTTTTCTTTTCTGTAAAAGTATAGGATAAAATACAAGATGCCTAGTTTAATTTGCATTTCAAATTAAAAAAAAACATTTAAGGATAAGCACAGTCCAAGCAATAGTTGCAAACTTTTGTCTGAATTCAAATGTAATTAACATTGTGCATTTTTATTTGCTTAATCTAACAATCCTACTCCTCTATTTACCCTGGTGGGCTTTGACAAAAGAAAAAGATGAGGCCCCACTCCCAAACACACACACTATATACATGCACACTTAAGACTAAGGATCATTTATTCTATCATTTCATGAATGTTACCAGCAATGAAAGTTTAGAGCTAATTTCTTGGTAAGTCTGTTTGAATAGTTTGCCCTGTAAATATTTTCTCCAAATCCCAAGATGCAGAGGTAAGGGAAGGCAAGAGCTGTTTCCACCACATTCAGTTAACTGAATCAGTGGAAGATCTCCATCTGTTTCTGTATAACTCTCTAGTGAAAATCTGTCCATTTTCAATCCATCAGAGGTGAAACACAGAGTTAAATACCAGCAGCCACACATTGGGATCACAAATGCTGCTTATCATTCCTCGGTTCATAGAAGGACCCTATCTTTAATGTCAATTTGATTAAAGGCTTCAGCTTCAAAATAAAATTTGTGTCCAAGGGGCTTTCATTTTCCCTTTGATAAACGGGCAGAATTCACTTTTCCTTAATGTTATTCCAAAGAGCATTGTGTTACAATGGGGGTTTTGTGATGCCCCAAAAAACATTTTTGAAACTGTTCTTATCTTTCCAGGCTCTTGCTAACAGCCACCACAATTCTGTCTTGGGTATCAGTGCTCCTACTTAAGTAGACAATCAAGAAATAAGTATCTGGCCTCTGGAAGTTGGATCTCCTGGGTCGGAGAGAGAAAAGTTTGTATATAAATTCTTTTCCATAAAAGGCTTTTTCAAATGACTGAAACATGTAATACCAGGTAACTAGCTCCATATTCATTTTCCATCAGCATTTTGTGAGCACCAACTAGGTACCAGGTGGTTTATAGACCAGGGGTTCTTCACCTTGACTTCACATTAGAATCACCTAGGGAGTGTTTTTAAAAATACTCCTCCCTGGGGCCCACCCTTGGAGAGTCTACCTCAATTAGTTTGGGATGGAGGCTGAGCATTAGTATTTTTAAAAGCTCCCTAAATGGCAAAACTAATACAATATTGTAAAGTTTAAAAATAAAATAAAATTTAAAAAAAATAATAAATTCTTTAAAAAAAAAATAAATAAAAGCTCCCTAAAGACTCTAAGGTGGAGGCAGCAGGAAGCAACACTGATATATCTAATTGTGCTTATTCTTCCTGGCAATCTGACCAGAGTGGCAGGAATATCATGCATAACACAAGACGACTGCTCACTAAAAAGCCACCCCCATCACCGCCTCCTCGAGCTTGGGTCTATTTCATGCTCAATTTCATACCACAACAGCTTAGGACAATGGGAGTTTTTTCTTTGAGTTCTTAAAATATGTATAATGCTCAGAACATCTCAGAAAATTAAACCCACCATTCTAAAACATGATAGATATATTTTAAACTTTGTATTAAATATCTAATGTACAAAAAAGGAAAAGAACAGTATAATGAGCCCCCATTATCCATCACCCAACTTAACAATTAGACACATTTTCTCAGTCCTGTTTCCTCTCTGTTTTCCAAGTTTTCTATTCATTTTGTTTTACTCAATTGTTTCAAAGCGTATCCCAATCATTATATTATTTATGTGTAACTACTCTAGCATTTATCTCTAACACCTTAGGACTTACTTTGTTCTGGTAAAATAAATATAACATAACATTTACTATTTTAACCATTTAAGTGTACAGTTTAGTGCATTAAGTATATTCACTTTGTTATGCAACCATTACCACCATCCATCTCTAGAAATTTTTTCCATCTTCTCCAGTTGAAACTCTGTACCACTTAAATAACAACTCTTCAACCCCACCTCTTCAAGTTTGTGGCAACCTCTATTCTACTTTCTGTCTCTGGAAATTTCACTAAACTGCTGCTGCTGCTGCTGCTAAGTCGCTTCAGTCGTGGCTGACTCTCTGCGACCCCATGGACTGCCGCCTACCAGGCTCCTCCGTCCATGGGGTTTTCCAGGCAAGAGTACTGGAGTGGACTACACTAGGTACCCAGAATAAATGGAATCATATGTTTGTCCTCTTGCATGCCTGGCTTCTTTCACTTAGCAGAATGTCTTCAAACTTCATCCATGTTGTAGCATAAAATGCCTGAGGATTTTGCCTGTAGCAAAATCCAATACTATTTTCATCCTTTACAAAATTAATATGACATTAACATGATAAGTTTCCCTTAAAAGAGCAGTGCCCTCTCACCCAAAGCCTAGCACTTTTTTGTGCCATTCATTTGTTAGAGAAAGAAACCAGGTCATTTGTCCTATAGAATTGCCTGCATTTAATTTGTCTGGCTGTATACTTGTTTCCTGGGGAACACCAGGGCCTTCCTGGTGACTCAGATGGTGAAGAGTCTGCTTGCAATGTGGGAGACCTGGGTTCGATACTTGGGTAGGGAAGATCCACTTCAGTATTATTGCTTAGAGAATTCTATGGACAGAGGAGCCTGGAGGGTTACAGTCCAGAGGGTCACAAAGAGTCAGACATGACTGAGCAATTAACACCTTCACTTTCATACTTGTTCCCTGGGGAGCACTAAACATGTTCCTCCAACTATTTCTGGAAAGCTGGTGGGTAGATGGAGACACTTGACTAGTGTCCAGTTTGTTGGCAAGATGACTTCATGGGGAGTATAACACAGATCTCATTGTGCCCATTCAGGAGGCCAGTAATGTCTGTTCTACTCTTAATAATGTTATGATTGCTCAGGTGATGTCACCCAATCCTTCCATCCAGGTTCTACGTGATAGGAATTCAACACTGACTGAAGCCACTCTGAGTGTATGACCCCCTACCCAGCTTTTCTAATCTGTTCAAAGGGAGAAACAGGATCAAGGAAGTTTAATGATTTCTTCAATATCATCTGTTTGTCAACAAATATTCATCATGCTCCCACTCCTGGAAGAACTCAAGTGTCTTTCCATGTAAAATTCCATCAGTCCTCCCCATGTTTCCACATGAATCAGTTCTCTAAGAGCTTGGAAACTATGAAAGTTACCTAGAGCAGACCACATGCCTCAGGAAGGTAGGTATCTTCTCTATTAATTCTCCACTGAACTCCCTGGATAGAGCATAGCTCCTGGCACAGAACAGACAGCTGACAAAGATTTGCTGTATGAAAGGAAGAGTGAGTGAATGAAGTGAATGCTTAATTAACCTCATCAAAAGATGCATGGATTTTGGGCACTTTTCCAAACATATGTTTCTCCATCTCCTTTACATATATACATCTTCATAAAAGAGTGTCCAAATAGTTCTTATTTGATTCTGTCCATGATTCCATCCCAATATGAATCTTAGATATTTGTGAAGAGCAGTGTGATCTTTTGCCAACTGCCTCTTCTGGGATATCTCACAAGGAGTTGAGGAATGGCTTTGATTTCCCCAAAAAGCTTTGAAGTCTCTTACCTGGATGCTCTGTTGCCCCTCTACAATTTCCAGACAGCAGCCAGGCTTACATTTGTCAAGAGAAATTCTGATCATGCCATTCTATCACGGAAAACGTTTTAAATGTCCTTCCATTGTTCTTAAAATACAGCCCAAACTCTGAACTGGGATCCTCAAGTTCCTGCCCATCCCACCTCATGGACATCTCTCCAGCCTCATCTCTTAGCCTCCCTCGTCCCACAAAGGCCTCCTTTCATTCCCCTGACCGCAGAACCTGCAGCCCAGTCCCATCTGAGGCCCTTACACCTGCTACTTCCTCTGCCTGGCCTGCTCCTTCGCAGCTCTTCCTAAGGTTTGTGTATCTTCACCCTTCAGCTCTCTGATCAACTGCTCTGGGACAACCTTGTTTAAAATGGCCCTCCCCTGGTTACACTCCATTCCATCAACCTGGGTATTTGCTTTATAACACTGTCACCATCTATCACCACTGCCCAGGATTTAACTCCCAAGGCTGTGACTTATTCTTGGACCTAAATGTTCATATTATTTCTCAGGTCATACATGGACTCTGCTTTGTTCTCCCTGCTTCTCCATCTGGTTTATTCTTATCCACTCTCCTCCCACCCTCCCACCCTAGGAGTTAGAGTCCTGTGCCTTATCCCAGGCCCTGTGCTAGGACCACACTGCTGCTACAACCTGGTGAGCTTCTTCTGGATCTATCCCATGTCTCCCATCAAAGTCTTGCCCATCCCTCTCCCCTGATCCTTTGTCCAAAGTGACCAATGCCTGCATGACAGGTCACGTTAAAGGCTGTTACACCAAGAACAAGCAAATTTGTTCTGCTCCTCCTCCATGGAAACAGGGTAGGGTGTCCCCAAGATCTTAAAAAGGAAGAGGAAGTGGGTCTGTTGCTCACATAAACACTTTAAATGAAAAGAAATGTCAGCATTTTAGCTTTGAACTATTAAGTTAACCACATGAAACTGCTGGTTTGCTACCTACCAAAAATAGAAGATTTATGTCACTCAGCCCCACCTCTCTCGGCTCGCTTCTCCCACCCAGACATGGCACACGAAACTATTGTCAGCTGTCCTGAACTAATTTGGAGTGAAGAAAATATGGACCATAATTAAAGGGTGAAGGCTGGGACAAAACTCGATGGAAGAGAAAGCCTTCCCAATCATTTTGCTATTGCTTAGGACACTTGAAACCAAGGATCAGAAGGAAATATTGGTCATTCATTCACTCCCTCAGCACAAATGCATTAAAGTCGTACTGTACACTAGGTGTTATGCTTTTAACCTCATATTCTCTTTACACTTTCTTTTAAATCTCAGTCTTAGTCTTCCTTTCAAGGAAGGCCTTTGTGTTGTAAGAGGAACAGCACTTGTTTAGAGTAAAAACAACAAACAAACAAACAAACAAAAAAAACCATGGCTCAGCTCCCAGGGGAGTTCTTAATTAGCTGGATGACTGTGGGGGAAGTTCCAGGCTTTCTCTGAGTTCTCCAGTCCCTCACTAATATGTGTTCTCAATCGCTCAGTCGTGTCTGACTCTCTGCGTCCCCAGGGATGGTAGCCCGCCAGGCTCCTCTGCCCATAGAAGGTTCCAGGCAAGAAGACTGGAGTGGGGTAACTCCAGGGGATCTTCCCAACCCATGGATATAACCCAGGTCTTTTCCATCTCCTGCACTGACAGGCAGATTCTTTACCACTTCACTGCCTTGGAAGCCCCTGCTCATTAATAGAATTATGTCTATTCCAACTTGAACAAACTGATGGCTTTTAAATCAGAGGCCATAGCTGCTCTGAGGAAACTTGAAAATAAATAAAAGGTTTATGAGAAAAGGAGTGAGGGGAACTTGCCCACAGTGAGTGCACTTGTCCCATGGATCAACTTATTTCATCCTGAAAGTATGATGTGGGTATTTTTTTAGACCCATTTTGTCAATAAGGTCTAAAAAAAATTGATTAAATGGGTCTAAAAATATATCCACATCATACTTTCAGGATGAAATAAGTTGATCCACAGGGCAAGTACACTCACTATGGGCAAGTTCCCTTCACTCCTTTTCTCATAAACCGTTTATTTATTTTCAAGTTTCCTCAGAGCAGCTATGCCCTCTGGTTTAAAGGCCATTGGTTTGTTCAAGTTGAAACAGACATATTAAGTTGGATAAATGTCTGGGGTAAGGTTCATCGACTCCAGGTTAAGAGCTCCTGATGTATGTTTAGACGCTTCAATACTAGGTGGATGACTCTGACCCCAAATGATCAACGTCTCTGTTTGCTTTCTTGTTCTATTTTTGGATGTTGTATAAACACACCAATATCAAAGAGCAGTGTCAGAGTTTTGCTGTAACACTGGACTTTGCCACTGCCCAAAGCCCTTGGCTAGTGTTATCACTGATCATGACTAATCGTTGGCAAAGCTGCAAGGAAGAGTCCCTCTCATATCCAGCCTGAGGAAGTGTAACTTGAGAACACTTTTTGGAAGACAATTTAAAAGTCCCATTAAAAACTCAGAAATGTATATAACTTGTATATTATAAATTCACCATTAAGAATATCTGGTGGGATGGACTTAGAGAACAAACTTATGGTTGCCAGGGAGGTGGAGGTGGGAAGGGATAGTCAGGGAGTTTGGGATCAATGTGTACTCACTGCTATGTTTAAAATGGATAGCCAACAAGGAACTGCTTTACAGCACAGGGAACTCTGCTCCATGTTATATGGCAGCCTGGATGAGAGGAGTTTAGGGGAGAATTGATACATATGTTTGTCTGAGTCCATGTGCTGTCCACCTTAAACTATCACAGCATTGTTGGGCTTCATAAGCTATAGTCCAATATAAAATTAAAAGCTTATAAAAATGAATATCTGGTGAGAAAGTAATTTATTAGATGTTTGTTTATAAAAACTTGAGAAAGAAAGTGAAGTCGCTCAGTCGTGTCCTACTCTTTTTGACCCCATGGACAGTAGCCTGCACCAGGCTCCTCCGTCCATGGGATTTTCGAGGCCAGAGTACTAGAGTAGGTTGCCATTTCCTTCTCCAGGGAACCTTGCCGACCTGGGGATTGAACCCAGGTCTCCCACATTGTAGACAGACGGTTTACCGTCTGAGCCACCAGGGAAGTAGGAAACCTCAATATCCAGTCAGAGGCTTAATTAAATCAGGTGTGATTACCTATAAAATATAATACAATTGGGCCCTCAGAAATCTCACAATAAAATGAGAAAGTGCAATCCATTGCTAACTGAAGAAAGCTGATTATAAAATAGCACAGCACAGTGGTTTTTTGTTTTTTGTTTTTAATTCCAAATACACCAAAAGTTTACCAGTCCTTATGTCCATTGCTGTTGCTAAGTCACTTCAGTTGTGTCCGATTCTGTGTGACCCCATAGACAGAAGCCCACCAGGCTCCCCTGTCCCTGGGATTCTCCAGGCAAGAACACTGGAGTGGGTTGCCATTTCCTTCTCCAATGCATGAAAGTGAAAAGTGAAAGGGAAGTCACTCAGTTGTGTCCGACTCTTAGCAACCCCATGGACTGCTGCCTACCAGGCTCCTCCATCCATGGGATTTTCCAGGCAAGAGTACTGGAGTGAAGTGCCATCACCTTCTCCACCTTATGTCCATAGGGGAGGATTATTGGTGATTTTTGTCATACTTTGTGCTTTTCTATATTTTCCAAATTTCTTGCAATCTATATAAAGTCCTTAAAATACTTTTGAAGCTAGAGGGTTAGGGGAAAGATGTATCTTTTTGTTTCTAAGTAGTTAATTAAAAAACAACTCTTTAAATAGCACTTTAGGGGGTCCACCAGCTTCCCTGGTGGCTCAAAGGGTAAAGCGTCTGCCTGCAATGCAGGAGACCTGGGTTCAATCCCTGAGTCAGGAAGATCCCCTGCAGAAGGAAATGACAACCCATTCTAGTATTCTTGCCTGGAAAATCCCATGGTCGGAGGAGCCTGATAGGTTACAGTCCATGGAGTTGCAAAGAGTCGGACACAACTAAGCGACTTCACTTTAGGGGGTCCAGTGGTCCCGTGTGGTACAGTTGTTAAGATATCACCTTTCCATACAGGGCATGTAGGTTCTATCCCTGGTTGAGGAGCTATGCTCCCACATGCCTCACAGCCATTAAAAAAGAAAAATCTCACTTTACCATGGGGGAACAGGGCAGGAAGCAGGAACTTCTGAACTGATGGAGACAAAATGGCCACTGTTACATCATCATTATGAAAGATTTAAGAAACAGCCTTGCTGATATTTCCATGTTTTATATTAGTGCATGTTTAAAAGATGTTGTAGTAAGATTTCCAGGCTACATGTAAAAAAGATCATGACCAGTTGCATTCAACTCAGTGAAGTGGCTCAGATGGTTAAGAATCTGCCTGCAAAGTAGGAGACCTGGGTTTGAATCCTCGGTTGGGAAGATTCCCTGGAGAAGGAAATGGCAACCCACTCTAATATTCTTACCTGGAGAATCCCACAGACAGAGGAGCCTGGCGGACTACCATCAGACACAACTGAGTCAGACATAATTGAGCGACTAACACAAACACACACCACACACACACATACACACACACACACAATGAAGAGTACACTGGAAGGTCAGGGCAGGAGGAATCTTAGAAATCAGTTTGTTTTACTTCATTTTCTAGGTGAGGCATCCAAGCTCAGAGGAGTCAAGTAACTTGTCCTAGGCTGAAGAGCTAGTCATGTTCTTATACATGGCACTATGTAGCAAGTACACAGGTGTTCATGTGATGAATGGGAAAAGATTATCACAAATTAGAAAGACCCTTCACAAATCTATCCATTTGGAATAAGGTGAGATATAAAAAAAGAGTAACAGGACAAGATGAAACTGTGTTCACAGCATTCCACTCACACAGTGTTCGTTTCAAGGAAAGTTATGATAAGCTTACTTGGACTAGAAACTGAAGCCTTGGGGCCATGAAATGCTTGGTGCTAATGCTTCAAGAAAGTGGGTGCAATTCTTCTCTGTGCAAAAAGAGAATTGTATTTGTTCTTTATAAAGGGAAGGATGAGAAAAGAGGAAATGGATAAGAAAAGTTGGTCACAAATAGTGAGTAGACAGCTTTCTGTGAAGTCCATGGAACAGCTGAGTTCTGTATCCAACTTGGGGCCACCAGTAGGCTGACTTGTCCTAGTTCAACCTAGTTTGCTTGAGACTTTCCCATTCTCAGAAAGGATGGTCCCATGTCCCAGGAACCCCTCAGTCCTGGGCAAACCAAAGTAATTAATCACTTGAGGGCAACACGTGCAGTTATGGGAGCTGGAGACCTCATCTGACTTCAGGTTACAAAATACATTTTTAAAATCCAAGAGACTGTCAAATTTTGCAAAACATTGTTGAGTTTTGTAACAGAGTAAATGAGCAAAATGAGAAAAAAAAAAACCATTTATTCCCACATTTGAAGAATCTATAATTTCTCAAAAGCCACTTCCTAGGCTGTAATACAGCTTTATTATTTGTGAATGTGAAAACCTTCATTAGAAAGCTTTTCTCTTCCCCAAAGAACAAGGATTAAATCCCTGCCCTGCCAATTATGTAACTCACCAGACCTGTAATATATATGTGGAAATCATATCTCTTGTAAATAAAATCCAACTTCCACGTGTAAAAATGGAGATACACTTGTTATACTATTTCAAAGAAGCTTAAATGAGCACTTCTTTCCCATTTTTAGATCCCCTGCAAATGTGCTAATATTGAAGTAGATGAGAGATGCAGGTAAAAGCTCAACATCATAGTTTTTGGCTGGAAGCTGACACTGGCTCCACGGAAGCTGCCAAATTTTCCTCCCCCAAGTTTCCTCTTTACCTGAACAGACTAAGACAACCTTTGTATTTTTAGCAGGCACTTGTGTTCTCAACTACCCCCTCAGGTAATTCTGATGTATATAGCCAGGGTCAAGACTTCAGTTTAGAACATGTATGGTGCAATGAGTCAAACAAATTCCTTAACCTGAGTTCTCCCATTCCTTAGGCATAAATTGGGAATGAAAATAGACCCTTCCTGACAGATGAGAGGAGAGAATGTTTGTAAAAATGCTTAGAAACACAGTGAGTAGTAAAAGAATGATCAAGACTCTACTTCTGATTAGTCACTTAATGCTGTCTAAGCTTCAGCATCCTCATCCATAGAATGGAATTCATTCATGATCATCTCTAAGGTGCCTTTCAGTTCCAGCTCTCTATGACTGAGTAGGGTGGAAAGCAGAGATTGGCAAACTTTTTCTCTAAAAGAGCAAAGAGTGAATATTTTAGTCTTTTCAGGCCATATGGTCTCTGCTGCATAAGACTCTGCCTTTATAATGTGAAAGCAGCCAGAGTTAATACCTAAACAGATGAGTGTGGCTGTGGTCCAAGAAAACTTAATCAACAAAAATAGGTTGTGGGGTGGCAGTAGGGGGGTGGTTAGATGGACCTTGGGCTGTAGTTTGCAGAATCCTGGTATAAGTGATAAAAGGAGGAACTTAGCCAGTAGTCCAATGATTAAGATGTTGTCTCCCCCCATGCAGGGGGTGCAGGTTCAATCTCTGGTCAGGGAGCTAAGATCCCACATGCCTCGGGGCCAAAAAGCCAAAATATAAAACAGAAGCAATATGCTAACAAATGCAATTAAGACTTTAAAAATGGTCCATATCCAAAAAGAAAAAAAAACTTTAAAAGACAAAAAAAGATAAAAGGAACAGGTAATTCCTTCTACTCTATACTAGTCAGAACTCTAGTAATGTGTCTTCTCCCAGGTACTAAACTTTAGAAAATACCAAGGCACAGAACAGTTATATAACGTGCCTTAGTAGGTTATATTTTTCAAATTGGCCATAACAATATCTCTCATTATCCTTACTCTTCATACAATGCGACTTTGACACTCTTCTCTTCAAGAGGTGGGGCCCACACTTTCTAACTTCAGCTCTGGGTAAAATTATGATTATGGTACCGTGAGTGACATTAGATCCCCTGGAGAAGGAAATGGCAACTCACTGCCGTATTATTGCCCAGGAAATCCCATGCACAGAGGAGCCTACAGTCCTTGGGGTCGCGAAGAGTCAGACACAGCTTAGCAACTGAGCACGCATATAAAGTGACATTGGGTGATTTTTGAGAAACGATAAACATAAAAAAAAAAAATACAGCTTCCACCCGGTTCTCTTGGGATACTTGCCTTTGTAACCTAGGCACTGTGCTCTGAGGAAGCCCAGGTCATCCTGCAGAGAGGCCCATATGGAGAGAAACTGGAAGACTGCACCCAACTGCAAGTCATGTGAATAAGCCATCTTGGAAGTGGCTCATCCAAAACAGTTGAGCAACCCCAACCAGGAGGAGTAGAGATGAAACGGTCCTGCTGAGCACTGACCAGGTTGAAGATTCAGGAATGAAATAAATAACTGGTTTTATTGTAAGTCATAAGTTTGTGATGGTATGTTATGGAGCAATAGATAAAGAAAGTTTGGTACTGAGAATGGAAAAAAATGTGTGTATATGTATGTGTATATATATGGCATTGACTTTGGGATTGGACAGTGTGGAGAAACCTAAAGAGTTTAGTGAAAGCCTAACAAGTCTCACCTGAGTTAAATTCACCCATTCCAGTCCATTTTAGTTTAGAAATGGAGTAGCCATGCAGTACTTGGATGCAATCTCAAAAATGACAGAATGATCTCTGTTTGTTTCCAAGGCAAACCATTCAATATCACGGTAATCCAACTCTATGCCGCAACCAGTAACACTGAAGAAGCTGAAGTTGAACGGTTCCATGAAGACCTACGAGACCTTTTAGAACTAACACCCAAAAAAGATGTCCTTTTCATTATAGGGGACTGGAATGCAAAAGTAGGAAGTTAAGAAACACCTGGAATAACAGGCAAATTTGGCCTTGGAGTACGGAATGAAGCAGGGCAAAGGCTAATAGAGTTTTGCCAAAAGAACGCACTGGTCATAGCAAATACCCTCTTCCAACAACACATGAGAAGACTCTACACATGGACATCACCAGATGGTCAACACCGAAATCAGATTGATTATTTTCTTTGTAGCCAAAGATGGATAAGCTCTATACAGTCAGCAAAAACAAGACCAGGAGCTGACTGTGGCTCAGATCATGAACTCCTTATTACCAAATTCAGACTGAAATTGAAGAAAGTAGGAAAAACCACTAGACATTCAGGTATGACCTAAATCAAATCCCTTATACAGTGGAAGTGAGAAATAGATTTAAGGGACTAGATCTGATAGACAGAGTGCCTGATGAACTATGGATGGAGGTTTGTGACATTCTACAGGAGACAGGGATCAAGACCATCCCCATGGAAAAGAAATGCAAAAAAGCAAAATGGCTGTCTGAGGAGGCCTTACAAATAGCTGTGAAAAGAAGAGAAGTGAAAAGCAAAGGAGAAAAGGAAAGATATAAACATCTGAATGCAGAGTTTCAAAGAATAGCAAGGAGAGATAAGAAAGCCTTCCTCAGAGATCAATGCAAAGAAATACAGGGCAAAAAACAGAATGGGAAAGACTAGAGATCTATTCAAGAAAATTAGAGATAACAAGGGAACATTTCATGCAAAGATGGGCTCGATAAAGGACAGAAATGGTATAGACCTAACAGAAGCTGAAGATATTAAGAAGAGGTGGAAAGAATACACAGAAGAACTGTACAAAAAGATCTTCATGACCCAGATACTCATGATGGTGTGATCACTCACCTAGAGCCAGACATCCTGGAATGTGAAGTCAAGTGGGCCTTAGAAAGCATCACTACGAACAAAGCTAGTGGAGGTGATGGAATGCCAGTTGAGCTATTTCAAATCCTGAAAGATGATGCTGTGAAAGTGCTGCACTCAATAGGCCAGCAAATTTGGAAAACTCAGCAGTGGCCACAGGACTGGAAAAGGTCAGTTTTCATTCCAATCCCAAAGAAAGGCAATGCCAAAGAATGCTCAAACTACCACACAATTGCACTCATCTCACACACTAGTAAAGTAATGCTCAAAATTCTCCAAGCCAGGCTTCAGCAATACATGAACCGTGAACTTCCAGATGTTCAAGCTGGTTTTAAAAAAGGCAGAGGAACCAGAGATGAAATTGCCAACATCCAGTGGACCATGGAAAAAGCAAGACAGTTCCAGAAAAATATCTATTTCTGCTTTATTGACTATGCCAAAGCCTTTGACTGTGTGGATAACAATAAACTGTGGAAAATTCTGAAAGAGATGGGAATACCAGACCACCTGACCTGCCTCTTGAGAAACTTACACACAGGTCAGGAAGCAACAGTTAGAACTGGACATGGAACAACAGACTGGTTCCAAATAGGAAAAGGAGTACATCAAGGCTGTATATTGTCACCCTACTTATTTAACTTCTATGCAGAGTACATCATGAGAAACACTGGGCTGGAGAAAGCACAAGCTGGAATCAAGATTGCCAAGAGAAATATCAATAACCACAGATATGCAGATGACACCACTCTTATGGCAGAAAGTGAAGAGGAACTAAAAAGCCTTTTGTTGAAAGTGAAAGAGGAGAGTGAAAAAATTGGCTTAAAGCTCAACATTCAGAAAACAAAGATCATGGCATCTGGTCCCATCACTTCATGGCAAATAGATGGGGAAACAGTGGGAACAGTGTCAGACTTCATTTTTGGGGGCTCCAAAATCACTGCAGATGGTGACTGCAGCCATGAAATTAAAAGACGCTTACTCCTTGGAAGGAAAGTTATGATCAACCTAGATAGCATATTCAAAAGCAGAGACATTACTTTGCCAACAAAGGTCCGTCTAGTCAAGGCTATGGTTTTTCCAGTGGTCATGTATGGATGTGAGAGTTGGACTGTGAAGAAGGCTGAGCACCGAAGAATTGATGCTTTTGAACTGTGGTGTTGGAGAAGACTCTTGCGAGTCCCTTGAACTGCCAGGAGACCCAACCAGTCCATTCTGAAGGAGATCAGCCCTGGGATTTCTTTGGAAGGAATGATGCTAAAGCTGAAACTCCAGTAATTTGGCCACCTCATGTGAAGAGTTGACTCATTGGAAAAGACCCTGATGCTGGGAGGGATTGGGGGCAGGAGGAGAAGGGGTTGACAGAGGATGAGATGGCTGGATGGCATCACTGACTCATGTACATGAGTTTGGGTGAACTCCGGGAGTTGGTGATGGACAGGAAGGCCTGGAGTGCTGTGATTCATGGGGTCGCGAAGAGTCGGACATGACTGAGCAACTGAACTGAACTGAACAGAACTGAATGAGTCTCAAGTGGTATCAGAAAAAAAAAAATGAATAAAATGTTTTGAAACTGGAGGAAAGAATTTCTATATTAGGTAGAGGCAGAAAATTTGACAAGTCAGTCATCTTGCTTCTTCTTAATGCTGATGATAAAATGTGAGAGGAGAGAGATAAGCTGAAGAATATACGTACAAATGAGCCAGGGTTTGCCAGGTTTGAAAAATAAAGTCACTTCTCATTGCTGGCCTTTCTGAGATTTTCAAATCTATAAACAGTTTTGAGCCAAAGATAGTTAAAGAAAGGGTGTGATAATTGTTTAAGTTGTGACCTTTCACTAACACTTCAGGAACAGTTAAGGTGGCATCTCAGAGATCCTTTCAGATAAAAAAAAAAACTATGAAGGATATGAAGAGGCTTCCCCATTGGCTCAGATGGTAAGGAATCTGCCTGAAATGCAAGAGACCCAGGTTTGATTCCTGGGTTGGGAGGATCCCCTGGAAAAGGAAATGGCAACCTACTCCAGTATTCAATGCCATGACATGACTGAGTGACTAATGCACACACACAAGGATATGAGGGTCATGTATCTCAGACAGTCTCATTAAATGACAGGCCTTCCAATAATCTTAAGGGCAATATCCTTCAGAAGACTTCAATTCAGTTCAGTGGCTCAGTCGTATCCAATTCTTTGCAACCCCATGAATCGCAGCACTCCAGGCCTCCCTGTCCATCACCAACTCCTGGAGTTCATCCAAACTCATGTGCATGAGTCAGTGATGCCATCCAACCATCTCATCCTCTGTCGACCCCTTCTCTTCCTGCCCTCAATCCCTCCCAGCATCAGGGTCTTTTCCAATGAGTCAACTCTTCACATGAGGTGGCCAAAGTATTGGAGTTTCAGCCTCAACATCAGTCCTTCCAATGACCAGGACTGGTCTCCTTTAGGATGGACTGGTTGGGTCTCCTTGCAGTCCAAGGGACTCTCAAGAGTCTTCTCCAACACCACAGTTCAAAAGCATCAATTCTTCGGTGCTCAGCCTTCTTCACAGTCCAACTCTCACATCCATACATGACCACTGGAAAAACCATAGCCTTGACTAGACGGACCTTTGTTGGCAAAGTAATGTCTCTGCTTTTGAATATGCTATCTAGGTTGGTCATAACTTTCCTTCCAAGGAGTAAGCGTCTTTTAATTTCATGGCTGCAGTCACCATCTGCAGTGATTTTAGAGCCCAAAAAATGAAGTCTGACACTGTTCCCACTGTTTCCCCATCTATTTGCCATGAAGTGATGGGACCAGATGCCATGATCTTAGTTTTCTGAATGTTAGAGGGAGCCAAAGATTAAGCACCTGTCTAAAATGGGTTTTTAGTGTAACTTTCGTCTAGTGGGTAAACATTAATGTGATTCATGGAAAATCCACAGTGTATTTATGATAATTTTTCTGGTGGAAGCATTGCTAAAAAGGACAGTAACTATATAAAATTAAAAGACACTTTTGGACTGGGATGTGGACTAAGAAAATGACTCAGCCATATACATGGGCTACAGTTTACAGAAGATAAAGGGTAATTCAGAAGGTGGAACCAAGAGTCAGAGGGTAGACCCAAGTGCTGTGGAAAATCATTCCAGGAAGAAGGATGAACCTTAATCAAGGATCTAAGAATATGACTCTGACTGGATTCCAGAATTATTATGACCCCAAACAGTTATATGTCTCTTATTTTTCTCACTCTTTGAATGGAAATATCTATGAGGTTGTTCAATGCCTTCCAAAATTGTATGCTCAATGCCTGTCCCAAATTATACTTGCTTTAGTCACAGGTCTTCAGAATGGTACTCAGATGGTTGCACCCAATGCCATAATGGGATAAGACTTGGATGCTGAGTAAGGGGTATAAGAATATTCTGCATAAAGGATGAATATGAATCATATTGTACCTAAAAGGTAGATTATGGAAGATTGTATTTTCCCAAAAAAGCCCTAATAATAGCTCCAATTTCACTTTTTCTTTTACAGTGTAGCATTGCCATCCTCTATCAAAATGTGATAATCTGTGGCTTCTGAAGCTAGGTTGTTAAAGCAGATAGATCTTCTGCCTAGTTATTTTGAAAAACTCCTCCTGGGTATCCAACCGCCATTGTATAAGGAAGCCCACACTTCCCAGTGGAGAGTTCCATGCTGAAATTTTTAGCCATGTAAGTGAGCCATTTTGGAAATGGCACTTTCAACCTTAGATGGGCCACCCCAGCTAACACCATGTACCGCAGAACCAAGCTGTCCCCACTGACTGCTACCAACCTGGCAGATATGTGCTATAAATAAATGATGGTTGCTTTTGAAGCCATTAAGTTTGGGAGTAGTTTCAGGGAACTCAGAACTGGTGCTCTGTGACAGCCTGGGGAGGGGAATGGGTAGGGAGGTGAAAGGGAGGTTTAAGAGGGAGGGGACAATGTATATCTATGGCTTATTCATGTTTATGAATGGCAGAAACCATCACAATATAATAAAGTAATTATCTTCCAATTAAAAATAAAATTAAAGAAAATTCAGAGGTGGTCTGTCATATAGCAACAGATCATTGGAACACTTAGCAAATGATGGAGCTCACATTTGAACCCAGGCTCAGATGGCTAACAAATACATGAAAAGATGTTCAACATCACTCATTATTAGAGAAATACAAATCAAAACTACAATGAGATATCACCTCACACCAGTCAGAATGGCCATCATCAAAAAGTCTACAAGCAATAAATGCTGGAGAGGGTGTGGAGAAAAGGGACCCTCTTGCACTGTTGGTGGGAGTGTAAATTGATGTTACACCCTGCCCAGATCACCTGACAGGACTGAAAGGTATATTCACTCCAATGCTGGGAGTGTTTCCCACCAACAGCTCTCAGCTCTTAGGCCTCTAAAGGAATTGTCTTTGGCTAAAAATAGTCACCTTCCCCAAGGTCATGACTCCCTCCTTGGGCAGCCTGCATGCAACATCTGGCTTATGCAGGGATATAAAACCTCAGCCTCCTTCCCTCAACTTGGGCCAACTCTAAAGGGCCACCCCAGCTTCAGGACTCCCTCTGGGGTCATTTAAGGCCCTGTTGCTGCTGCACCACAGCCCATCTTCTCTCTTTTCCCTTTCCGCTCCTTAACACTATTCCTAACAGTCATTAAAATAGTAAGAGTAGAATTCAATATCTACAGAGGTGGTAAGCTTGAAGTATTCAAGTAGAGGCTCTTGAAGGGAGTAGGACAGAGGGCAGTTAGTCTATGTAAACAAATTTTATTGAACGACTACTACATGGGAATATAAAGATAAGGGACTGTCTATATCTAGAAAAGTTTTACCACCTAATAAAGGCTATAGATAAGGAAATATGAAATTACAATATCACATAATAAATACTATAATAGAGTAGGATCTTAACTGGGCCACGGGAACCCAAAGGGCTGGGAAAGGTGTCTCTGGGCTTGGAAATACAGAACAAGCTGCTGCTGCTGCTAAGTCGCTTCAGTCGTGTCCGACTCTGTGCGACCCCATAGACGGCAGCCCACCAGGCTCCCCTGTCCCTGGGATTCTCCAGGCAAGAACACTGGAGTGGGTTGCCATTTCCTTCTCCAATGCATGAAAGGGAAAAGTGAAAGTGAAGTCGCTCAGTCGTGTCCAACTCCTAGTGACCCCATGGACTGCAGCCCTCCAGGCTCCTCTGTCCATGGGATTTTCCAGGCAAGAGTACTGGAGTGGGGTGCCGTTGCCTTCTCAAGAGCAGCATATAAAGATCCATAGGCACTGCTGAAAATACAAACACAGGTGAGAAATGGTAGGTGATGTAGGTGTAAAATTTGGCAGGGGCTGGACCATGAAAGACTGAGCATCCTGGTTAGTAGAATGTGGTTTACTTTATAGGAGTCATGAAAAAGTTTCAAGAAATGAAATGTGGGCTATATCCACATTCTAAAAAGATCACTATGACCACATCTTGGTAGATGATTTTAAAAGTAGCAAGACTGGAGACAGGGAGAGCATTTAGGATTTGTTGTTGCTATGATCTTGATGAGAAATTATGATCTTTTCTATTATTATTCAATGGCTCCAACTAAGAGAAATGGGAATTTTGTACCTCTTCCCCAACTCCCTGCCAAAGGCTAAACCATTTCATCTGGGCAGTCTATTCTGAATGTGGCTGCCTGTCACTGATTAAATTGAGCAATTAGCTGATTAATCCTCTTCTCCACCGAGAGAAAACAGAAGAAACATCAATGGTTCAGCAGTTTCATGGGGGCAAATTAGTTCCTCTATCCCACCCTACCCTAGTTCCTCTATCCCTATCCCACAGAAACAGCACCAGTTCCTCAAAATGAAGACTTATGTTAATTAGACATTTCTGTGACATGGCACAGCCCAGCCAAATATTGAGACATTCGAGTGCCACTAAGGACTGACTTCCCTGCCCAAGAGTATCATGACCACTCAAAAGATTTTCCCAAAGATGATAACATTTCTGCTGGCAGTGTATTATCAAGAATATCTAGTCTGGTTTGGGCCATAACTTATTTGTTGTTTGCATTTGTCTTAAAAACATTCATCAACCACCATTTCTTTGGTTCCCAGGAATGCAGAGACCTGTGAAAAATGCAACAGAAAAATAACGCCTGATTAAGTCACTTTTATGACGGTATTGAAATGAAATCATACCAACATGAGGACATCTAAGAGCCCCAGAAAATTACTGGCATCCTTTGAGATTCAATTCCCTTGAGATTAGAATGAGGGAATGGAGGTAGGCGAAGAGGTTTCTATTTTATTAACTACTATCTACACACACATACACACACAACTACAAGTTGCTTGAAAATTTAATTTCTTAAAATATGTTCTAGATGAACATATAAAAATTAGACAGTGAGTGCATGTTTCGTGCTAAGTTGCTTCAGTCATGTTCGACAATTTGCAACCCTATGTACTGTATGTAGCCTGCCAGGCTCCTCTGTCCATGGGATTCTTCATGCAAGAATACTGGAGCGGATTGCCATGCCCTCCTCCAAGGGATCTTCCCAACCTAAGGATCAAACCCGAGTCTTGTATGTCTCCTGCATTGGCAGGTAGGTTCTTTACCACTAGTGCCACCTGGGAAGCCCAGACAATACAAAAGATTATCGTAAAAAGGAAAAAAAAAATATATATATATATATATATATACACATTTCCCTTTCACCTTGTCTGCCTTTTCTTTCATCCCAAATTTCCATGCCAGAGGAATCACTGTTCCAATTTCTTCTTCACCCTCCCAATGGTACTTTCTGCACACATAAGTATATATATTTCTTAGACCCACATCTCAAATCACTTGCCCTCAAATCTTTGTCTCAGAGTTGACTTGCTGGGAAACTCCCTTAAAAGTTACCCTCTACAAAGGTTGTGATAGTTTTCACTTCCACCAACAATTTGTTTCCCGTCCTCACCTCAATCCCACCCCCACTCCAACTCACCAGTAGTTTTGTTGTTTATTTAATCACCTGTTCATTCATTTAGTAGACGCTTGTTGAGCATTTTCTGTGCCAGGCCCACCTGAGAAAATGCTCAACAAGCCTCTACTAAATGGATGCAATACAGAGCCCTGGAGATCAGACATCTCATCTCCATCACCTGCACCCCTCCTCTTTCAAAGTGACATCTAAACATCTTTTTTTAAAAGTTAAGTCCAATATTCTTCTACAACTGGAGCAAAAGCATTGAATGTGCATAATCTTGACTAAAGCAACACGCAAAGTGAAGGGATCCAACAATCTGCAAAGGGCAACAAGCAGAGTGATGATCACATCCTTTCCAGGTTTGCTAGGGGATGGAGTTGAAGAGAATAGGAGATGTCAGACCCTTGAATTAGGTCAAGGGGACCTAGGACAGAGGATATTTTTCAGAGATTTCACATGTTGATCTAGACAAGGGTCTGGTCCAGGACAAAAAGAAGCTGTGTACTGAGCAATTTTGTCATAAGGCTACAAATGTTCTGCCTTTGTGATTTATGGACATGTTTTTGTTTTTCAGGCTGCCTGTTTTCATAGTAAAGAGCTTTATTCCCGGAGCACAAATTAATGGAGGTATTATTGTTTTTAAAAGAACAAGAAGGAAAGTCACCCCTATCCTGGATGAATGCCACAGTCTGCCTCGTCTGCTCCTAAACCAGGGCTGCCAAGCTCTGCTGGGAAGTCCCTCTGTTCTATGATCATGGACTCCAACCACAGCTGGGCCCCTGATGCTCTGAATAAAACTTCTACTTGTCCACAGTCAACTTTTTCTCATTTTTCCCAACAGTTCTTTTAAATCTTCTCCTTCCTCTTTAAACTTCCCGTTCTACTTTTCTCCTTGCTCTAAGCACATTAACCTCTTTTCTATTTTAGAAGGAAAACGAGGCAATCCAAACAGGGATCCTACATCCACAAACCTCTCCACGTCTGCTTCCATCCCCTTTCCTCAGTTACTAGCCTCTCCACCTGAGGACCCCAGCTGTTTCCTCTGGTCCTCTCCAATTCATCACTCTAGGGTTCCCTCCCTGTATCTTCAGCTTGTCCAGGCTTCATTATAACCCTTTGTCCTCAGCAAATAAACACACCTAAATATCTCCTGTCTTTAAATAAAGAGGCTTTCCCAGCCACTCTCTCTAGCTGTTCCCTTCTCTCATTGCTTTAATAATTTAATGCCTTGAAAAAAACCATCTACTTCACTGCTTCCACTCCTTGCAATCCTAATTCCCCTCACCTTCTAGTGCCTGCCACAATGCAGACACAGTGTTTTCCTTTCCCCTTATCAAATCTTGCCTTATTCAAAATCTCTATAGCAGTGTTATTCAAAGGCGGTCCCTAGATCAGCAAAAGAAATTACCTGGGAACTTGTTAAAGGCTTGAACTCTTGGGCCCCACACAGACTTTATTGAATTAGAAACTCGGGGGTGGTGTTCAGCAATCTGTGCTTTAACAAGCCCTCTATGTGACTCTAGTGTATATGCTGAGTTTGAGCTCAATACTGTTAACGTCTTGTCTTCCTTAAAATTCTTTATTTGGTTTCTGTGAACTTAATACTGCTCTGACATTTCTTTTTAGCCTCCTTCTTCTGTTCACCCATAAATAAGGTGTTTTCAGTGCTCTGTTCTCACACTATCTATTCTGTCCATGTGATGTCATCTATTTACAACACTTCAGTTACAACCTGTATTCATCAGGACTCTTGGTTATAAGTGGCAGAAAATGCAATTCAACTTAAGCAAATCTGAACAAAATCAAACAAAAGATTGAATGTCTAGTCTCAGTGTAATGTGCTTGTCTTGACCCAGGATCTTAAGGAATGTCATCATTTTGCCTCTTAGCACTGCTTCCTTCTGAGTTGACTTTGTAGTCCAGGTTCTTCTGTGAAGCCCCTTGAAGCTCCAAAAGCACACGCTTACAGTTCTGGGGCCATGGTGGTTTATGTGTCCATTCTAAACTAGTCGTTGTTTAGATGAATAGAATGAAGTAGAATGAATGAAGTAGAATATGACAACTTTTCTTAAGCTTTAGCTACATCACCACCCCTGAAGGTAGAAGTCAGGTCAACCTTGACCAAATTGGCACTGATTTATTTAACATACATGAAGCACTTACTACTTGCCAAGTGCTGCTCATGGTTCTGGGAATGCAACAGTGGAGAACAAAGTCAATAGGCTCATGGAGTTTATATTCCGTAAGAAGACACAAGCAATAAACAAATAAAACAAACAGAGATAAGCATGGGAAGATGAAAGACATGGAGAATGATGAGGCTCCTGGGGTGGGAAAGGGGTAACTTTTCAGAGAAAATCAGAATGCTCTTAATGAATTCTAGGTGGGCAAAAACAATAGCTATAACAGCTAGGTCTACATCTTTAATTATTATATCCAGTTACCTATTAACTCTGTCACTTAATAGGGAAATTGAAATGTTCCAAACTGGAAGTAGCATATTCTCTAACTTCCTACTTAGTTTTATTTGAATTGATTTTCTTTCTAAATAAATAATTTTTTAACTAATAGAGGTTAATATCATCTCTCCACCCCTCACACTGAAGACAGTAAATAGTAAAGTGTAGTAGGATAAAAGCAACAAAAATAGGAGTAGAGAGAAGCTACAAAGGCCATTTTTGAGAAGTCTGAAGTAGGATGCTTGTAGAAAGATGGTTAGGGAAGAAAGAAGTGAATGGCCATATTAAAAGTTCCCTTCAATTCCCCAGTGAAGCACTCTGAATAAAGTTCTTAAATTTAAAATGACTTCATTTGTGCATTGCTTCTAATTTCTACCCAATGACTCATGATGTGAACAAAGCTGATTACCTAACTGCCCAAGTTCAGTTTCACTCACCAAATCATGCCAGTTCTACCTCCTAAATATTTCTGGAGAGTATGCTCTGACCTCCATGCCTGTGACCACCTCCTTAGCCCACAGCCCATCATCTCTTCTGAATCTCTCATCCAAATTCTACCCAGTTTTTTGCATGTAGTATTCTCCACATCATTTCTGGAAATGTCATGGATTTCCAGGCAGTTCAGTTCTGAAGGTTGATTTGATGTTTGAGGTCAAAAAAATCTAAGTGAGGCTGTTCACCTGATTATGTGTTTTCTTTGGCCACATTCAGCTGCCCAGGTGCAGGTATGGTGCAGTTGACAGAGATTTGGAGTTAGTATTTTGCCAAACAAGTACAATGGGAGGAGAGATGGACAAAGTATATGAACACAAGAGAATGGATTCAAGTGACGTGTCGTGGAATTTAAGTTGCGTAAAGAGGGAAGCAAAGGCATGAGGAGACAATAGACAGGAAAGCATGGTAGAATGAAAGGGCTAGAGATCCCAACGGGAGAAACAATGGTTAGAGTAAGAGGACTAAAATAAGTGAGCTGGAAAGGCAGAAAATGTTTCATAGGGAGTGAGGTACTTGGAATGAAGATTTTGGAGACGAATCTTTTTTTCTTCCCTGAGACCATGCTTATCTAGTGTATTCCAAAAATCAATGTAAAATTGAAGTGAACTTTGGGTTAAGGTAGAAGCAAGCACACTTCAGCATTGAGATTTTTATGAGATAATATTTGGTAACCTAAGTAAGGGGCAAAACCACAACTGACTGCCAAACCAGGACTTGAACCCTGGGCCCTCAGATTGAAAGTCTAACATTCTATGGACTGAGTTATCCAGGCTAGAAGAAATTCAGTTAACAATGACTAAGGTATGAACCTGGAGGAAAAGATGATTGGGTGCAAGGAAGTCAAGGACTTCAGAGGCCAAGTTGTCAAATAGTCCGTGCATATGAATGCTGAAGTCCTCAAGAATGGCGTCAGAACAGTGGTGGAAAGGAACTCAACAATATAGAGAATAAATCTTCAGCAAAAGAAAGGGAATGATCAGGAAGACTGGATAATAGCAACAAGGTGGGAAAGAATGTGGCATATTCTGATAGCTTGTGGTCCAGAGGAACTGGAAGTGGAATAGCTTAGGGAAGAGACAGCAAAAATGAAGTATCCATGTTGTGTTGTGCTAAGTCACTCCAGTCATGTCTGACTCTTTGAGACCCTATGGACTGTAGCCCTCCAGTATCCTCTGTCCCTGGGACTTTCCAAGCGATAATACTGGAGTGGGTTGCCATGCCCTCCTCCAGGGCATCTTCCCAACCCTGGGACTGAATATGAGTTTCATGTCTCCTGCACTGGCGGGCAGGGTCTTCACCACTAGTGCTACCTGGGAAGCCCAAGGGACACCCAATCCATCACGTTGTGTCCCTGTTGTTCATGAAATACGTGAAAAAAAGAAAATGGTCCCAAGAGAAGGCTAGGGAAAAAAAAAAAAAACACTGTCCTGGTGAGGCAGGCTGGAGTCTGTTAGAACAAAAAGCAGAAGCAGAAGATGATGAAGAAATGGGGGATTTTACTGATGACATGTCATGAGTTTCAGAGGAAACAGCAGAAAAGGCATAGAAGAGTAGTCACATTAAGAGATGTATAGAGAAGTATAGAGACTCCCCATGGTGACACGAGACCTGGGATCAAAAGCATAAGGAAGTCAGTCCGTGTGGTCTTTTAGAAGAAAGTTAGTAGCCTTCTTTCTGACACTGGTCTCTGAAGCAGGTTTCAGTGATGACTTGGGAAGTGTTGAAAAGCAACACTTGTTCTTGCCAAAAAGTATGAGGACCTGCATTAGCCTTATTTGGAACACCAAAGCAATTCCTATTAAGCTCTGGGTAAATGGTAATCTTTCCACGGTTGTTTGTATTTTCAAGGGAAGTTGTTTTCCTCTAGCAGATGAAAAAAAGAGGTTTTGAGCCTCTGCACCTTGACTCCTCTGACCAACCTTTATGCATGCTCCCCACTTCACCTCAGCTAATTGTCTAGAGAGGTAATATGGCAGAACAAAGGTTATAACTGCAACTCTCCCATCATTAAACCACTAAAATCAGATAAATACTTATATCTGATGTCATGTCTCTCGAATTCACAGCTGGTAGATATGACAGAAAGATCAATGTAATTACTTGTAGTTTGAATACACTTTCAGAGTCAGAAATTCTTCTGGGTAGCTATTTAGGTTGAGTTTTTAGATTTGGTTTCCACTATGGCTTGATGAAAGAGGTGGTAAATTTCATGGTAGGTGATACTTCCTAAGAACTTTGCATTATTCATGTTAGCTGGATTATTCCTCAAGTCTTAAATAAATTTGGGACTACCCAAAGCAGTTTGAAACAGGTCACCTTGACCTTGACCCAACTTTTCTTCCAAGGAGAGGTCATTAGACAAACTCCGTATGCAGATAACACAAAATATTTTCCAAGTTGGACAATTTTACAAGCCAATTGTTAATAGTAAATATGTACAGACATCCTCGCACTGATAACATCTAGTCTACTGGCACTTTCTGTGTGCTCAATCTGGGAAGTAGGTATTCATATACCAATTTTATAAGTAAGTAGTAGGCCAAAGAATGAATAATTTGCCCAAGGTCACACATACAATCAGTGATGCTTCTAGGATTCACATCCCAGTCTGTCTCATCCTGGGATTGTAGAAAGGGATGCTCAGGGAGGATGAATAACTTGCCAAGGCCATAGAATTATTCAGTGATATTCCTATGATTTAAACCCAGGTCTTGTCTCAACTTTGGTGACACTTACTTTGGGGGATGTTTATTTACTCTTTCTCACGTGATGCTTCTACTCCCCATCTAGACCATCTTTAAGCTTGGCCTATCCATCCAAAAATATGTTTCTAAGCTTCCTTTCTTTTAGTGTTTCCTTTCTTTTCTGAGGCACACAAATCCAGAAGAAATGCTTTTTCCAGGCAGGTGCCCATCGATATGTCCAAGAAGCCTTTCTGTTTACCCTTTGACTTTTCTACAAAGTGCCATATTAGTGAACATGTTTGTTGTTGGTCAGTCACTCAGTCATGTCTGACTCTGTGACCCCATGGGCTGCAGCACGCCAGGCTTCCATGTGCATCTCCAACCCCTGGAGCTGCTCAAACTCATGCCCATCGAGTCGGTGATACCCTCCAACCACCCTGTCCTCTGTCAGCCCCTTCTCCTCCTGCCTTCAATCTTTAGAAAAGACTGATGCCAGCACAAGGGTCTTTTCTAATGAGTCAGCTCTTCACATCAGGTGGCCAACATATTGGAGCTTCAGCTTCAGCATCAGTTCTTCCAATGAGTATTCAGGGTTGATCTCCTTTAGGATGGACTAGTTTGATCTTGCAGTCCAGGGGATTCCCAACAGTCTTCTCCAACACCACAATTCAAAAGCATCAATTCTTCAGTGGTCAGCCTTCTTTATTGTCCAACTCTCACACCCATACATGACTACTTGTGACAGTTGGACATACTAGTGAACATATGTAGCAAAAATACACATTTTTTCATTCTTGTTCTCTTGCCCAGTTTGGATCACTGTACCTCATCGTTCTGTACACTATCCCCCCTCAGATCTTACTTTCATTTCAATGAGATATTAAATGAATAAGCAGTTGGACCTGAGATGGTCCCTAAGGTCCCTCCCAATTCTAAAGTTCCATGAGTCTATCAATACTGTACTCCTGATTCTTCTCTTGAAACATGGAACATAAAGCTCTAATGTTCTTGTTGCTCCTCTCCTATCCCTCCCAGCAAAAATATGCATAGTGATTATTTTAAATGTTGGATTTTCATTTCTGTAGTTTCTTCTTTTATGACAAGTAACAAGGTTTGATCTTGAAGGGAGAAGATGGTCATGGTTTTCTGTCGCTGGCCCTTAGAAGTTCTAAGTACTCAGTAGTAAGATGAAAAGATGACATTGATTGCCTTTGTCTTGGAGGCTGATGATAGATATATATTTATCAAGTAGTTCATGTTCATTTAATGTTTACAGATCAACTGTTTTAAAAAATCATCTTGACAGTTTACTAGTTGACCTTTGTCTACTGCAGCTTCTGATTTTCCATGAGTTTTCTTGAATAGCTATCTACCTACATCTACCATAATTTTGGTTCAGTTCTACAGCATAAATTATTCCCTAAAAATAGACTAAAATTATTGTTATAAATCAGTTTCATAGGCACAGTACCTAATTCACCAATAATTTGTGTTCTCAATGTTCATCCACTCCAAGAAGTCTGAGCTGAATGAAGAAATTGAAGTTTAGGGACACTAATCTATTTGCTAGACTATTGGCTATGATGTCTCATTGTGGTACACAAGTCATTGATTTTATCTCAATTTTCCTTTTACTCTACCTAATTTTAAGAGCTGTCTTCTTTTTCCCTAAATGTTTTATTTCTATCCAGTTGGAACCAGACCTTTAGGAATCCTGAGTGCTAATAAACTGTGATTTCCCCTGCTCTCCATGACAATAATTTTTAAAAATTAAGTGGGAAAATGTTCAACAAAATAATGCTTGTGGTAAAAAGAAGGAGAGAAATGAGGTGGCAACTAGATGGGGAAGTAGAATCAAGATGGGAGAAGGGCCAGAATATTTATGTGCTGATGAGAAGGAGGCAGGAGAGAGAGAGAGAGAAGAAATACAGGAGGGGGCAGGGATTTCTAGAGTGAGGTCCTTGCACAGGCAAGAGGGAATGCAAGCAGAGGTTGGCCTCAACTATAAGCATGGAACTTTATGTCTACTAACAGGAAAGAGAAGAGTATATGATCATGGAACTTTATGTCTACTAACAGGAAAGAAAGGAGTATATGACCATGGAACTTTATGTCTACTAACAGGAAAGAGAAGAGTATATGACCAAAAAAAAAAAAAAGAATAGGTATTATGGGATGAGCTTTCCAAAATCTCTTATAATTGTTCCTATGTCTTTGATGAAACATGAAGTAAGGTCTTTAACTAAGAGTGAGGAGGTTGTAGAGAATTAGGGTAAGGAGAGACGACCTGACACAGTTACCTACAAAAGGAGGTGAGGGAACAGACAAGAGAAATGGAGTAAGCTCACCAGGGAAGGTCCAGGGTCCATTTTCCTCTCTCTGCCCACAACAGTAACACACATGTAACCATAATCACATGATTTAGAAATTGATCATGTGTTTAACACTTCATGGCTATATCATCTTTGATTTGTGTGTGTGTTTACTGTCTCTAAAGTAAGATAGCAAGCTCCTCAAAGTCATTGATCATATCATGTATTTGTGTCTTTATAGTGACTCCCAAGGGAGTGGGCACAGAGCAGAGGTTTCATGAATACTCACCACATTCAATTAGAACCACATCTGCTACCTATATAGGATCAGAAACTGACATGGTGTGGTAAAGCTTACAATCCTGATGCTAACACAGAAAGGGAATGTGTTTTAGGATGCTTGATTTTGAGCTCCTTGACCTTTATAACATAAGAGATTTTGACTTGGGGTGGTCATTAACTAGGAGGGCATCAACTGGGATACAAATATCCACACTGGAGAGCTGTCTGCTCCACGTGGACTTCAGACCACAGAGATCGCTTTGGAAGACTTACTTGTGTTTATTATAATGTTGCCAGGCAAGCATGATGAAACCTTAACTGGCTCAAGGCAAATACAGTAAAATCTTTATCTGTAGCATTTAGATGAGTTAACTGAGGTTTATTCTTAATCCATTTGCTTGCTCATTTTTCAAGAACATTTGGATATTTGTTTCTTACCTCTGTGCTTTCAATTTATAGAAACTACAGTTTCAAATGAGGAGAACATTTGATTCAGCTTATAACACTAAGCTTATTCTGCCAGCTAAGAGATTTGAAGCAACTTGAGATGTTAGTTTTTATTATTGCTGCTTTAAACCATGATTGCTGTAACAGGTAATTTTTGCATGCTCATTTTTTTTAAAAAAAGAACAGCCTCTAGATTCTTATATTTCTAGTCTTAGTTCAACATTAAATTAACTACCATCTCTCAAGTCACCCTGCATTAAAAAATTTATTTTGGGCTCATGTTGTTTAGTTAAAGCCCACAATTAGCACCCACAATACACTCACTTTTTGTGTTTCTAAGAGGCATTTTTTTCAAAGTGGGTCAAGGTCACAATCAATTAATCCAGGTGCTGGGTAGAAGAATACATGTAGAAAATCCATGTAGAAAAACATAGATTGTATTTTTAGATCTTAGCCCGTTGCGTATTATGCTCAGTAACTATTTCATGAATGAAGGAGTAAATATATGATAAAAATCTTCATATGACAAGTGCATATAAGAGAAAAAAAGATATGGGACAAAAAGATATGGAAGTTAATGGGATGAATCATTACCTCTAGCTGGTGCAGGAGTGGAGGTGCGAAGAGATGGCAGAAAGATTGAGAAAGACGAATGTGCTGAAATTTTCAACTTAAAGAGCTAGCATTGAGGTGAGGGTGAAGATACTTTATCAGGAACTAAAGGTTCAAATGGGGCAAAGCATGTGTAGTAAGAAGGTCTCAATTTGGCCAGAGGGGCAGACGAAGTTACGTGATGATGAGGTACATTTGTTCACAAAGATCAGTTCAAGCTGGATTGTAAAGGGCTTGGGAATTGTACTGACTCCATAATAACTTCAGCCAAAAAGTTAGTGTGATTCAATACACTACCCTCCAGGATAAAGCACACTGTGAGGCAGATAGCTCTGGTCTAAAAGTCTGAACACTTTTTTAAGAGGATGCAGTAGAGCTTGCTTAGAACGAATTCCTTCTGGAGGAGATTCGGACCATGCAGGACACTGAACGGTCTGATTCTTCAAAGGTCAGTTACTCAGTGATCCATTCAAGCTGATCTACATCTGCATCCACTTTCCGTACCCCTGAACCTTTCCAGCGAAGGCTGTTTGACAGTAGAAATGAGCATAGCCCTGTGAGGCTAACCGAGAAAAGACAGACCTCAGATGGAAAGGTCCTATAGAATTGCCTCGGCTTGCTATTTTTCTTGTTCTCTTTCTTCCTACTCTATTTTACATGTTTGTTTTGTTTTGCACACTTCCATCTATCCAACTGGAACTTGGGATTTAGCCTTATAATTCCAAATGTATCCGATTTCCAGTGTGTCTCTCTCTTAATTACTAAAATCAGACTTCCTGAGCAAGGAGAAAGCCTCTACTTTGCTCCTAGCGAATGATTAGGACATAATGAACATCTGGAATGTATACTTGGCTTCTTTACATGATTACTGATAGACCCAATCCTGTCGCATTCTTCCAGGACTATAAAAACGTGTTAACACGGTTACATCACACACTTCAGCTGGTTTGTATAAGGCAAGATTTTGCCACATGATATGTATTTAAGAAAGTAAATAATAGACCCATTTAAGGTCATGCTTTAGCTCAGGGCACCCATGTTAGCCCAGCCCTGGCATTTCCTGCCCATTTTCTGGACTTAACCAAATTGCTTGACACTGAGCTGTGTAAACTTACTCCCCAGGCAGCGATTTAGTAGTTCTAAGAGAATGATGTTTCCTCTGGTCGAAAGTGACCCCAGGTTTAGCATGGGTAGTTGGACTGCCCCAACTCATGAATTGTATCTTTCAGTCATGTGTTTCAGGAATGGCTTCCCTTCCTTCACAGAGAAAATTCTCTCTTATGTAGGATCACACAGTCTGGGTTTGGCCTGTTTGGGACATGGTTGCTGCTGAAAATTTTCAAAGGACTCAGTGAAGATCCTGTGGAATTGTTATTTATAAAGCATAAAAGTGCAGATTTATCAGCACTGGTGCTAACTGCTGATGATTGCTATTGTCTGGTTATTCCTGACTGCACTTACTGTCTGTTCTTGGTTCTTCTCTCCCACTGAACAGATTCCTTTCATTCTGCCAGGAGTTTGGGGGTTTATGTTTTGTCTGTTTTGTGTCTGGTTCTTGAGAGTCACTTGGGTTTAGATCACAAGATCCCTGCCCCAACGAGGCTGTCCAGAGGGGCAACACCTGGCAAATTGCCTGCAGTTTGAAAATCTTTGTTTTATTTTCAAAATCCATAAAAGATAGTAGGTCAGAGAAGTTCAGATAGTGGAAGACTTGACCTCTATAGCCCCTTGGGAACAACAGATATCCTCATTTAACAGTCCCAGTCTCTCTCCAAACTTTGCAGATGCTATAATTGCCTCTGGATTATCTCTTGCTCTCCAAAGCAGTGGAGTGAGTTTAACAAATTTGGCACCTTGCAGAGAAGTTAGGCAGTCCAGAATGTGGGATTGCTACCTTGATGGGAACCCAAGCTGAAAAGGAGCCTGCCAGTTGAGTTGGCAGTGCTCTAGCCCCAGCAAGGTCCAAATCTGAAGTCACCATTTTCCTTGTGAAGAATCTTGGATGTAAAGCCAGAGAGCAGTTGATTAAAAGGAATTAGTTCAGCAAGCATCCAATAGCCAGGGAAAGAAGGGAGCAGTAAAACAAAACGAATGCAAAGGATGACTGAGAGCAAAAGGCTAAAATACTAGTCAGTGAGAATATAATCTGGTCAAACCATCCTATCTTGAATTGGAGCAAAGTCAGTAAGACTTTAGGAACTGTCCCCAGTCTATCATAGTTCCATTTGGGAATTGCCAGACAGGCAAAGCAATAGCTTTTGAGAACCCCCAAGCTGTACCAGTTCTAAGGCAAATTGAGAGTGGATTTATATGTCATTTCTTCCACAACAACCTGTAGAGTCTTCCCTAACCTGAGGAAGTATAGACACCAAAGACTGAGCTTGCCCTAGCCTCCAGGACTCTAAGAAGTAGAGCATAAATTGTCACAGAGTGGGAAAGGTCAAAGTCTTTATGTCTCATCAGAACAAAGTTTATCTAAATCACAGTGCGGTTCAGTTGATTGATGTTTGCAAAGTGTGAATTGATTTTACTGCCATTGCCCACATCGCAAACTCTAGGAACACTACACCCCAGAAAATCTGTCCTTTGTTCTCACTGTGATTGAAGAGGATAAGTGGCTTTCCGCTTATGAAACAGGCTCTGCCTGCTTCTGGCTTAGACTCTTGTATATCTTGTTTCTGGAGAGTAACTGTCTCTTCCTGCAGCTTTGGTTGCTTACTTTGCTTTATTAAAAGCAGCAAGGTACAGAGAAAAATCTGCAGGGAATTGATTTCCTCTCTATGTATTCTGAGGTAGTAGTGAAGGCTAGAAATGGTAGGAATGAGGACCAGTAAGTATAGTCTCTCATTGATAGTTCCCCCTAAAATGTTCCTAACATAGCTGCAACCCTAAAATGCTCCAAACATGGCTGTAACCAGACTCCATCCTAAGTGCTCATCTCTGAAATTTTCAGGTTGCCTGTTTTGAAAGTGAACTTCACAATTATTCTAAGCTCATGTTTAGAATTAATCATCCCCTTAGTGAATACAGGTGAAAGTCCAACATTGTACTGTGGGGAATGTTGGAGGGAGTACAACAAAATATTGAAAGAGATTACCCATCTACCATGCAGTGATGTGTATTAGACCAAACTGAATTTGAATCCTGGCTCTGTAATTTACTAACCATCAGACATCAGGTAAATCATTTAACTTTTCCCAGCTCAATTTTCTCTTCATTCACCCAACAAATATTTTTGAGAATCTGACATGCTTCCAAAACAGCAGCAGGCACTTTAAAACAAAAGTGGAAATTGAGGTATGTGAGAATTAAGTGAAATCATTAAATAATATAAAATAAAGAATTGAATATAATATATACTCAATAATTTGTTGTTGTTCTTCAGTTTCTCAGAGGGGTCTGACTTTTGGGACCCCATAGACTACAGAACACCAGGCTTCCCTGTCCTTCACCATCTCCCAGAGTTTGTTCAAGCTCATGTCCATTGAGTCAGTGATGCCATCCAACCATCTCATCCTCTGTTGCCCACTTCTCTTCCTGCCCTCAATCTTTCCCAGGATCAGGGTCTTTTGAAATGAGTCCGCTCTTCGCATCAGGTAGCCAAAGTATTGGAGCTTCAGCATCAGTCCTTCCAATGAATATTCAGGACTGATTTCCTTTAGGATTGATTGATTTGATCTCCTTGCAGTCCAAGGCACTCTCAAGTCTTCTCTAGGACCACAATTCGATAGCATCAATTCTTCAGCACTCAGCCTTCTTTATGGTCCGACTTTCACATCCATACATGACTACTGGAAAAATCATAGCTTTAGCTAGATAGATCTTTGTCAGCAAAGTGATGTCTTTTCTTTTTAATATGCTGTCTAGGTCTGTCATAGCTTTTCTTCCAAGTAGCAAGTGTCTTTCAATGTCGTGACTGCAGTCAATGTCTGCAGTAATTTTGGAGCCTAAGAAAATACAGCCTGTCACTGTTTCCATTTATCATTATTAATTAACAAATATTTAGTAAGAACCAGTTAAAGACCAAACACTAGGCTGGGGCAAGGGATGTACAGGTGAACAATCACAGGGCTGTGAAGAAGCCATGATAGGTATTAGCAAGAGAGAAGACTGCTGAGTAAGAATGGCTGAGTTTTGAATGGCAGGAGGGGACTTAGATGTGACCAAGGGACTCTCGGGAGGTGTAACATGAAAGTGGTGTTTAAAGAAGATGATTCTAGCTAACTGAATTGGCTAGATTTCGTCGGTGGCTCAGATGGTAAAGAATCTGCCTACAGCGCAGGAGACCAGGGTTCAATTCCTGGGTTGGGAAGATCCCCTGGAGAAGGGAGTGGCAACCCACTCCAGTATTCTTGCCTGGAGAATCCCATGGACAGAGGAGCCTGTCCACGGGGTTGCAAAGAGTAGGACACGACTAAGAGACTATCACTTTCACTTTCTTTCAATGAGGGAAGGCTGGTTAGAAGCCCATGCAATAATCCAGGGATTCATCAATCCAATCTAGAACAATGCTGGGCAAATTGAGAGGAAGAGCTGAACTTCAAAGACAAAGATATGACAAAGGAAAGTGGGAGAAATGAGGGTGAGGTTTGATGAGCAAGTGTGTGCGGATGCCACATAAACAAGCCAAGTCAGAGCTGTTAAGCATAGAGGTTTAAGCTTTGAAGAATAAAGAGGTAACTAAGTCACTAAACATACATCCACATAAACACACATGTATAAGCTACATTTTCAGTTAATACTAAGGACAGATAGCACTATTCAATGATGTTTTTAACAACTGTCGACTATAAAAGTAACACCTGCTAAATAGAAATGATAACTAGAAAATGCAGAAAAGTATGAAATAAAAAGTTAAAATCACTTGTCATCCTGCTACTCAAAGGGTCATGTGACCCCCATTAGACCAGGCATAGAGTGGGTCTCTCAGGACAAAAGCATGTGGGAAAGAAACTTCTTCCATTTGCCAAAAAGCAGGACATCACCCTACTTCAAACACCACCTTATGCCTGAAACTTCTTTCTGTTGATCAAAACTGCAATTTTTCAAGTAAGGGAATGAACACACTTCTTATTATCTGGAGAAGTTAAGCGCAGATGTTCACATGTGTGACTATGCATGTGTTTGAGTGGCCGGAGTGTGGATGTGCACGAGCGTCACGTGTACACTTGTTCCCTTAGCGGGAGGGAAAAACAAAACTTGTCACCAATGAACAGAGTCATAAAATATTAATGATATAGTCAAGGCAAGGTTGCTGTGACTTCTTTTTGGCAACCACCAAAGAACAGTAAGCTCAAGATCTGAAGTTTAAAGTACGGGAGGAAAACTGAGGATTGGGAGATGAAATTGATTGAGTTTTCTTTTCTGTAACTATCCTGATTGCTCAGTTTTTGTGAGGGAGGGCTAGTGAGTATACATTTTGAGAACCACTTATGTGATGGTTAACTATATGGGTCTATTTGGCCAGCCCACAGTACCCAGATGTGTGAGCAAACATTCTAGATGTTTCTGTGAAGATGTTTTTAGATAAGATTAACATTTAAATCAGTAGACTTTGAGTAAAGCAAATTATCTTCCATAAAGATGGGCCTCATCTAGTTAGTCACTTTATTAATAGAAAAAGACCAATCACCCTGAAAGAAGAGGGAATTCTGCCAGCAGACCACCTTAGGACTCAAACTGGAATTCTTTCCCGAGTCTCAAGCCTTCTGGCCTATCCTGAAGAGTTTGGACTTGCTAAACCTCCTCAATCACCTGAGCCAATTCCTTAAAATATATTGATCAAGAGAAGGGTTAATAAATACACACTATTATACATAAAACAGATAATCAACAAGGACCTACTCTATAGCACAGGAAACTCTATTCAGTATTCCATAATAACCTAAATGGGAAAATAATCTGAAAAACAATGGATATATGTATAACTGAGTCACTTTGCTGTACGCCTGGAACTAACACAACTTTGTAAATCAACTCTGTGCTGTGCGGTGCCAAGTTGCTTCAGTTGCGTCTCTTTGCGACCCTATGGACTGTATCCCGGGCCGGGCTCCTTTTGTCCATGGGATTCTCCAGGTAAGAATACTGGAGTGGGTTGCCATACCCTTCTCCAGGGGATCTTCCCAACCCAGGGATCAAACCTGCGTCTCTTATGTCTCCTGCATGGGCAGGCAGGTTCTTTACCTTTAGCATCAATAAAAATTAAATTTAAAAAGAGAGAGGAGACAGATAGATATGTAGATAGATCCTATTTATTCTGTTGTTCTGGAGAACTCTGAGTAATGTAACTGGGTTTAAAGATTTATTCTGAGCTCTGGAAGAAACTGAGGGCTTTACCAAGGTGTTATAAAAAGGAGTAAAGTGTGCGTTTCTACGGCACTGAACCCTCAAGGGTCTGTGTTGGGTAGAGGATGAGGTACAGTCTCCAAGGATATATGCTCCCCAAATGGGTCATTTCCAAGGGTTCCCCTGGATTCTGTGTCTCCTCCTCAATTGATTACTCACACTTCTGTTTACTCAGGAACACTCACAGGAAGCAATCTGAAACATTTCTCAGCAGCCACCTTCAAGTAAAGAATCGAGGCTGGAGGCTGTGTGGCCTGCTCTCAAAGGGGATGATAAAACTGCCTTAATTGACCCAAAGAGTGGGATGCTCTAATGAACCAGCTTTTCCAGGAAGTTCAGGGTTCACCAGAAATAAGATCTTTTTGCCTCAACCTTTATTGTGGAGAATCTTTATCAAGTGTAATCATTTCATTTTTTCCATTAAAATCTGCTTATCAAAGATAAACACCGCAGTTAAACCATTCAAAATGGAATCTCTGGCAAGACTATTGGGTGATCAGTCTCCACCTTCGTTCCCCTTTACCCAGCACTACTCAGATTGACCTGGGTTATAATGTAACCCGGGTCTGCTGGTGCCTATTTACTTTGAGGCACTGTGCCATTCCCAGAATTAATCACAGATTCAGTTACATACAGATCTTTGTTTACAAGGGAATCATGAGGGAATTAGACTGTTTTCTATTCTTGCGGGTCTGTGAAGGCTACTGATGGGGAAAGGAGAGACCAAAAAGGCCTCCACAATGCAGGAGTCTGAGAGCATGCCCTCAGCCTTAGCTCCCACATCACAACACTAGGAGGGTTGTCACTCATGGTCCAGTGACTAATATTTTGCATTCCCAATGCAGGGGGCCCAGGTTCAATCCCTGGTCAGGGAGCTAGAGCCCACATACTGCAGCTAAGAGTTCTCAGGCTGCAACCAAGACCCAGTGCAGTCGAATAAATAAATACATATTTACAACAACACTGAGAATCTCCTCACTTCCATGGAACATGTTTCCTCTGCCTGAAAGAGACTTTACTGTTTTTATTACCTTGGACATGAACTCATACCTCAGGAAACATAATTAATACATTTATAGGGTGGCATGTTTTATATACAGGGTTTCTGTTCCCTGCTTTTTTCACTGTGGCTATGTTGCTTTTTGTTTTTTCCTAATACATAGCCCGTTACACAACAATGATGCCCAAACATCGGAATTCAAACACCAAGTACACCATTTTTTATCGTAACTGTCTGCCATTTGTAACATAATTTACTTACTTTAAAAATATCTTTTCTTAACTTGACTTTTTAAGACTTAGAAATACATATTTTAAAACTAAGCTTTAAAATACCTACTTCAAAACCAGCACCACTAGTCCTAAATAGAAAGTATTATTGAAAAGGAACAACATAAAACAAAACAGTATTATTAAATTATGAATAACACCACTGCATGCAAAGACTTGTGACTTAAGATTCTTTTTTTTTTGTTTTGTCTGTTTGTTGTTTTGTCAAAAAAAAAAAAAAAAAGTGATTCGTAACTGTCAGGCACTGAAGACAGATACCTACCAAACTGAGACTTTTCCCTCAGCAAATTCAGGCTAGAAAGAGAACTAAAAAAGGAACCACTTCCACTCTTACGTGATTCTTTAACGCCATGTCTTTGACCATCAGTGTTAAACCCACATTTTGAACCCTGCTTGGAAGAAACAGCGGAGGACAGACTAAGGGGCTGGATTTGAGCTCAGTGTGCAATCTAGATTTGTTACAAGTCTCTTTTCTATTCACCACTCCCCTACCCCTCATTTTTCTTATTTATAAAATGGAGAAATTGGTTATTTCGCTCTCAGAGAGTTTATTGCCTGTTTATGTGAAATAGTTTACCTTCATTATCATTATTTTCCAGACTTGGATTCAACCAACAAATCTTATTTGGAGCCCAAGAGTAAGCACCGGGAGTAGAGTCAAGGAGATGGCATCCGTGCTCTCATAAAGTTTATCATCTTTTCTTCTTCTCTTAGTACCCTTATCTTTTAAAAAACTAGAGTGAATTAAATACCTAGCTTATTTGTTTCAAAAGATTAGTGCAATTTAAAGTATATTTGAACCCAGAACTTTTCAAAACGCCCCACGCCTACCAAACTCCACGCATCAACGGTTAAGATTGAGGTAGCAGTTTCCCCACAGTCCACTAGAGGGCGCGCACATTTTTCGATTCCAAAAGAAAGCGCTCTTTGGGTACTTGCCCCAGAAATTTGGAACTGGTGTCTCCTTTCCTTACTTTCTTTTCAACTTGGGGCAGTTGTGGTGAGCCCTTGGTTCTCTCCCTCCACCAGGCCATCCTCGCCCCATGCAGTGACTCCTCGTCTGCCATTACGGAGAATTCTTTTGCTCCCCAAACCACAGAAGTTTTGCTTCTGACTGTTCTCAGCATTTGCCCTTTTGACATTTTAGAAGAAATAAGATCCAAGTTTGATGTTGAAAAGAAAGCATTGATTTCTCTAGTGGGAGGATTTCTTCTCCCTATTACTGTTTTCCCTAGCTGTGGGGGAAAAGCGCCTCTAAGGATTTAAAGCAGTTCCTTGGAGCTGAAGATTTTTCTGCGGGCTCACAGAGCTGCTTCTGAGCAGTTCTGGTGCTGACATTAGTCCCCTTGTTCAGCAGCATGTTGTATTTTTGAGGCCCAGCCTTTTCCTCAGAGTTTTACATTCTGAATTGACAAGATCTTGATCTCAGAAACTGGACCATACACTCCCAGACCAACCTGCCACACAATCCGTGAGCCAAGAGATAGGTCCAGCAGTTGACCCCAAGTTCTCTGCCTGCTGGATGGCCCCAGAACCTTACACCTCACCCTTTATTTGGTTCCAAAGTCCTATTACCTCCAGATACCCATCCTGAGCTTTTCTCAGGAGTCAGCACAGACATCCATGAAAAAAGCTGTAAGTCTTCCCCATTGCACGTGGATAGGAGATTACTTTTTGAATGGGCAGCTCTGCAGATGACATGGGGAAGACTGGAAACGTGGCTCAAGCAAAAAGTGTGGAGGGTCCAGCACCTCCCATTTCTGTGAATCTCAGTCAGCCTGTGCTTTAAGGAGATGAACAACTTTTTTTTTTTTTAAAGAAAGGTGTCAGAAGTCTTCTGAGATTGCAGCTTTATGCAAATATACTACTCAAGAAGAAGGCTTTAGGGGAGAGTTATTTATAGCCCACAGGCATTGCACAATGCAAAAGGTGAAGCTGTGAATCTCTGCATTTCCAGGAGTGGATGTTCTCATGATATGAGCACATCCTTGCTATTTTGGTGGCACACCATTCCCATATCTGTCAGGTTGTTCCAGGCGGGAGACGACATAATCATTCAGTAATTTTAGAACAACCCTGTATGTTTCTCTCCAGTAGGGCCTCTTGATCTGAACTCTTCCTGAGGATTAGATTTACTACCACTTTGGACCCTCTGGTAATAGGTGCCTTCATCTCTTTTTCTCCTAAACAGGTGCAGACTCAGTCGTTAAAGAGTCATCACGTGGCACATTTATTGCCCTTTGGCTTTCAGGTTGACTCCTGGAATTAGCCAAGAAAATGGTCATTTCCTTAGGAATGATTGCTCTGTTGCTGGCTCACCCTACCCAGAAATCTAGACCATTCTCTGCACTGAAGTGTACAATAATCACTTCAGGAAATTGCTTTCCCTATTGGAAACTGAGAGCTCACATCGGAATGTTTCCACAGTACAGCTGATGATAATTACGACTCACTGAAATTTCAGTTTTCTTTTGATTGTGACATAAAAACTAGGACATAAATTAAAACCCAATTATCCTTTAAGGGTAATTGGGGTTATAAAACCAAGAGACTGTGAGTCAGTGTGTCGGTAGCGCAGGAGACCTGTGTCAGATGGAACGGCGTGTGTTCTGTCTCCCAAAGCAGCCTTTCCCATGAAATGGTTGGCGATAAGGTGATCTGTGCACACGGCATTCCAGGATAGCACATCAGACCAGGGGGAAGCCTTGGAGAGGGCAGTGAGCTCCCAGGACACCTTGGAATGATTCAAACAAGTGAAAACTAAATGGGAACGCCATGGCCTTCTACAGGTGAAGATGCCCAGCAGTGGAGCGAGGCACTCGTTGCCAAGACTCTGCAGGCATGGAAATCGGAGATCTTTCAACCTGTGAGGCAATCTGCATCTTCAAAGTCTATGAGAGGAGGCTGGGCTTTTTTCACAAAAGGTGTGATGTGCTAAAGGTGAAGGAAATTAAAAAAATAACCCAAACCCCAGATTTTTAGTGAGCAATTCCTAAGTTAAATGCATGAAGCGGGGCTCATTAAAGGAGGTCTTGGATTCTTCTCAAAGTACAGGACTTGCCCCCACACCTGAAGATTCTCCCCAGCCTACCTCTTGATGATGCATATCTCTAGACTCTTCAGGTCAAAACACATCCCCTGAAACTTCCCAACTTTGCATTTCAAAGCCTCTCATGACACACCCCTCCTCCCCCATCCTGGATCCTCAGTAGTTTCACTTCCCTGTCTTTCCAGAGAGAGTGTGCACTTTTCATATTTTTAAAAGCACACATCCCACCACATGACAGTGCTGTTTTCCTCTCTGTCTCTGCCACTTGGTTGAAAGCCCCTGTGATGTGTGTAACTGGGCACACAGTAGGAACGTACTCACTGAATGCTGAATATAGTGCATTGAAACGGCATCACTTCTCATGTCTAACTTGTCTTTCTCAAAGGTACACACTGCCCCACATTTAATCACAGAGAAGGCTTGAGTAAACTCAACCCCCTTTCAAAACCAATCAGGTTTTCCTTTGAGGGCACCCACCTCTGCAAACAACTTCCTGGCCATGGCCATAAAGACCCAGACAAGAGTTTCAAGCAAACCTTTGTTTTTAGTCGAAGTGTCAGGATCACTGTGTCCCCTGAGAATCAAGAGGGAGAAATACAACATCCAGGCTATTCCCACCATTCCAGAAAACCATGCCCCAATAGACCCCAGGAAAAGTGGGATGTCTAACCTGGGTTTTTGCAATCTTATTTCATAATCCACTTTCTTATCTCCTCCTTCACAAAACTGATGAGAAATTGGTACAAACTCTATCGACAAAAGATCACAACTTGATCCTCAATGGCAAAGGCAAATATACATTATAAATAGCAAAACAGCTGGCTTGGACCATGTTGCTGGCCACTCATCCAGCTGAGAGATTTGAATGACATCATAACCCTTGAGAGGGTATTGCTAGCCAGCTGGTGTTATTTAGAATACACAAAAATGGGGGAAAGAAAATGCACTCATGTGCACACACACACAAATACACACACACACACACAGGTTCAAGTTATGCAGAAAAATATGAACAATGGAAAAATCATTTGCCCCTCAGATGCCCTTCCCCTGGGGTGGGGTGGGGGTCGGGGTGGGGGCCAAGCAGCAGAGTAGAAGGAAGGAAGAAAAAGATTTGATTTTATTTTTTCAGTTGGCTTTACAGCTCAGCAAAATCTTTGCCCTGTCGTGGGCAAAAAGCATGAGACAGTGTCCTGAGGGGAGCCAATTACAAAGCTGCCTGCCCCTTTCCAGGTTCTAGGAAATGAGATCATTCCCCTCACTTGGCAACCAGGACAAGGGGTCATCCCAGCGCTGTCTTCCATTCTAGTTTACCCCAGTCGTTTGAGGGTTAAAATCATAGAGTATGCTTGAGATGGTCTTTTTTTCATTTCTTGTTTTTTAAATTTTGTGTTGGCTCTGGAATATAAAATTGCTCGCCCATCCTCCACGAATATTCCTTTCATACGGGTAAGGTGTATTAGCAGATGTGTGTGTCTTCATGCCCGGTAGAAAGTTAATCAGAGGACAGCATCAGTATTTTAATGTCTGCTCCTCTTGTCACTAACACACATTCTTTTAAGGGAAAAAAATGCTTCTGTGCTCTAGTTTTAAAATGCAAAGGTATGATGTTATTTGTCACCATGCCCAAAAAAGTCCTTACTCGATAACTTTGCCAGAAGAGGGAGAGAGAGAGAAGGCAAGCGTTCCCCCAGCTGTTTCCTGTCTACAGTGTCTGTGTTTTGTAGATAAATGTGAGGATTTTCTCTAAATCCCTCTTCTGTTTGCTAAATCTCACTGTCACTGCTAAATTCAGAGCAGATAGAGCCTGCGCAATGGAATAAAGTCCTCAAAATTGAAATGTGACATTGCTCTCAACATCTCCCATCTCCCTGGATTTCTTTTTGCCTCATTATTCCTGCTAACCAATTCATTTCCAGACTTTGCACTTCAGAAGCAATGGGAAAAATCAGCAGTCTTCCAACCCAATTATTTAAGTGCTGCTTTTGTGATTTCTTGAAGGTAAATATTTCTTACTCTTTGAAGTCATTGGGGAATTTTCTTTAAATTGTGTACTGTTTGCTTCTGCTTAGAAATGTTCTTCACTTTAGAATTTTCATTGTTTCGGCACTGGGAGTTATTTATAAATTGCTGAATATGCAATTCTGTGGGATCTGAAAAAATAGCTCCGGGAGATAAATGCCTTTGCACAGATATCTGTATGAGTAAAAACTATTGCAAGGTACTTATGCTAAATCCTCCACTTCTTCAGGGCTTGAGTGGTGTCATTATAGAATATTCCTTTAAATCCTGTCTATGGTTAAGGGCTATAGGGCATGGATATGAACTTTTGGATTTTTTTTGCAGGTGCAGATGTTTTATTTTTAAGACCATGTTCATGTGTATGTAGGACTGTGTGTGGTTGTGTGTGTGTGTGTGTGTGTGTGTGTGTGTAACTTGCCAGGACTTTTGATTACAAGGCATGCCACATACAAAGAGTTACGTTTTAAATGATATTAAAGCTTTTAAATATGATCTTTGGAGCTAAGGTCCCGGAACTCTCTGCACTTATGCCCAGAGAGTCAAAGTTAGAGTGAAGTTTCATTTGCTCTTCTGAAAAAGAACTCCTTAAGAACTCCTGCTGACCTTGCATATTCGGATAATTTAAACAAATGCACACTGTATATGGAAAGCGGAAACTTTCTAGCAACTGCTATTCCAAGTTTTTTCTTTTGAAGAGGACTCTCAGGGGCGAAGTTTGGACTTGGGGTTTTGTGTTGTAAAACGCGGATTTTGTATTTGGGATTGTAAAGTCTCTTTAGGTAAATTTGGCTAGCGTTGTCAATGCACTGACTTCGCCTTTCCAATAACTGGCCCTAGTTCAAGTTTCCATTCTCAGCAAAATTATATCTTTCAAGACTTGTATTTTTCCAATTTGCAAGCATTTTTAAGCTGCTGTCACTGGCTCCCCGATGCAATTGCCTGTGGGCTCAATTCATGATACGTCCCTACCGCTTAGTCCAGCACTCGTTTGCCGCTTTCAAGTACTCCACCACTACGACTTTTCTTAGTCAAGTCAGTGGCTTAGGAGTTAAGAATACATCCTTGTCGGGCACCTGATCCTGCCGCCCTTGAGATGCCAAGATGCACACTGGCTACCTTGCTTTTAAAAGAAATGAAGTCAGTATACACATATGCTATATGGTCTGACAGCTGGGGATTTTGTCTCCCTACTTAGACGATCCTAAAAGGGGCTGTGTGGTGTTATCTCTGCATTAATTACAAGTTTGGAAAACTCCAAATGAACTTTCCATGCTGTGTATGCTGAACTTTTCAGAAGTAGAGCTAGCTAGCCATAAGTTGTTGCTTTTTCCTGTACTTGGAGCAGGAAGTGGTTTCAGGGAGCTACGTGGTTCTTTCAAATGTAATTCAATGAGTAAAGGTGTCTGCCAGGCAGAGCTCACAAGCTGATTGTACTGTGAGTCTCAAGATATTTCCAAGTGTTTGAGTCAGAGGGAAGAGGGCACAGGGGAGGACTGGAGTTTCGGCCCCTGTCCAGGACGGCTACAATAGGCACACGATGGAAATCGGTGGCTTGATTGGGAAGAGAAGATTGACTCAAATCCCAGCCGTGCAATTTGTTTATTGTCTGAATGGACAAAAGGCAGTTTACCCAGGCTCATAGCATACCTGCCTGGGTGTCCAAATGTAACTAGATGCTTTCACAAACCCCACCCACAAAGCAGCACATGTTTTTAAGTCCTCAGTTTTCTATTCACATCAGTCTCATAATACCCACCCTGACCTGCTGTAAAAGATCTGGAACAAACAAAAATGGTTACACCTACAGTGAGTATTTTCTTATGACTATTGCCCTCAAATTTTGCTGGGCATTTTTATTATAACCCAGACATCTGGAACCAATTGATATTCCATTTATTTAAGATAAAAAGAAAGGTTTTTAAAATTTTGGATTTGTCAATGGTTTTTGAGAAAGAGTGCTCTGGAATTTTTTTTCTCTCTCTTCTCTTTCTAGTTCTTCTTTCATGTCTTTCTTTCAGATCTCTCCTTTCTCTCTCTTCATTTCTTTTGTGTTTAGAAAAATAAAAGGCCAAGGAAATGATGAACATATGGGGCCACTCATTTCAAACTTTTTAATTCCTAAGCAAGTTCTTTATTGTTTTCTTTTGGGGGAACATAATGTGATAAATTCTCTGGTTCTCTGTGGGTGTGATGGACTGTTTCCTGAACTAAAAGAAAATGCACTAGAGGTTCTATCTTGTCCTAGAACTATAAGTGCTGATATTTATCTGAGAACATAACTCAGCAAAAAGCAGAAAAAAGGAAGAAACAAAAGAGGGAAATCTGTAAAAAATAAATCTTAAATTCTTAAATGCTAGAGACTGATAGGTATTGCTGAGTTTAAATGTGTTACACAAAAGAAATAGCTATTAAAAGTATAATGTTGACATCTAATGAAGTTCTCAATTCCCTAAGGCTTTAAGTTGAGTTCCTTTTCCCCTGGATTTCACAACAACTGAAGAACCTGAATGCATCTACAGTTGCAGGTGCTTTGCCTTAAGCTTCACCATTAACTCAATAGAGAAGGGAGCAATGGAGAAATAGGACTGGCAAAATAACATACGTTCTAGAACTGGCTGGTTGCCAGAGCGTGGGGCATGTTCTGTAAGATCAATTATGAGTGTTCTCTTTTGAAAAGGGCAAGGAAGTCCAGTTGGCTTGGACTTGTTGAGATTTCCACTGGAAATACTGAAAGGGAAAACTCCCACCAATTATTTTATAACTAAGAAAGATGAGGATTGGATGACAACTTGTTTCTAGCAGTCCCTGTGGCTTTGGCTATGTGGGGGTGGAGGGTTTCCATGAACAGGTCCTATGGAGAAAATGGAAGAAATTCTCCATCAAGCTTTCACCTCCTCTTCTATTTTATGTCTATTATTTATGATGATTTGCAAATAGAGGACGCTTTTCATCTTCAACTGTTTCACAAGCATTAACTAAATATTTACATTGTGTTAACGAGAATCAGGGGTTTAGGCTTTTCCCCAATTGCTGAACTTAAAGTCTGGCCACAAAAATGGAAATCTTAATTACAGTGATGGAGCAAACTTTGCCACTGATGTAGAGAGCCATTAAGAGTCCAGGGAGGGCAAGGAAGGTGGTCGGAAAATAAATGACTGATCCTGTTTCTTTGAAAGTGATGGAGTTGAATGGACCTGCCACCACTGGGAGGTTCAGAAAAGCCTCTTTTCATAATGATAGTTTCCAGTTTAACTCTATGACCTTTTGATAGGGTCCCTGATTTAACATCCTGTCACTGACTCTGCTGATGCTGCTGAAAGTAAATGCATCTGAGAGGGATAAAGCTACTCACCTTGGGAGGCTTCCTAGAAGAAACCACATCTTTGTGCCACAAGTAGCAATGTGGAAAAACTTAATGATCACCTTTGCATTGTTTCACTGCTGAGAGCGAGGATGGAGACTTGAGCCACAGGAATCCTGCCTCTGGCAGGGCTGACAGTTGGCTGTCTGTCACTGGCTAAGTCAAGCCAACCAGGGGTCTCTGCTATAAAAAGGATACAGTGACACTTAAGTCCCTCCAACAGATGAAGTCAGAATTCCTGAGACTTAAAAAAAAAAGACTTTTGCAGGTTTTGAGCCCAGTTCCCTGTTCGTGGAAGGCACTGCCTACACGTGTGTTGATCTGACATTGAGCTTGACACAAGGGGCTTTAGAATGCAAAAGGAGTCGGGTTTACTTGCCATACACCAGTTTCATTCTGAAATTCTCAGATGTTTCCTGTTCCTGGTTTTTAACTTTTACTTGTAGTTGTTAACTGCTGATGTTCTTCAGGTAAGAAATCTCTCAGTCTCTCTTTCTCTCCCTCTGATTCTGTCTCTGCCTCTCTTAAGTAGAAAAAAAAAGCTATAATGATATATAGTATTTTCACAAGTTCTTTTTCAGCTGCAGTAAATTCTCTTTAATCAGTAGCTGGGGAATGACGTTCTGGTTAATTTAATATTCTGGTCAGTAATGGATGCACATGCCATCTGTGGATGGCCAATTTGAGAGAATTTAAATTAATAAAACATATCTGGTGCCAAGTCTGGACTGAGCACAAATTAACCTTTGATGATTCCAGCGGTTTACCAGGATCTCTGAGTGGTGTGCAATAAAAGCATCTTTCACCTTCACACATTAAATGTTTCAGGACATTTATCTCATTGAATTGTAATAGGAACCCATAAAGAAAGGGTTCAAGAAGGACTTCCCCAAGGTTTCACAGTAGCAAGAGGATTAAACTCAGATAGCATGATGCCAAGACCTGCTCAGAGGTCACTCACACACCTTGTTGCACTCCTGAGGGCATAGTTTTGATTAATAACAGGAATGCAGAGCTGGGGTAAAGACACCCTTGACTTGCCCCCACTCCCCTGGCAAGGACCCAGGAGGAAGATGACCCTCCTTCTGCTTTTTCAGCAGGTGAAGATGCCCATCACATCCTCCTCGCATCTCTTCTATCTGGCCCTGTGCTTGCTCGCCTTCACCAGCTCTGCCACGGCGGGACCCGAGACCCTCTGCGGGGCTGAGTTGGTGGATGCTCTCCAGTTCGTGTGCGGAGACAGGGGCTTTTATTTCAGTAAGTAGCCTCCCTCTCGCTGCTCTGTGGATTTACAACTGCCGGGAGTGTGCGAAGAACTGAATGACTGCCTGTGGCTGGCAGCCGTCCTCAGCCTCCGAGATTCCTCACCTTAATGCGAGCCTAGTGTTTCAGCGGGGCCGTGGCACGTTTTGCAGATTTTGGATGGAATTTTCCTCTTTAGCAGTTTGTCTTTTAACTACTTCCCGCTAGGCTTTCCCGCAACTATTCTGCTCTGCCCTCACTATTCCATTCCTTCCGGGGAAAAGACAGGACAAAATGGCCCTGGGGGGTTGAGGTTTTGGTTTTCCAGATCTGTGGGTGCACATAGCAACGTATGTGAACGTGTAGGGATGTTTTAAGTGCCAGGTCACTTGGAGGAAACTAGGAAGGTGGACTTGGCAAAGGGGCACATCCCAGATGTCTCCATGTGATATGAAATCACCCCGAACAGACAGAAGGTGAAAGTCGCTGAAAGGCACATTTGCAAAGACACAGGCTCTTGCTCAATGCAAACTGAAGTGCTGAGTTCATTTGCCCTCCGTTCACACTGACCTTGAGGCTTTGTTGTTGCCTTCCTTTGATGTCACCCTTCTCTGGGGCTCTCCAGTGATGTCTCCATCTGGAAAAGGGTTTCTGACAAGTGCAAGGTCACTTATCGCATAAGTAGGTCTCAGGTGATTAAAAAGTCAACAGTCAATAAAAAGTAGACAGCAAGTCCATGCTTGCGGATAAATAATAAACACACACGGGAGTCCCTGCTGCTTGAGGGAATGGATCACTTAGAGAACACACCTCAGAGGCATCTGGCTCATGTATGTTACAGGACACTGAGTGATGGAAAGCCAGATGCTCGTTCTGTTTAATTCTTTGCAAGTTTAGAGAGTTTCAGGAAACTGACACTCAGGTCTTCAGGACCGTGAATCATTCTTAGAGGTTCATGTGGCTTAAGTGTAGACAGCTTACCTCAGTTACCCACTAGGCTTTGAATAGCTCCTGTGATGACTCACACACTTCCAGTCTCTCTCTTCTTCCCAGGAAGGTGTGTGTGTGAGAGAGAGAGACTGGAAGGAGGTGTCTGTGAGTGTAGCAGTCTGGGATGGGTAGGGAGAAAGGGAAGGAAGAAGTTGATAGGCATGTTGATGGTCTGTACTCATTGTAGATTCGGTGACAAATGGCTTTTCAACAACTAGTGACAGAGAGTGAGACGTGCTTTCTACTCTTTAAATGGGCAAATTCCCACTCTCTGTTTCCAGCCAACGCTTTGAGTGAGTTCATTTATTTTTCTGGCAATAAAGCAATTCTATCCCATTCTCTGTTTCTGTGCAGACGAATGAGTTCATTTGGTGAGTGCTTTTCGAATAGGACCTGTTTTACCTTCAGAATATCTGGCAGAAGGCAGATGTGTCACATCAACATCACCCAGCGATGGCTTGTCACTACTCTTTACTTTGCTACTACTGATCCACATTTTAAAAAATGGATAAGTGGGTCTCAGTTATTATGCCCAAGAGGACCTTTTTTTTTGCTTTGATAATCCATTTGTGCCATTTCCTTTTATCCAGTTCACTAGGTGATGGCCGAGCCCCCAAGTGTCTTGGGTTATGTGCCAGATTGAATTGCCACATTTGATGTGACATGCTCCAGGATTTCCATGCACAGTGCATGGAAACTGGATCTTTCTGTGACTGTGATGCTTACAGTTAAATGACAAAAAAATGAGAAAGAAAAAAAATAATTTGATCCCAAGTTACCCTTTGATACTTATATATGTTCACACAAAGAATTAAGGGTATTGGACAACTATGATGGAAACTGATTTCAACTCACTGGAAGGCATTCTATTACTCAAATGATCAGATTTTACAAATGTGTTTTAATTCTATCTTAATAATTTGAAAGGGGAAGGTTCTACATGGCAACTCTTAATGTATAGAATATAACTTTGGATAGAAGGTGGTTTTATAAATTGTGTTTTATTATTGAGAGTCTAGGTTTCCTAAGTTCTGGTTTATAGCACTCTGTGACAATGTAAATTATTTGTCTGACATAAACTGTCATGCACAAAATTATTCTTGTTAATTTTCTAGTCAACTGGACTAGCCTTTTTGCCCAAGAGAAGTTAACCCCTTTAAATCATTTAATTCAGAACATTGATGGAACCTCTGCTATGTGTAAGACACAGTACAGGCATGAGTGAGATACCTAGAAATGAATGAGAGATTAACTTTGCCTTCAAGGAACTCACAGTCTAGTTAGGAGGTTAAAAAAAAAAAAGTATTATCAAGTATCATAGAGGAAAATAATCATGGAAGAAAAATGCAATCCTTTATGCTTTTCCTAAATACTTTTCCCATTTTTAAAATCAGGTGACCAAGATCTACCCTCTCAATGGGCTCCTTGATACCAAAGGCCAGATTGTTTACCATTGAATCCCAGTATCTAGCTCAATGCCTGGCTGATACAGCTGTGGCTCAAGTTTGACTGTTGAACTGGCAGGACTGAATTGAACTGAATCCCATTGAATGTAATGGCATGACTTGTTAGGGATCTTAGTCTTTAGAATCATCAAGAATTAAGTTTGTCAGGTACTTTGGACAATTCTTTCTGCCTCATATTTACCCAGCTATTCGATAAAACTTTATATCTTTTCAACTGAATACAATGTATACCAACAATGACTTAGACGAGACATTTAGATCCTCCCTAAGCTACATTGATGGTCTGTTTCATGTCTGAGCCAATTATTCTTAAAGGCATTAACTGTTGTCAACAAATTTTATTGAGTTTCCTTTTTGTCCCTTGAGATTTACTGTGTGTGAAGAAGTCAGCTTTAAGCATTTACAGCCTTTGAAATACTTTCTAGAGGAAAGCAGTCTTCCCTACCTCTACCCCCTGTCAATTGACTCTTATTATTGTTTTTACCCCTTTCAAAGTTTTGTTGTGGCTGCGTGCTTCATTTTAAGCTGCTTCAAATCCATTTTGAATGTATGGATTTTTTCTAACTGTGGAAGGGGGTTTCTGATCTTAGTTTGAAATGCAAACATTTAAAAAAATGTTACCTCCAAAACTATCTTTTTTACTGGGCCAGAATATTTAACAAGGGGAATTTTTAACCCTATTAAGAGGCAGAACTGTCCTGAATAACTTTTTCTTTTGTGGGGGGGGGGGGCGGTAACACTTATTTTGTGTCGATCAACCCAATGTTCTAAATGAGTTCCTATTTCTCTACAAGCCTAAGCTCCACTAGAGCACAGAGCATGCCACCTTCTCAGTTATCTGTTTTGTAAACATCTTCCCAGCATAAGTGCAAAAGTTCCTCTATAATTAACACAGCTTCACCAGACATTACATGCAATGAAAGTTGCAAAGAAGAGCTAAGTACTGATTCTTCCCTATATATCATAGTAAGAGAGCATGTCAACCAGTCTTGTACTTTCATAGTCTTGGGAGAAAAATGGTGGCCTAATGGAGTTGGCACACTGGGAAAGAGCTAGCTATTATCTTTCCAGATTGATGGAGGAGGCTCACAGAGAGCAGTTTGTCACAACCTTGCTGTGCATGGACCAGAGCAAGAGGAAAAGAGCTTCAAGGAAAATAGGAAAAGTTCAGCTTGCCATAGATACTATTTTTGACAGTCATGGTGATTAACCATTTTAACATATGCTTTAGAGGCTTGTGGAATTTCTCTCCTTGAAGATACTTTAAAAATTGACAGACAACCAACCACCTGGAATGGTTTCAATTAAGAGCAACTAAAAGAAAGCGAGTTTCTGGGGTCCTTTTTAGTTTTAAGAGTCTATAAACAGTCCCTTAAATAAACTGTATATGCTTTATCTCCACGGTCTGGGAAAAAGGAGAAGTAAATCAATTAGAAAGGAAAGTTGGATACCCTTTTGGTTAGTCCAGATTTATAGCTTTTGTAAAATATACTTCCAATGCATACTTATTAAGAACAGGTCTGAATAAATGAATGGCATTCTTCATGTGTTAAACCATACTGTTTTATAAAGAGTTTAAGTAAAACTTTGCAATGAATTTCATTGTTATTGATTGCAACAACCTTCCTAGATTGAGGTTATTATTATTAACTCAAGCTTCTTTCATTTGAAATATAGTGCTCAGAAAACTGCTCCCAGACCTGTCATTCATTAGCTGTATGACTTTGGCAGGCATTTAAACTTCCTGGGCCAAAATGTCCTTGTCTATAAAACAAGGGGATTTTGTTCAAGTAAATGACCTCTTCTAACTTTTAACAGACTCATAGTCTAGGTTGTAATTAACAAGGATTTGGTACTATTCAAGAAAGGAGAATCTTGGATTCAAATAGTGACCAAAGAACATTTTAGACTCCTTTATCTTCTTCACATAGTTTCTGTTCATCTCCAGATAGGGGACCCCACCTACTTAAGGCAAGAGAAGCCAGTGCCTTTGTTTTATTTTTGTTTTAAGCTGAGTTCCAACCCCTCAGGGATGGAATATAAGCTCAGACATGACCAAATACATGCAAGTCATCTGGCCAAAGAAGCACACATCTCGTGAAAACAGATTGCCATTTTTCTTTGCTAGGAAGGACTAACTGACAGTTCTCATCTTCACGTTTTTTCAGTCTCCTGAAAGTAAGGACAGTTAAGTAGGTCAGTTTTTAACTGCTCTTTATAAATTAGAGGTGCAGATTGAATCTATAGTCTTCTAAACCTTGACTAAAAGCCTTTTCCCGGGCTTTTAAGACTGCCTATCCAATTAAAGAAGAGAGTACAGCACTGGGAACACCCAAAGACACACTCAGCCACCATTAGCATTGAGTGGGGCATTAGCATTAGCTTTGAGTGGGGCTGGATTTGAGCTACACCATTTGCATTCCTTGGCTTGGCACCCCTTAGACCTCCAGCTATGCACTTGTGTGACAGCTGGTCAAAGTTAGAGGTACAGTCACTGGCTGTGACTTTCTCTTTGAAGCTAATTGGAACATGTGGGATTTGACCTTGGCCCTGGGCTTCCCTGGTGGCGCAGAGGTTAAAGCGTTTGCCTGCAATGCGGGAGACCTGGGTTTGATCCCCAGGTTGGGACGGGAAGATCCCCTGGAGAAGGAAATGGCAACCCACTCCAGTATTCTTGCCTGGAGAATCCCATGGTCGGAGGAGCTTGGTGGGCTACAGTCCACTGGGTCACAAAGAGGCGGACATGACTGGGCGACTTCACTTTCACCTTCACTGGTCTCATTAGCACCACTAAGCTAACAGGCCACAAATATTCTTAAAGAGAAACAGTGAGTTTTCATATTGACCTTCACTAGTGGCTACTACTCTTTAAATATGCTCAAGAGGACTAGTCTGGGCAACCAAGGGACTTCTAAGAAAGTGATGATTTCTGTGCAAATTTAGAAAATATTGCAATATTGCAAATGCAATAATTTGCATTTTTCTGATATGGTCAAGCACCTCAAGACCATCTTCTCCCTGATGAACAGTTACAAGAAGCAAGAGAGGGAAGGAGTCAAGGCCAAGTGTGGTCTCTACTGTCAAGAATCCAGGATGTGAATTCTAGCTCTGTAACTTACTTGGTGGGTGGCATTGAGCAAGTCACTTAACCTCTTTGTTCTTCAATTTCCTCATCTCCAAAACAAGGACTACCTCACAGAACTGGTTAATCTATTAGAACATATTAAATTAGAATACTGCCTGGCACATGGTAGGCATCATAAACACATTAGCAATTATACTTATTTATTCTCTTCTGGGATCAGTTACAGAGTCTACTGCAAATGTCTGGGCAGCCCAATTCATTACACATTCATTTCTCTTGATGTGTGCTAAGTTGCTTCAGTCATGTCCAACTCTGTGAAATCCTATAGACTGTAGCCTGCCAGATTCCTCTGTCCATGGGATTCTCCAGACAAGAATACTGGGATGCATTGTCATTTCCTCCTCCGGGGATCTTCCCAACCCAGGGATCAAACCTGGGTCTCCTGCACTGCAGGCAGATTCTTTACCATCTGAGCCACCAGAGAAACCTATTTCTCTCTATAGGGGCAGCCGATAAAACCTGTTGTTAATAGTAACACTTACAGTAGTATCAGTAGCACAAAGGATGTCTTATGCTTGACTAGTATTTGCATTTTTTCAAAATCCAATTGTAGCAGCTCTCTCACTTTGTCTTTACCCCAGTCTTAGATGGTAAAAATCATTGCTTCACTGGACAAGTGAGAAATGTGAGACATAGAGAGTTTGTGGTTTACCTTACTGGGTAGATCCAGAACCAAAGTCAAGGTCTCCTGCGTCCAAGAAGCACGTACATCTGCCCATTCACATTGTTTAAAGGTCCAAAGTGTTGCAGTGTAGAGATACGCTTCCAAAAAGCCTTGGCATCTTCTGGGAGAGCAGGAACAGAAACCCCTGGGGGCGCAGTTGATTTTGAACTTCTTTGAAAGGAGACTCAAAGGAGACATCCATGGAATGACCCTACAGTTTACCTTCTAGAAAAACTTAGGAAATACTTATAGAATTTCTTCAGGCTGCACAAGAAAAGTTTCTTTGATTAGAGGCTGCTGCCATTTGAGTCCCTTGCCTTCACAGACTGGACTCCACTCAGATGGCACGCTGCAGCTCCCCATTGAGCACATGGATATGTCTTATGATCCAGGGGACTCCTTCCTCTGGCCAACTTCAACTTTTCTTCTTTCTTGGCCACCAGACCTCCAGTGCTTCTTTCCTAGTGGCTATGAGTTCTGCTGTTTTTCCTCAAAGACCTACTGAAGAAGAACTGTTTGTTGGACCAGCCATCTCCCTCTGGGTTTTATAAGAGAGGTGGTAAAGGAGAAGTGGTCATAAGGCAACATAAGCCCAAGAGTGAGCCAGGCAGAAGTGTCTTCCCCAACTTGACCATGAAAGGAGCTGGGGAAGGTTTGGATGGGAGGCTTGCACCAGTGCAGGTGCCTCTCAACCAGTTACTTGAAGACCATCAGTATTGGAAGGTCTCAGATGTTCCTGGCTGGTAGGCTCATAGCTCCATTTTGGATCCAGAAGAGTGTTGGTGTTTTCCAAACAGCTGGGTCTCTGTATACTTAGTCCAGACATCATGGACCATGCCAGTATTTCTCAGGGCCTCTGTAAAGAGCCAACCTCAAGCCTCTAGCTGACTTTCTTCTGATTTCAGAGCCTACACCAAAGAATCAGACACTCTGCAAACAGGCAGGCAATTTTTCCCAAGGAGATTGCTCATTGTTCTTCATAATGGGCTATGAAACCTTTGCCCTTTTATGCAGCCAGAGTCTTTGACAACCATGGTGGCAAAAAATCATTCCTGTACTGAGCTGCTGCCCTGGCAGAGCTCCATCCTACACCTCTCCATGGAACATCAGCAAGCTCTTACATCACAAAGAATTACTTTTGGTTGCCTGGAAAGTTCAAGTCCCCAGGCCTTATTAGCTGTTAGACTAAGGAGATGACAACAGAACATTTCACTTGTCTTTATCTATATGTGAGATCATGTTTAAAACATAGCAAAGAGCTGTTATTTGACGTGTGATTCTTTAAGTGCAGTAAGTTGTATGCTTATTTAATGCATTGTTTAGTCTCACATTGGCTAAAGCCCCTTAAAGAAGCACTTGGCAAGCTCTGGCCTTTCATTCTTGGCATAGCTGCCCCTCTTACTTTTTCACTGAACCTTAAATGCCACGAAAAACCCTTCACTTACTTTACATCTGGCATATTACTTTATGCAATTGGCCAGAACTTTTGCACATGGCCCTCTGCATTTGTCCAAAGGTAATTAATGGCTTTGCAATATTTGATCAGCAGCAGCATGGACACAAAGAGAAGTTGTGCAATCAGCAGAGACCACACAGTCTTTTAAATGAAAATCTTTTTTGCATTAAATGCTCGGGCGTTGTGCAGGGATAAGGGTTTCCATGCCAAAAAAAAGAGAGAGAGAGAATGGGCATGCTGAAGTCCCCGGGAAGATACCCAAGAACCTGATTCTTGATTAAGTATATATCTCTGTAATAAAACTACCAAATTGTTCACAGAAAGTAAAATTGAAGATTGCTGTAAGCTTGGAAGGCCTTGAAAAATAATCTAGTCAAACACGAGAAGTTAAACTCAGAGAGAAGGGACAAGTCCAAGGTCATGCCCCTGCTAATTAGTGCAGAAGTAAGAAGGAGGAGATACTCTTGATTCTGTTTCCTGATTTCATGCTGTGTTCCACCTTTATCTGTGATGGACCATGCTTATGTCTAAGTTACCTGATAAATTTCAATGCCTTCAATCAGTCTCACCCAAATGAACATAGATCTTGGTGATGCTCTCATTCCAATAAATTTCCTGAGATTGAAGTTAGAGAGTTCAGAGAGTGAGAGACTGTTACTCCCTTGCTGTGGAAATGTGTACAAACCAAAGGTATCCCCTGCCTTTTTCCTATACCATACACTTGGCCTTTCAATGTGCCTGGGGCATTCCAAATCCACTTCAGGTCATGATTTAGAGTATTATTATATATTATATTATTCTGACTCTTTGGTCACTCTCTCCAATGTCAACTTGGGTAGATCTGCTTTGGAATGACTTAGCAAAGCTGTGCTCCTGGAAAATCTGAAACAGCCTGACGAGTCATTGGATCAGCTTCTTTTCTGGAGATTTCTCTGACGGCCCTAAGCCAAAAGAAATTTACACCTGATTTTTTTTTTTCACATTTCCAAGCAAATCCTCTACGAATCTCTTCAGATTTTTCTTCTTTCACCTGTGGTCTAGCTGAGGTACTAGAAAGGCTGTTGGAAGGGTCTTTTAAGCTTTCAGAATGGGTTAGTCATAGAGTCAATTCTGTGAGTGTTTCTAAGAAGATGGTCCTACCTCTGTGCCATTTACCCTGATGAAATGGGTCTTTCATCAGAGGCAAGTGATGAAGAAAGTCTGTGCTGAGCCAACCTACATGCAACCTACTCTTGATAATCTGTGAAACTAGGGAAAGGAGCATGAAGGGTGGGAATTCTGGATTCAGCTGACTTGGGACACTATATATATTTCAGCCTCCTCACTCCTCCTTCCTTCCTGCCTCCAGCCCCAGCCCTTTTGTAAGACCAAGTGGCATGTCTTAACATGCTACTTTATTCTCCCACTCCCTACTCACTTCCCCCAGCAGTGCCATGGGCAACAGGATTTCTCAACCTCAGCACTATTGACATTTTAGGCCAGATAATTTTTTGCTGGTGGAGAGGGACTGTCCTGTGCATTGTAAAATATTTAGCACCATGTTTGATTGACTTCTACCTTCTAGATGCCAGAAGTCCCATCCTCCAAATTGTGATAATCAAAAATCTGTGCAGGTGTTACCAAAATCCCCTGGGGAGGCGGGTGGTGCAAAATTACACCTTGTTGAAGACTACTGGACTAGAGCTGGCTCCAGAAGAAAAGCAGCCAGAGAGATGGGAAAGCCATGAGTGCAAGAGACACACAAACTAATTATCAGTCACTGGCTAATGGGGTCTGTGGTTCATTGCCCAGAGTAGAGCAACAAGAAGAATTACTGGAGTTTTGAAAGCTTCTCTCTGAAAATAAAGCTCTCTTCCTATAGGCTACCAATAAAAAAAGGTGTTTGCAAGCCCTCCTTTTCGTCTGATAGCTATGGAACTCATTTATTTTAGTAACAGCAGTATGGGAAGGCAGAAATGAGAAACATTGTGTGCTTAGAAGTTTGAGTATGACAACTTGGAGTAAATGAAAAAAAAAAGTGGTTTTTCTTTGACTTCAGTATTTGTGGCTGTTCCCTTCTTGGTCATAGGCTTTCAATTCAGAGTTTAAAAGCCTGGTTCCTTTTCCCTGCCTGTATCTTTCCTATTTGAGTATCATTATAGTCATTTTATTATCTATAAACAGAACCACCAGAAAGCAGAAACAGATCAATAAAGTATTGCTTTGGAAATCAGAGGTTCCACATTTGGGGCTCACCCAGCCCCCTTACTTAACAGCTGTACGCTCTTGGAGAAGCCATTTAATTTCCTTGGGTCTTATATTCCTCACTTTTAAAATAAGAATAAAAATGCTATACCACAGAGTTCTTTCAGGGCTCCTCTATAGAGGGGCTTTGGAAACTGAACGAGAATCCAAATATGTCACTGTTAGTGGACCGAATTGAATAGTGGTTTGACTTCAGCCTTTAGTGACTTTGAACCATTAGTTCAATGGTTCTGCAATAATTACAGTGGAGAAAAGTTCATTTGGTAGTGTATCTTCTCAACCTAATTAATTAAAAATAAAAGCATGCTGGTATCTTCTATTACCTATCACTTTGAATTTAGACCACCCAAAAGTCTATTAATGGATCTTCAGAATGCTTACTCAGTATTACTGTTTATATCCTTATTGGAGAAAGTATTTAAAAAAACAAACAAAACAAAACAAACAAAAAAAAATGGGACCTATCACTTTACCACACTGAGCTTGCTCAAAGAGTTAGTTTCCAGATAGTGGTTAGGTAGTCACTGAGGTACCACATGTAAGCAAAAAGATTTCCATTCTCCCAAGTCAGCTACTGGTGATTTTTGCTTACCCTCAAAGAAGCAATGCTCAGCAGAGGGAATATACTCAGTAATCAGAAAAGTATCTTTGTACTCGCAGTATCTTTGTCCACCTCAACTGCTTCCTTATCACAGTCTGACTTAGAAGAATTGAATTTTTTGTTTGAGCATGGCTTTGGTGAAATAAAAGTTCTGAGTCTGATCACCATATGGACCTGTGAACATGTGGTTCTTCTAGCCCAGAGGCTTTACATACAGCCACTCCTAGAGACACAACATTTGATGTAGAAACCCACAGTCAAATACTGGTTACTGCTGCCATGAATTATCCTTTCTTTTGAGTTCTTTCAAAAAAAAAAAACCAAAAACCCAGAGACTAAGTTTTAAAAGTTTTTTTCTGTCCTTTGCAGCATGCAGGGCACTTAATGAAACTCCTTGACTTGATGTTTAAAAAGGCATTCCAAAAGCTATCTCCTTCTACCAGTCCCCAGGGTATACCCCATGACTTTGCATTTGCTACTGCCGCCATTGTGGATCTGAGACTGAAGGTATAGAAGGGAAAATCTACCTGAGGTGTCACCCCTTGGGATTCCTTAACTGTGGCCCCAGTGGAAACTTCTAGATCAACAGTAAGCTAATTCTAGTCAACAGGGAATTTTTAAGAGCTATCATAGGATTCCACACAAATAGATTTCACCTATGAGAATGGTTTTGAGAACAGAACCTCCATTCAATTCCTCTTTCTTACTTCAACTGAGGTAAGCATACTAAAAGGAGAAGTGGCAGGCAAGGGAAGATATGTAACAAATGGTATATTCCTGGCAAATAAATCCTAAGGTAGGTATAACAACAAGAGCACCAGCCTTCAGAGAACACAAGTGCTTTCTCCTTACCAAAGTATAACTGAAGAACTGGAGAGCTAGGAAGAACCATATAGAGCAATCTGGTTCAGTGTTCTCACTTCCCGGATGAGGGAAACAAAAATCCAGAAAAAACATGATGTGCATGAGGTCACAAAGCATGCTGATGGGAAAGCCAGGACTGTAATTCAGTCACCTCACCCTTCTGTTTAGGGCTCTTTGCATAGCTGGATGTTTTAAACTTAACCTTGGTAAACCCATATGAAGGTAGCACTAGTAACCACAGTTCATAAACTCAAAGTGAACAGCTATGTCATATTCTTCTGGTGTCACGCATCGGAAGAGTCTTTGAAAAGTTAAGCCCTTAACCACTCACAAGAACTTTTCCCCAATTTCTATCACCCATTTGGATAATATTATCAAGTCTTTTTATCCCAAATCTGATCAATCTGACTGTAGGACTATGGATCTTCATAGACTCTAGTAGTTTGATGGTTTGCAGGCTTAAAACAAACAAAAAGGGAAAGAATGAATTTCCGTTTTAGAGGCCATTTTAAAGTCACATTAGCAAGTTGATTGGTTGATGCATTTTGTGTTGCTTGTTAACTCAGAAGCTACCCAAAACAAAAGGTATTCTTGATGCATTATTTCTGTCTCTAAACATTCCTGACTTGCTAGTCTTCCATGAAGGCCTTCCATGAAGAAGCTTAAATTTTCCTACGTATTTTGAGTTTTATGTTTCTTTCCATTAAAGTTTCCAGCCGTTCATAGACATATTTAGTTTGGCAGAAGGTAGTGGTGACTCATGGAATGAAGAAATTTGAAAGCAAAGCTACTGAAATGGATCTAATTTCTTTTTTTGGGTAATTTGGGAGTGAGCAATTGATAATTTGTCTAATTTTTCCTGGTTTCATCAGCTGCCATACTGCCAAATATTTGTTCCATATGGATGCTTTGTTATTCCTGAAACATGTAACAAATTTCAGCTGCAACTATATCTAATATGGTCAAAGGGTAAGACTATTGTTGGCTCATTTTCTCATTGTTTTTGGCTGGACACCCTCAATCAATGGCTATTGAGTGAAAAAGCAGGATCATATTGAAACCATTTTCAGCATGTTCCTTCCTATGGATCCAACCATTTCACTCTGAGTTCGTCAAGCACAGCAAATGTTCTCTATTAAAGGGATGGTTATGTTTTAGGCATAGATGCCACTGCCAGCTAATTTCATTCACCTAATAATTCCACTGTCTCCATTTGGTATAGAGATGCTTTTGGCCGTCCAAAGTGTCCTTCTCTGAGTCTTGCTTCTCACTATAGAACAGATATTTGGGGATAGATTTTGAGAAGATCAATGACCTACTCCCTCTGTAGGCATTATTTCAGGGTTACTTTAAGACAGACATCCTGAGAGCCCTGAAACATATGAATCATAAGACTTGTAATATTAGTGCCACAAATCTGGCTGGCATTTCTGCAGATTACCAGTACTTTGCATGCAATTATGGAGATCTCCCTTACCAGAGAAATCAGACAAGGATTCAGTAATGTTGCTCTGAACCACCATCAAAAATGGCTAAAGATACAGAAGGACTTATTTCTGGCTGGTTCTGAAGTAGGCACTGATCACTTAGTGTCTTAAAGTCATTCCATGGGTAATTGGTTTCAATCAATAAAAATGATTTCAATGCTGCCCTGCAAAAATAGCTAACATAATGAACAAAACAGTCTATTTCTTAGAATAAGCCAGACTTCACTGAAGGCCAGGGAAAGTGTTTTGTGACAAGAAATAATCTCTTATTAATGATGGGAAAATTGGGTTTAAGTAACAAATGTTACAGTGTCACATAGTAAAACTACAGGTTAGTGTAGCTGGATCTAGAGTCTTGCTACTCAAAGCCAACTGAGAGCTAGTTAGAAATTCAGAACCAGGGGCCCTACCCTCAACTAATTGAAAGAAAACCTGCATTTTAGCAAATACCCAAGAGATTTTATGCACATAAGGGTTTGAGGAGCCCTGGTCTACTGAATCACAGGAAATAGCAAATACCTGCTGACTGATAGCTCTCTCTCTCGTCTAAGAGAGAGAACACAAAATATTCAGATCTGGACTTTCACTAAGGAGTTGAAGAATGGTGTTGGGGCCAAACTTGCTTGTGATGGTTAGCAATGTATATGCTGATTCGACAGTATCAAGTCCTAATCCTCTGAAGTTGGTGGAGCCTTTCCTCAGAGGAAATATAGAACTGCTCCACGCATAACCCCACGGCCTGACCTTCTGTGAACTGGAAATTGGAACTCCTAATTGCTGTGGCTGCAGTTTCCAAACCCATCACTGGGGCCAGGAACTGAGGTCCAGGCCTTAAGATCTTGCCAGTTTCTTTTTCAATAGTTACATTTTTAAGAACAGCCAAGCAAGAGTCCTTTAAAAAAATATTTCTAATTGCATGGAGGGGAGAAATGTGTGTTTTACTCATATCGTATTGCTGCCTTTGTCACCCTCAGCCAGGTTCTAGCATTATTTCTTCTAACTTCAAGTTGATTAGTTCCATTAGGACTCCCATTGGGATGTAAGAGAAATAGTTTTAAACTAAGAAAAAGTGGGTTTCTGTCACTTACTGAGAGGTGAGGGGTAAACTTTAAATCTGCTTTTCAAAGGGACAGCTGGTTCCCCAGTTGATAGCCTTCACTAGACCCGTTCTGGAGCTGGGCTGTTTCCCCAGGATGAGCCCGTTAGTGAAGGTCTGGTTATTTGAAAGACATGGCTTCCTCAGAAAGACACGATGCCTCAGCTGGGTAGGTAGAAGTGAGAGAAAGCCAGTTTGTAACTTCTCTTCCTTGAATGACACTAAAAGAAAGGGAGTATTTGCACCGAAGAGTCAAGGAATATTGGATTTACTCAGAGCTCTTCCAGGAAATAGCTTGATAAATTTGGTGATTAGTCCCACGAGTCTTCAAACCTGTCTCCACTGGAACAATGATATTAGGATGAACCAAGACAGTCTGCTTCTGAAATGGGATTATTGGGATCTCTTTTCACAATTTTCCAGGAGTGGGGGAGGGGAATAAGCCATGGATAGAATGTTCATATTTTTTCACAAACATTTTTCTTAAAATTTAAGTACCTGCCACGTCTTCACTGTATTCAACTCTAGGATAAGGTGGTATTTGACTTAGCTCACACATATATATTGAATTCATTTAGACTTAAACCCACAGCATTTTAACACAACAATATTGCTGACTCTTTGGCACTCTACCCATTGAAAGAATGTTGACAAGATAATTTCTAAGACCTTTCCAGAACTGACATGTATTGTTATTTCATGGAAATGTGTAAAAATCTTTAAGGGATCTAACTGGATGTGAATCATGTATATTGCCTTATTAGCATTCTTCTTTCATTGCTGTTGTTCAGTACTTTAGTAAAATGTATGGATGTAAAATTATAGCACTAACTAATCAATTCCATTATAGCATCATTGGCTAGTCATGTGCTCTGTCCTAAGCAATACCCAGGGGAGGATATAGCCATGCCTTCAAAGAAGTTTCATAATAGCAAATAAGGACTCATTATATATCAAGTAAAAAATATGTACTGGCATCCATTTATAATCACATCCCTCAATGTGGTTCTGCAAAGACTTGCACTGTAATAGTTTTTCTATCATATTCGTTGTGCTATCAAATTGGTATCACAGTGGATTCTTTCTGGACTTGGACCTTTATGCATTTTCTCATTCTCATCTCTCACTATCATGGCACCATAACTGGGTCCCTGCAGAATTTCATTGAACTTATTATGAGATACTTAATATCATGACAACTCCAGATTAAATTGCACAGGAAATCAGCATTGTAAAAGGATCTTAAATAAAGTCCTAGTAAGCAACTTAAAAAATTATATCAATCAGACAACCCCAAGCTTGATTCAGACAGGAATAATTCTCCCCTATTTTATTCCAGTCCACTTGACTCACTGAGTGCTTTCTAGTTAGCAAAACATGAAATGATGAAAGGAATGAGTAAGCACTGCCTCTACCCTCATAGAGTTAATACTCTAGAACAGATGTCACCAAATGGTCCCAGACCCTACCCCCACCCCACCTGAACCTAGTCAACAAACACGTTCTCTTTGATCTACTTGATACGTTTTTCAAATTTTGAAATTTTAAAAATCAAGAGATTTTAAATAGAGATGAAGATGAACAGCTTCCCTTGAAAAACTGGGTGATCTAACTTTGCTGTCTGGTGTTCCTGAGTGGCAACTATAGGCTAGAGCCTTCTAAGTGGAGTATGTGCCCCTCCAGCTGATCACAATTCCTTAGGGCAGGGATCCCCAACCTCTGGAATCTACTGCCTGATGATACAGGGTGGAGCCGATGTAATAATAATAGAAATAAAGTGCACAATAAAGGTGACACACTTGAATCATCTCGAAACCATCTCCATCCCCTGGTCCATGGAAAAATGGTCTTCCAGGAAACCAGTTCCTGGTGCCAAAAAGGTTGGGGACCACTGCCTTACAGGCTTGATTTATTCATCTATGTACCCATATGGCCTCAGCATACATCGATCCCTGACACTCATGTTCCGGATATACAAGATTTCCTTGGATACCAATCATATATCCTTCTTTTTATTCAACACTCAATTCTTGCTTGTATACTGTCACCCAGGCACTAAGATAGCCACTGCCAATGCATATGAATAAGATACACGTCTTATTTTTAACAAACTCTGCAGCTCTCCTCAAACATAGCAAGAGTACAGTTCAGGTAGCATTGAAAAGACAAGAAAATCCTCCTGGTAAAGAAAAAAACCTAAATCTGAAAAACTGGACATTCAATAATTTAGAGATCATCAAAGAGATATTTCTTCAAGAGCAAGTGGAGTTTTTGGTCAGTGACCTTGTAAAGCAGGAAAGGCCAGGTTCCCAGCCAGAGCGATGGACAAGTTGCACAATCACTCGGAGTGTTTAGGACAGTGGAGACCATCAAACCCAACTCTTCAGACAAAGCGAGTTGTAGCATTGTAGTTTGTTTTGCACCAAGATCCAGAACAGCTGTTACCAATTCGCTGGAAGATTACACATGTGTGCCTCCTTCCATTCCCATCACTGTTGAGGTCCCCCTCATCACTCACCAAAACTATTGCAACAGCTTCCTCAGTGATGGCTTTGTGTCCAATAGTGCTTGACACCAGCCATCCCACCCATGAGATTAATCTTCCTAAAGCCCAGTCCTAATCACTTTATCCCTCTTCTAAACAATTTCCAGTGACCATTCGTGGCTAAGTAAATTGAATCCAAACTCCACAGCTTGATGGTAACGCATTTTATACAAGGCCTCTATCTAACTTCCCAAATGTATTTTTGTTTGTAATGTTTTGTTTCTAATGTCTATCTAGTGTTTCCCTACAGCAGTGTTCACAAACTGGCAGTCTGTAAGTGATATCTAGTCTTCAAAAGTATTTTGTGTGGCAAATACAGTGTTTTCATGAAACTGAATTATCTGTCAATATTTACTAGATGACTCTTTCCTCTAGATTGGCACATATTTTCAGCTTTACCAAAATCCTCACCATTCTCTATTACCTTATTCTGGTCCACTTCACTCCTTTATATGACTTGTGTGGCTCTGATAGGCATCTGAGTTTACATATGCCCCCCACATATTCCAACATCCGACCTAGATGATTTACTACCACACGTTTTATTTTCCTAAGATTTCCTTCTGTTCCTATCTTAAATGTCACCTCCTCTGTAACATTTTCTACCAGATGTTAACTCCCTTTCCTCTGAATAGCAATAATATTCCTCTAACAACACATAATCTAGCCTATGTTGTGTGGGGTTTTTTTATTGAGTATTCATGCTTTATGCCGTCTAGTTAACTAAAAGTGCCTCAAAGGTGAAAGCCATTGAGTCCCACCTACCCCCCTGTACACAGATGGCACAGGCTGCGTTTGCACAGAATTAATTAAGTTGTCCATTTTCCTTTGGCCTGTCAAGCCCGTAGTAGTTGTGTGTACCCATAAGAAGGCAGTAACCCAGTTGACAGGCAGGCATGGCTGAGTTGGAAGACTCCTGTGGACTTTTAGGCATTTTCAAGTAGGGAGTGAGAAACGCTGTCTCTAAGGGGAACTACTGAGGGAATGTAGGTAAACAGAACATGATCCTTTTCATTGGAAGCTGCTGTGATCTTCAAATTAAATCACTATCACATGTCTCACAAGGAACTTCAGCAAACCTTTTGTATGCTCATTTTGTGTCAGAATTACAGGAGTCCATCCATTCCTGGGGGCCTGGCTGAAAGAGTGAATTGAGCCAGCGCCAGGTAGAGAACAAATGCCCCAGGAAAAAAACAAAAAACAACAAAAACGAAATAGAAAGACCTCTGCATACTACACACTGAAATGTCTATTTCTAAAGTTACTGAATGCCTAGAAAGGTGTTCTCAGTCCTGCTTGCCTTGGCAGAAGGGCTGTCAACAAGTTACAAGATTATGAAGTCAAAACTCAGTGACTTCAGCAATGGATCCAACCATTTTGATCAAAATGATCAGTTGTAAACTGTGGACGAAAAAATAAGAAAGCCACTCTTCTTAAGTGTAATTTAATTCAGCAGTGTCTTCTGGACAACTGTGTACCCAAGATAGTGCTAGAAATCAAGAAAACTGAAACAAGGAAGCCAGTAGAGACAACCAATATTAATGGGCTAATAATTAATGGACAACTAATTTTAACTTATGAAATTCTCAAAGTATGACATCAAACCAGCCTTAAGGTTGTCTTCAACCTGCTTAAGAATGTAGCACTTACCCATGTGTAGGAGTCATCATCAAACAAATCTGAAAGCAATAAAATAAATAATAAATACAAACATGGCATTTTTTTTTCCTATTCCTCCAGAACATGGCCGATTTCAAATCATGTCTACAAATGAAGACCAAGGATTTTCATTTTCCTCTCCCTATCTACCATCTTATGAGGTTTTCCACTGATATTTAAAAGTAAGGTGGAATTTTTCACTTTTATGTACCTTCTATCTGCCTGGGTTCTTGACTAGGTAGACGTATGAATGAGTTATATTGCCAGAGAGAGGCCAGAAATAAGGGCAAACAAAGTGCTTTGACTTTGAGTTGATGGAAAGCTCATGAAAGAACACTTCCTTTTGTGGAGTTCTTTCCAACTGATGTCCAGTGACAACCCAATGACAGTTCCATTACAAGTTCCACGCAAATTCTACCTGGAGTCATGAGCTTCCCCCTCCCACCTGATCCTCTGTATCCCCTAGTCCAGATAGGATCTGACCTAAAGAACATGGGCATCACTGATTCCTTTTCTTTCAGCACAAGAAATCCTCAAAGGAGGGATTTTCTGAATTAAACAGAAATTCAACTATGAATGCCTGGGTATACTTGAATATTTCTTCTGTTACCAAAGAGATATTAGGTATTAGAAGAAGCTCTGAATTTGAGGTGAAGAGACTTGGCTTTGTTGAGTATAACCTGGGTACCTTTGGGCAGTTCTCTTGCTTGTAAAATGGGTACAGTCAGCCCTTCCCTGCCTCCCAAAAGGGTTTTTTGTGAGTATCAGTTTAGATAATACCCATGGAGTCATCACAAAATGCTCAGGGAATCAAGGCCAGCTATAAGCTTCCAGAGATAATTTGAAGGAAGTGTTGTTTGAATGGCTTTCCTGATGGCCTGCAGTGTGGAAGACCTAGGTTCAATCCCTGGGTCAGGAAGATCCCCTGGAGAAGGAATGGCAATCCACTCCAGTATTCTTGTTTGGAAAATTCCATGGACAGAGAAGCCTGGCAGGCTACAGTCCATAGGGTCACAAAGAGCTGGACACAGCTGAGCGAAATACCTACCTGATCTAGACTGGAGTACATACTGAGGTTGCAAGTGGGTTAGCCAGGATGGCATTCAATTCCTGCATCCTCCTTGAGAGCTTCCTCTGCAGCCATTCCTTTTTGGGGCATGTGTGCTTTCTGTGCACTGGAATTACAAGGGCAGAAGCAGGAATAGCTGTATTATTGGTCAGTGCTTCTCATAATCCACCATCCCGTGAGTAAGGATAAGAGGTTAATTAAATATATCTCTCGGGCAACAGAAATGATCAAGGCTGTCCCTGGAACACAGTTGCTTCAGAAAGTAGGCTTTTGTTTCAGAGAAAATCTCCCACAGAGAAACATAGAACGCCAAAGAGAACTATAAATAGGACTATCATTTATGTCAATTATAAATAGATTTGCTCCCTTTTGATTAGAAGATTAATGCTAGCTGAAAGTCGGTAGTTGAACAGAAATGAGGGAAAAACTCCTGACAAAATATTATGACATGCTAACAGTTAGATTTGATACCTTTTCCTCCCTGTGGTATTTTCTCTGATTTTCCCTAAATGAAGACTCTCTTCTCATTTGAGTTTAGAATTTAGTTGTTAGTCTTTGAACTACATTTGTTCATACTTTAGCAGCTCCTCAGGATCTCTCCTTACCATCCTGATTAGAACACACACACACACACACACACACACACACACATACACACATACACACACACACACACACACACCTTTTTTAAAAAATGGAAAAATTGACTATCAAAGTTAGGAATTCAAAAAGGGCAAAACTCGTCCCCCAGACACCTCTCAAGAAGGTCACCACGCTCTATTACCAAATTTCTCCTTTTCACAAAGGAGACTCTTTCCCGAGTTACTGTGTACATGTAGTTCCTCAGCTATTAACATATTAGCAGTGAGCATAATGACTAAAGGGGTAAAGTAAAAGATCAGTCTATGAAGGGTCCCAAACCACAGGTTGCAGTTACTGAGCACATGGTCAGATATGCGGTCATTTTCTCTCATTCTGGAGGGAAGAACATGCAGAGGGATCCCAGCTCTGCAGGCCTACTTAGCCAGCTCCTTGTCCTCTGCTTATGTCTATGACTCATCTCTTTCCAGGGCCAGGGAGAGAAATGGCAGCTTCCCATCCAAGCTGTCTGCCAGGTTCATCCTGGGACGAGGGTTTGTGGATGGAGCAGCAGGGTACCTCCATCCTGTACCAGGCGCAGTGGAATGCAATAGACTGCATGTCTCCCGCCTGCTAGGGTGAGGCGATGGAAAAAGTCTTACCTGAGTCCACCCACCTTGCCTCATGCAAGGTCTTGATGCCAGCTACTCCAGACTCAGCATTAAGAAAGAGGCTGCAGGGAACTCTACTTAGTGCTGTGTGGTGACTTAAATGGGAAGAAAATCCAAGAAAGAGGGGATTTATGAATAAGCCTGGCTGATTCACTTTGCTGTACAGTGAAAACTAGTACAACATTGTAAAGCAGTTATACCTGATAAAAAGAAAGAAAGAGGCTATATATAGGTAGAGATAACTGGGAGGAAAGGGCAGATGTAATAAGCAGGGACCAGTCTGGGAGATTCCTCCTCTACTTCAAATGCCCAATTCTGGTTTCACTGTGGCATATTTTAAAGAGAACTTAGCTTGTCAACTGGAAATTCTTTGCCTGACCCAAGATTCAGGGGGAGATTTCTGGAAAAACACTAATCAGGGATTTTGAAAGCCTGGCTTCCAACACATAAAGACATCTATTGAATATTTTTAAAGATATAAAATTCTTAGAACCGTTGGACAGGTTTCTGTGTGTGACCACTCTCTTCCAAGTGGCATTGCTCAACAGCCCAGATCCCATCAGAAGGCTGACATCATGCAGTTGTGCAACTCCCAGGCATCACAATGTCACTTTGCTCACGGCACTTGCTGTGCGTTCACCACTGAGAAGCCAAGCAGCGTTAGGTTGTTAAGTCAGAAGTTCTGAGTGGGATCATTCCTGTGAAACCTGAGTCCTCGGTTCTTCTAAAAAGTCAAAATACATTTGGATCTTGCAACTCAAGAGTGTCAGAGCCAATCATTTCTTTCATCAAAACCCAGGAATCACACGGTGGGTGGCTGGGGCCATGTTCTCCCTTCCTCTAGTTCCCTTCCCCCACCCCTTCAGGCAGGATTCTCCAGGCTGGAGAGAAAGGAATAGAAAAGAAGCTCTCAGTCCTGAACCTCTCTGCTGAGCACTGCATTGTGCTGGATTCTCTGACACAGTGGGATGTGGAAACATGAGACTGAACATCAATTTGTTCCCAGACTGCTAGGTAAACAGAAAATAGGAAAGGCTTCTTCCCACGTATCCTGGCATTCCCCATCGAATATTTGGGGTTCTGTCCAACAGCCCAACTCAATGGCTAATGTTGACCTCTGACTCGGTTGACCCCTTGATGGGAAATGTTTTAACCAGTTGGGTGATTTCTCAGCTTCAACTATGGAACAAATTTCAAAATTGAGAAGGCAAGACTCTTTCCCATTCTAAAATAGGCTGGCCTAGAATGTTCTCAGGAGCATCATGAAGAGCTCTAAGTCCTGGCTTATTTACAAAGGTGGCAGTGGCCTTCAGATTGGGTTAATGAAACGCTGGCACGTGCAGGTGGCCAGCTTTAACTTGCTTCTGCGTGGCTGTCCCCTTTCAGGGAAATCTAGGACTAGCAGAAGAACAAACTGGCCCTTCCCCGAGTACATGCACTCCCCTCTAGGGAGACAGGAGGGAAAACCTTGACATTTCCCAGACCTCAGGAGTCACTCTAGAGGGTCAGTAATAGCCTCGGTTAATGACAAGTTTCAGAAAGGGAGCTTCCAAAAATTGGCCACAGTGCCTGTAAAGTGTAATGAGTTTACTCCCTTTTGTCTGGAAGTCATATCTGGTATTTCACGTAGACCTTGAATAGATAGGGTTTTGATAGATGGGGAAACACTGGGTAGAGAAACCAAGTCAGTGGAAAAGCATATAAACAGAATGTAGAGGATTCTTGCAGGAGCAGACACTATCCAGTTGGGGGTCATGTGCTAGGGACAGTCACTCAGGATAAGCCCCAAAAGATAGCTTAGAGCAGCATTTGTATTAAAGAATAATAATAGCACTTTCTGAGCTCTTACTGTGTGCACCATTCTATTCTAAGCACTGATATGTATTAACTCTTTTCATCCTCACAGAAACCTGTGAAGTGAATTTTATCATTCTCCTCACTTTACAAGTGAGGCCACTGAGGCACCCAGAGGTATATAACGTATTTAAGGGCACATAGCTTTTTTTTTTTTTAAGATTTTTTTTTATGTGGACCATTTTTAAAGTTTTTATTGAATTTTTTACAATATTGCTTCTGTTTTATTTTTTGTTTTTTGGAGGGATTTTTTTGGCTGCAAGGTATGTGAGATCCTAATCCCTTACCAGGAATCGAACCCCCAGCCCCTGAATTAGAAGGTGAAGTCTTAACCACTGGACCACTAGGGAAGGTCCCACATAGCTTTTGAGTAAGACAAAACTGAAGTTTTTTCAGGCAGCTAATTCCAGGACCCATGGTCCATGGCTGCCTTTTCAGCTGCCTACCTACAGCATGCCTTTATTCTTTGCTTTTCCCCCTCATTCCTTCTTCCCTAGCTGTGGAGATACTGGCTAACCTCTAAGGCCAAGTTCATATATTCCTTCCTTAGTGAGACCTCTTCTAACTTTGTCAGCAAGAATTTATCTTTCCCTATTCCTGGCTTCTCTCTTTTACCTACAATGATTTTTTCCAATCTTTTCTACATTAGAATTCAGGATGTTCTCATTTGTGAACTTCTTCAGGCCAGATTTGACATCTTATTCCCCTTAGAATCCTCAGAACCTGAAACAGTGCTTTGCATGTATCGAGTGCTCAATTTACATTGCCTGAATTGAACTGAGTATCAGAGTCCACTGGCTGAGGCCCCAAATGTCCCCTAATCCCACCACACCTCCTTAAGATCATCTTTCCAAATTCAAAACAATTTTTTTAAAAATCCTAAGACATCTTAGGCCTCACAGGGAACTCTCTCACTCCTGAAAACCTACAACTCATTAAAAAAACATTTGGAAAAGCACGATGTGGACTATCTTAGGCCACAGACCAAGAACACAATTCCAGGTTCAGTCCTGCTTGGCTGCAAAAGAAGGCTAATGGTAACAGAACTTCTAAAGACAAAAACGCAGCCACCCATGGATGAAGTCTCTCACCAAGGGCTGTGGGGTTCCAGGGTTTCTGAGAAGGCTCCCTCTATCCTAATAAAGTTCTCAGCTTCTCCACCCCCCAATCCCACCTCCCTACAGGAGACTCAAAAACATCCAATTTAATTAAAACCTCTTTTTTTTTCACATTGAAGTCACAAGTTTTCACAGGGTGCAACGTGTTGCTAACCTAGCAATTTCCAAACTAGACTGTTCAGCAAGGCAGGTGCTGTTTTCTTTTTTAGGGCCCATGTCCTTAAATTGCTTTGCTGCTTAGATATACCTGAGGGCCAAACTGCTCTGGCAGATTCTAGCCTATGCTCTTCCTCCTTCACCCAACTCTTCTCTGGCCTGCAAGATGTTGTTCTCCCATAGCCAATAGGAAGAGAAGGTCTTATTGTCTTTTAAAATTATACTTTTAATGTGTGTCCTTAATTACCTTGAAACTCAGATAGTCAGTGACAACAGATACTGAAAGACAGGGAAGCCTGGCATGCTGCAGTCCATGGGGTCACAAAGAGTCGGACACAACTGAGTGACTGAACAACAACAAGCACAGCACTCTGCCTTCTGGAAGGATGTCAAACAAACAAGCACGTAGAATGATCTACAATTTTCTAATTGGCAAGAGCATTATGCATATTGAGCATTATATTTCTGCAGATTTGAGTGCTAAAATAAAATGTGCTCAATGCAGAGATAGTTCCTGAGCAACTATTACACACAAGACTCTGGAGCAGGTTCTAGGAATATAGTGTGGAACCAGACTGTCAGGGCTTCTGCCTTAGGTGCTTAGAGTTTTGCCAGAAAGATACAGGATGCTAGTGCTAAGGGAGAATGAGGCTTGGTGAGATCCTTGTGCCTTGGATTTGTCTGGAGGAGACTCTACAGTACCAAGTTTTCTTTCCTTACCAACTGTAGGACTGTCTTTCTACTCAAGCTCCCATCTTCTCCTTTCCCCCTTTTCTTATTTTCTTATTTCTCTTGACAGCATGCATTGCCACTGATATAGTCCCTGGTTTTAGATTTCTTCTGTCAAGAAAGTCTCACTGTTCGGTTCAGTTTGAGCTCTTAATCTTCCCTCTTAACCCAGCCAACCAAGAGAGGCAACTTGAATTGTGTGACATGTTGGTTTCCATCTGGAGTCAGACTCATTGGTGCCCTCTGTTTTCCTACACGTATTGAGAAATTCCGGGTACACTGCAGTCTCTTGTCCTGGGAAGGTATTAAAGAAAGGACATCATAAAATCTCCATGGGACTATAACTTGGTATCTTGCTCTCAAACTTCCAGAAATTTATTACCAACTCTACAAACAAACAAAATAGAAAATGGTTTTTTTTTTTTTTTTTTAAAAAGGCAGTATTCCAGTTATTTGCTTGAGAAATATACAATTGATCATGTAGAAGGGAAAGCAATGGTCTCTCTGACTCTTGAAGCTCAAGTCTGTAAGGAGCTGTTTTTGATCAAACTTCGTTAATGAACCCAATCCCCTATCTAGGAGCCAACTGGTCTCCCTGAAAGAGTTCTCAGAATATAGAAACTAGACTACGTGTGGGGAACCACTGATCAAATTCCAGATATGAAACTGACTTGATATGGCATTAGGATGTATATTTTGACATTAGCTTATTTTCTTGCCAGTAACATTTCTCATTTTCGAAAATCCTTTTCTTTGCTCTCCTCTAGCACTAGTAGACTAACTTTGTACAAGAAGATGATAGGAAGCTTCTTTTAAGGCTAACCCTCAGCAATTTTGTATCCCTAGATCCCAAAGCCTGCAATAAATAGGAGATTAGGAGAAATAACCCAAGACCCTTCTTCTGAAAATCTACCCAATTTATTATTACAGCCTTACTCAAATTGGAAATAATGAATAAAAACTAGATCCACAGATAGAATAACATAATACTGACAAGCAGCATGTAGATTCTGAGAAAATGAAATTTAAAATATCAATAGAATTTAAGGGCACCAAAATGAGTTTAAGAGAAAGAAAATGTATCCTTTATCTGTGTTTGCCAACATATGGTAATAATTATAGTCTCCAAATTAGACGGCACATTCCCTTGACCTTCAAATGAGGGGTGAAAATAGATTGAGGAGTCAAAAAAAAAAAAAAAAGACAGTATTTTATCAGATCTAATTTAGTCCTCGAGCTATCAGGAGTCCATTTGTCTCCAAGTGGAGCATTGCCTGGTGGCTATGTTTCCGCTTATGGTGAAAAGCTGCTGGGGCCATCAGAGCAAGAGGGACTTCACAAAGAAAGCCAGAAAGCAGGGCCAAAAGGCAAATAAGGTTCCTGTCACAACCAAAATGTTTCACTTAGCTTTTTGTGCTACTCCTTTACTGTTTGTAATGGAGCAATTTCTATGAGAATTGTGTAAAAATAAGGAGATTTTTCAGCTTTGAGCAACAAATGAGTGAAACGGGCAAGAAAAGCATGAAATTTGGTGAGGGAAAGAAACAGTGATAGGAGAATAATGTAAAAGCCCTGGGAAAAAGTGCCTCCTCTTTAAAGAATCTACTGTGTAAAACTCACACACAACTGTAACACAGGTATAACATCCAGATATACTCTGGATGGATTTTCTTAGTTCTGAGAATCCATCACTTTACCAAAATGCTTAAGTCTTCATCTCACAACCCCCATTCAATGCTGTTGAACATTTTCTTTTGGGCACCTCTATCTATTCTACTGGAAGAGATGAAAAAGAGAATTCATGAGGTAGCATCTCTTGGAGGTCTCTGTACTACCCATGTTCATATTTTCCTTCTGCAAAGAACATATAATATGACAAAACCTAGAAACTCTAGGTAGTCCAGACGGTAAGAGTTTCTGTTAAGAATGGAGATAGAAGAACCACGGAATTATAGGATTGGAAAAGACCTTTCAACTCATAAAATCTCTCTTCTGAGAAAGCAATCCCATCGTCAATGTCCTGACAGAATGCCTCTGCTGAAATCTCGCAATAGTGTGGACATCAGCGGTAGAACAACTCCACTGCCTCCTCTCTTCTGCAAGCAGAAAACCATAGCAATGGAGTACTAAAGGGATCCATGAGATAGTCGTCTCTCTCATAAGTGGAGATTCAGCAGAGTTTCTTCTCTGACCTTCATTGTATCTGTACCTGCTATGTCACTTATACTCATTCTGCTTTTTATGATGGGCTATCTCCTCCCCCTGCAGAATCAGAAACTCTGTGAAGGCCAGGGCTTTGCCTTACCCAGCCATTGTCACATACTCTACAACACTTAGGACGGTGCCTTAAATATGGTAGGTTATTAACAGTTTTGTTTGCTTTTTAAAGTGATTTGTATTTAAACTGGATTTTAACTTTGCAGAAGACTATTTAGATTATAAATTATTTTGTCACCATAGATTTGAATTTCCTTAATATTTTCTAATATTTAATCCATCAAAAGTACGCCTACCAAATGGTATTCAGTAAATACATCTGTTGCATGAATTTCTGAGTGAATACATCCATGAATAACTACTTACAGAGGCTGCCCTCTTATCCCTGTGAAACTGAGGCAGTGTTGGGAGAACACTTTATTTGTATGACCATAACTCTCCTGTTTCAGTCTGCTGCTGCTGCTGCTAAGTCACTTCAGTCGTGTCGGATTCTGTGTGACCCCATAGACGGCAGCCCACCAGGCACCCCGCCCCTGGGATTCTCCAGGCAAGAACACTGGAGTGGGTTGCCATCTCCTTCTCCAATGCATGAAAGTGAAAAGTGAAAGTGAAGTCGCTCAGTCGTGTCTGACTCTTAGTGACCCCATGGACTGCAGCCTACCAGGCTCCTCTGTCCATAGGATTTTCCAAGCAAGAGTACTGGAGTGGGGTGCCATTGCCTTCTCTGAGAAGCCCAGTACAAGTATACCCTAATCCAAATGAACAAAGCTATAATGACATTCGAGGCAGCAGGAGTCATTCGGTGACCAGTGAATTTTGTTCATTCAAGAAGTGGTTATCATTAAGATACTCCGCAAGTAACAGAGTTCTAGGATTATACTGGCTTAAACAACATGGAAGTTTATTTGTCTCTCACGCAGACATCCCAAGATACATAGATCAGGGCTGTTGAACATCAGCTCTGTTCCCCAAAATCCTAAAGGATCTAGGCTCCTTCTATTAATAGCTTTCTATGTCATCATCCTTACATTTTGGCCCCATCTGTATGGCCCACACTAGCTCCTGGAGCAGCTAGGAATAGCATTCCAGTCAGCAAGATTTTCAAAAGGTAAAAAAAAAAAATTTGGTTGTCTTTTAAGGAAGGATTCTAGAATCTGTCACATAACACTTTCACTTATGTGCCATTGCCTAGAATTTCAGCAAATGGCCATACACAGCTGCAAGGGAGTCTGAGAAACATGGTTAACTGAAAATTCGGATTTCTGTTATTATGGAAAGAGGGAAAATGTGTATTGAGCAATGAGTAGGAATCCCTGCCAGAAGGACCACCTCAAAATACAAGTCATACCGCTAGGTGCTCACGTACGCACCACAGAACCAAAAGTTGATCTAGTATCAGCCAGATCCAGATGCCAGTCCTGGCAGCGTTACTGGATGAGCTCTGTGATCTCTGGACTATTTTCCATGCTATCAAGCACAGGTATAGGGACACTCTCTTTGTTCCTATAAGATGATATGAGGTGACCAGTGGTGCTTAGACTAGCACCTGGCACATAGTAGATGCTCAGCTAACATTTATTATTATTTTTATCATTCTGCTTGCATATGAGGCTGGCTTCGCTCCAGATTTTAAACTATTTAAACTTGGGTATAAAGCATCTATCTACAATGTGGGAGACCTGGGTTCGATCCCTGGTCAGGAAATTCCCTGGAGAAGGAAATGGCAACCCACTGCAGTACTCTTGCCTAGAAAATCCCATGGATGGAGGAGCAAGGTGTCCATGGGGTCAAAAAGAGTCAGACACGACTGAGCGACTTCACTTTCACGTTTCACTTTCAAACTTGGATATAGAAAATATTAACAAAACTCCTGGTGGCCATGTTTCTTGAGCAATTTCATGCTCTATCTATTAACCAGTTGTATTAGAGCAAATGAATGGCTACCCAAGAGAATGACTTTATCCTCAGTTGTCCTTTCCTTTCTGCTTTTGTTAGATGATGTTGAACAAGACAAAAGCAATTAACAAGATTTTCAGCACCTTAAGAGATGACAATTAGGATCAGCAGAACTTAAAAAGGAGCCTAAAATAATAGAGGGAGGAGGTATATTTTTCATAATGCAAAGATCATTTGTTTTCACATAACTTTATTTACTAAGCCAAACAAAATAATGTTAGAAGCACTCTGGAAAAGGGTAAATAAAAATATATCTCTTTTGGTACTATCCATGCTGCTGTATCAAGTAAATGGATTAAGAGGTATACTAGGCTTTATTTTCTAGTGTTTCATATTCAGTGCCTCTTTGAGAATGCTCTAAGATGCTCTAGGCAGGATTACTGTGGTAGAATGATTTAGTGCTTGGACAGACCTGAGTTTGAATTCTGGCTTGGCCACTTAGTAGGTAAATGGTCTTGCTGCTGCTAAGTCGCTTGTCATGTCTGACTCTGTGTGACCCCAGAGATGACAGCCCACCAGGCTCCCCAGTCCCTGGGATTCTCCAGGCAAGAACACTGGAGTGGGTTGCCATTTCCTTCTCCAATGCAGGAAAGTGAAAAGTGAAAGTGAAGTCGCTCAGTTGTGTCCGACTCTTAGCGACCCCATGGACTGCAGCCTACCAGGCTCCTCCGTCCATGGGATTTTCCAGGCAAGAGTACTGGAGTGGGGTGCCATAAATGGTCTTGAGACAAATCAATAAACTTTTCTAACACTCACTATTTTCACTGGTAAGATGGGAAGAATAGAATTATTACAGAATTATTATCTTATAGAATTGTTTCAAGAATTAAATGATAAACCAGATGTCCCCAAGTTTTCTAGTCTACTTGGGTTACAGTTTTATCTAATATCTATACAAAATGTCTTGTGACCTCCTTTCCACATTCCGTGGGAAATCCATATATTGCCCAACCTCTGAGGATTTGTGGTGCCAAGCTTCTCCTAAGTCAGTTCACACCATAGTCCGTTTTCCAACTATTTCCCACGCCCAGTTATCTCTCTTGACTTCTGAAACTGCAGTCTGCTGTCACCTGCCTCATATGCCCTAGCTCATCTGAAAGATAAACAAAAGCAGAAAAAAGCTGGAGACAGAACAGTCATGAGTGCCTGGAATTTTCCAGGAATAGTAGGTATGGGCAGAAATTGGGAAATCTGTCAGCTATGATAAAGGAAGACTTGATACAAAATGTTGCCTCTCTGGACAAAAGGAAAAAGGAGAGAAAGTAGTCAAAGATGATTGTAGGATTTCGGGTCTGGATAAGCAGACACGGGCAAGTCCAGAGGAATATTTGACTTGGGTTGACTTTTGTTAAGGCAAGGAATTTCACTTTGATTCTAGAGATACTGAATAATAATGGGGCATTCAGAAGATAATCCCCAGGCTCATGAGTGGTGGTGGTCCAAAGCTCAGAGAGGATAGTCCAGACGAACAGGTTTGGAAATTTCTTTGCACAGGTGACAGCTGAAGCCTGACCATCCCCCACCCCAATGTAAAAATATTGTTATTTTTTAAATAAAAAGAAGTCTCAAATAAACTGAGCAGCTATCTGATTACATCACAAATAATCTCCTCCCCCCCAAATTCATTCCTTTAGCCCAGCAACTGAGTTTCAGTTCACTATTATTTTATAACAAAAATTTTAAATCACATAATCATAACATAGTGTATTGGAATAAGCCTTAAAATATTCCTGGTCCACTGACCTCACTGACAGGAGATGGTGACCTACTAGAGAGTAAGGGTGACTTGTATATACTTATTCCAGTTGAATGATACTCCCAGGTATTCATAACCTGCCAGAGGAGTTTCTGCTCTTCCTTTCCTATCTTCTCACCTACGGTTAAGCTACTGCAGATATGGTTTTAGACATTCTATCTGCATTTAAAATATTCCTTCCAACTAATGTACAAACAATTAGAGTGGAGCCACTGAGGCATAAGGAAAAACAAGGTGTATATTTTAGTCCCAAGCAGAGAGAACTGGCTGCATGACCTGAAGACAGTCATTGCAGCTTTTGAAGTCTCCTCATTTGAGCAGCAGGTGATTAGACTGGATTAGCTCTGAAATGTCTTGTGGCTCTGATGTTCCTTGATTCTTGGAGGTATCAACTGTCTCCAACTGGATGCACATCTTCCAGTCCCACACAAGATGGAGAGCAGACCCGTCCCAGTATTTGGGGAGGCCCATCAGGACAAGAGCTGGCCTCTCTCTGTGGGGGCTGGAGAAGGGAAGCAGCTGAAGCAACACTATCAGTTTCCTTCCTATTCAGAAGAGAACAATTGAGCTCCTCCCGGGGGGAAGCCTTTTGGATTTTGACAGTGTGGGGTCTGTCTTATGACGGGAATGGAGGATTAGTGTAGAATGGGGTGCTTAGTGGCTGGGATTCTTAACACAGAATCAAAGATGGAAGGAAAGCCAAGAGGTCCTTAGGTCCAGTCCCCTGCTTCTATCTAAGCCTTCCAAGGCAGATGGTTGTCATCCTACATTTAAAGATCTCCAGGGCAGCTTCCCACAGCACACTGGGTCAGCGTGTTTCCCCCTTACAATCAAGAAATTCTTCCTGATGCTAAAGTAGAAACATTTTCAAAGCAGCACAAGTCTGTTTACCCCTGTCTAGTCCTCAGTGGAGATGAGAAGGAATACTCCATGTAATAACCCTTATTATACCTGCTGGTGAAGATTAAGTCACCTCTTAGTCTTTCCTTTTTGGGGCTGAATTTTCATTCTATTTTCCACCTAGTTAATCATTTTTTTTACTCCTATCTGGATCCTTTCCAGATTCTCCAAATGAGTCTTAAAATAGGAGAATGAAATCTGAGTTCCCACTCTAATTAAAACCTCAGCAATGCCAAGTTTTGTGGAAAGATTACTCTCCAGGATTTCATTTCATAATCTCGACATACGTCTGCATTATATTACCATTTTGTTGCTGAACTTTCTCACTCAGAGTCCACAGGTATCTTGCCGTAGTACTTGTCTCTGCCAATTGAAGCCCATTTTTGTTCACTTTAAACATCTTCCTGTTTTTAATGACCACCCCCTTCTAAACTATTAAAGGTCACTTTAAATTGTAATCCTACCTCCTAATGCTTGAGAATCTTTCTCTGCCTTCGTGCAATCTGAAAAACATTCTAAGTATATTATTTCAGTCACTGAGAAAGGAATCTCAATTTACATCAATCCTATATGAATCTGAATATCACTCACTTCTCCCAATACCCACAAGCATGGTTTGAGCATGATAAGCAATGCAAACCACTTCTCTCCATCCATTTGACTCAACATCTTTTTGAGCCTTAATGAAAGGCACTGGGGATACAGCAGTGAACAAATCACAATTTCTCTTTTCACTTAGTAGCATGCCATACCAGTGTATACCACCAAAATGTATTCATTAAGCTCGCACTGTTTGCAGGCCTGCAGTGGGTGTTGAGGCTACAGCAGTGAACAGAATATTATGGATCTTGCATTCCAGTGGGGGTGGGGAGGAAGGAGACAAGATACAAGTCAGGCAATAAATACACAGAACCCAATCAAATCTTGATAAATGTTCTGAAAGAAACAATGGAATGATAGATGTCCAGATGGTGGCTCTTTTCAGTGTGGTAGATTCCCCAAGGAGAAAGCTTCCCAAGGGGTGGGGGTGGCTCTGAACATCTTACAATTTAGCTGCTGCTGCTGCTAAGTCGCTTCAGTGGTGTTCGACTCTGTGTGACCCCATAGACGGCAGCCCACCAGGCTCCCCAGTCCCTGGGATTCTCCAGGCAAGAACACTGGAGTGGGTTGCCATTTCCTTCTCCAATGCATGAAAGTGAAAAGTGAAAGTGAAGTCACTCAGTCGTGTCCGACTCTTAGCAACCCCATGGACTGCAGCCTACCAGGCTCCTCCATCTATGGGATTTTCCAGGCAAGAGGACTGGAGTGGGGTGCCATTGCCTTCTCTGTTACAATTTAGCAGGGGTCTGCTATTCTGAACCAATCCCCCTTAGCAAACCAACCCTCTTTATAGTCTATTCTCCTAGACCTAGACTTCACTTTTGCTGGGATGTCGATGGCTGATAATGTATTGAAGTGAAGTGAAAGTCACTCAGTCATGTCCGACTCTTTGCAACCCCATGGGTATGGTCCATGGAATTCTCTAAGCCAGAATACTGGAGTGGATAGCCTTTCCCTTTTCCAGGGGATCTTCTCAACTCAGGGATCGAACCCAGGTCTCCTATATTACAGGCGGATTCTTTACCAGCTGAGCCACAAAGGAAGCCTGATAATGCATTATTCCTTAGTAAATTATTGACATTTCCAAAGGACTCTTTCATGTGCTTTAATCAAAAGAAGTGATAAATGGAAGGAATTTCAGGATACAGTTGCCTTAGTTCCCTAGGAATTTGATAGACATTTCTGGAAAATAGGAGTCCAAGGTCCATTAAATATAGGGAGAGTGGACTTCAGTACTATCAGATAGATTTTTTCACTATCGAATCTCTCACAAGCTTGAACAGGCTGGTGAACTTTCAGACTCTCTAAAATGGGATAATACATATAGCTGTTTCCTAAGCTTTTTGCGTGGCTCTTTGGTGAACACTGGGCTGAAGAGGGGTCTTAGATCCTATGGTGTCTTTTGACATTGACTGCAGCACTTGGTATATGCTGTGCAGGCCAGCTGGATGTTTGTGAAAGGTAAAATAGGAACACGACTGGCTTCTCTGCAAGCCTGGGCCTGTATTTCCCTACTTTCCTCAGATCATGGGACCTTCAGAGTGTCTGAATTTCCACTTTCCAGGAAAATCCACAAACACACATAATTACACACCATGTAGAGGATTCACAGGCTTCTTACCAAAACTCATCTCTGGACTAGAGGATTTCTAAGGACCTGTTTGGTGCTAAAGTTCTACTAAGTTTCTGCTCTCATGTTGACCTGTTGGTTCATGTTTCTTATTAACTTCTGAGTTTCTTGGGGTTAGACCAACTGTTCTCCCTCTTCCCAAGCTCCTTCAGCCTTGATGGAATGCTCAGTACACAAAGGATGCTAATAAGTAACAGCCAGGGAGGGTGGGGAGACCCCTCAACACAGAAGTACCAGCCAACCCTGGGGATACCCAATTGGCTTCCCAATTAGTGAATGAGGTCATTTTCCCTCTGATGTTTTCCAGAAATAGATCTGTGAAGAAGGCGTGCACTGAAATGACCTCACAAGGCAACGGGAAGGAAGTGACTAGAAAGGGAATCATTAAAAACCCAACTTCTTCTTTAAAGGGAAATGGAAACAGGGACCTGGAGGAAGGTTATAATTGCCAAGCCAGCAGTGGCCCCTGCTTTCCTCCCCCTGCTCCCGATATGGATTTCCTGCCTGCGGGGCAGCATTTGATTTAAAGCTATGGGAGCCTCACAGACGCTCTCATGAGAAGAGCTCGGCAAAGAAATAGAGCAGCGTTTGTCCTCTTCCTGCCACTTCTGCATGGAAGCAGTTGGATTAATTAACCCTGTTTCCTCAGCAGGGTTGATCCTGACACTTGCTCAAGAAATGCTGATGTGTATGTGGAGCCTGACTGACAAATAACAAATTATGATTTTTTCCTTTTTTGCAAAAATGGATGCCCTTTGGTAGATATAACCACCTGGTTCTGTATTTCCCTTGCACACTCCTTTGCCATGAGTTTTGAATGACCCGTGAAAAGAGGTTTTGATGATGTGGTCCTGAGAGTGTGCCAAAAATCCACCCCCCCTGTTTGGCTTCTCTGCAGTAGCCTGGGAGGTTAAAGGGTGAGGACATAGAAACGATAGATGTGGATCCTTGGGAAGTCTGTTGTCTAGAAATAAGTTTTACAATTGAGCAGACTGGCTTGAATACCCACCTGACAATTTGGAAGTGTAAAAATAAATTGAACCTGGTCCTTAGAAGAGGCAGCTTTCCATATCAGAGGACGTCCCTGTGTTTCCAGCTTTCCACATGGCCAGGGAATTTGTTTAGGCTCTAATTTCCCTCCCTGCAAACTGGCTTGTTGTCTTCAGGTGCTAGCAACAGTCAGAATGACACAGACCATGCAAATAAAAAAGGCAGGGAAGGGAAAAAGGTCAACATGTGTTTTTTGTTTCAGAGTAGTTTCTTACTTTGGAGGGTTATGATTTTTTTTTTCTTCTTGCCGTAAAACTAGATCTGCTACTAGACTAACATATGGTTACCTTTATTGGCCAATTATCAAAAGAGGTAGGAAGTCTTTATGGAGTCTTGAAAGGGTAAGGGGTCCTTCTCTGGATGTCAGTCCTCATTGGCCCTCTCCTCCTAACCAGCGCTCCTCCACTTAGTCATATATGACATCCTTATGTTAGATGCCTGTATCCCACAGAGACCAGAAACACAAGGGCATCATCTGAAGACTTGGAAATGCAGGTTTTCAGGCACCAGCTCACACTTCCTGATACACAAACTGAAGGTGGCCCCCAACAGTGTTGTTTAACCAGAATTCTGGATGACACTGATAGATGCACAGCCTGAGAAGCACTGATACGTATCGCTGTGTAACCACCCACCGCGTGACGTCTGAGTCACCTTGGGCCCAGGTGGCTTCAAGAGTCCCCACAGGCATGTGAACCTGAAGTTGGTCTTTTCAGTGGGGATTAGGAGGCAGTTATGTGGGTAGAGAATGTTTACCATTTGAAATAAAACAGAAAATAAAGACTAATGTATAGATTAAGGGCTAGTTTGTGATGCACAAAATAATCATTTTGCATTTTCAAAGAGGTTAGCGGGAATGAAACCCTCAGACAAGAGTTCTCTCAGGGGCTGGAGGGAAACTCGCTTGCTAGACTCAGACTCCAGCCACTCTGGGCAGTGGTCTTTGAACTGTTGAGGCCAGCATCTCTGCACTACAGCTTCCTTTCAGGTTGTCACAGGAATCAGGGTCATGGAGGGCATGGTGACCTGTGATCCCATTTTCATCTGTTTTGTTCGTGTCTTATCCTCAGGACTGAGAGCAGTGTCTAGAATATAGTAGATGTTCAATGAACATTTGTGATGGAATGATTATAAGCAAGAGAGGAATAACGTAGTAAAAGGAGGACAGATGTGGTCAAATCTGGAGTTAGATGGGCTGTCAGGGGTATTACTCCCTGAAAGCAGGTTGAGAGACTCCAGGCTGGGCAGGACAAGGTATTCCAGAGAGGACCTGAGTTCAGAAGGATCATGAGAGTAGAGACTTTGCTATTTAGACCACAAACTCCTCCGCTCCTTATGGGGGTGTGATGCTGTCAGCGGCTATGCTCCTGCGGATCCCCTCCCCCCACCCCAGAGAAGAAAACTCGTAAGTACTTGATGATTTTGAAAACTGAGAACCAAGGTCTCTTGTCATCAATTTCATTTTTCCCGGTATTTCTTCTACTTGGCAAAATTTGGACGCACTAGGAAACTGCAATTCAATTACTGCACTAGTAATTGAAAACAGAAATTGGTTCTTTTATTCTAATTCACAGGATGCAGGTAAGATTCCTGTTTATGCTCCACCTTGATGGTTTCTTTTCTAATCCTGGGGGAAAATCTGGATATAATTCTCTGCTTTGGTCCTTATAAGAAACTGTGGGCTTTCATCAAATCAGGATTTTCTGATACTATTTGGGAATTTATTCTTACAAATGATCTAGAAGTAGAAAGTTATATGCACAGAGACACTTATTGTTGCATTAGTTAAAATAGTAATAAAACTGGACATAGCCTAAATGTCTAACAACAGGAAAATGGTTTAAAAAATAAATGGTGGCAAATCTACTCAAGCAAATATTCTTCAGCTTTAAAATTATAATTATAAAGATTATATAACAGTATGAAAAATGCCTACAATATAATGTTAAGTGAAAAAACACAAAATACTACCTTGAATTTAGGCTGTGACTGTACCTGTGTCAAACTGATGCATGCATCTGGGTGAGAACTAAAAAAAAATTTTTAATTATGATATTTGATTTGTTGGGATAGCAAGAGTCTGGTTAACAATTCTCTTTTCAATTTCTGCTAAAGTTGTTATGACTTTGTGCAATTCAAGGGGATTGGAAATAAGATGGTCTGGCTGCATGACAGAGCTGACTGCCCCTTTTGAAAGTGGAAAGAATCGCAGTGTACTGGGTGAGATGTGAACACCCAGCCATGCCTTAAACTGCAGGGCTGCCCAGACTTTTTTCTCGAGGGTAAAAGCCATGCATGACATTCCTTCTGGCACTCTCTGAAATACCTGGGCTAAACCTCTGTCTGACACACTAGCTCTAACCCTGGAGTTGGTGGGCTAATTTAGATACCCTTCCCCATAGCCATCATGGATTTTAACATTATGTGCCTTTGAGGATCCCAGTAATGGTATCAGCTTCAGAATTTTTCCTCATCTGAGAATTCTCCCACTTTCAAGGCATCCCCAGTTGAGGTGAACTGGCTCGGCAATCTACTAGCTATATAATTTGGGTCAAGTTACTTACCCTTGCTAAATCTCCATTTCCTCCTCTGTAAATGGATACAGTAATAATGCCTACTCCATGCAGATGCTGTAAATGAAATAAGACAAGAAAAGTAACATTTACTATACAATTTTAATAGAAAGCATTCAACAAAGGGAAATTGTTGGTAATATATTATTGCAAAGGCATCCATCTGTTCTAAATGTGAAATAAATAAGTTTAAACATAAAATGGACAGAAGAATGAAATGCCCCTTTCAATCTCCAGAGAAACTTGCATTTAATGGAAAAGGTTCAAACCTCATTTTATTATACCTTTAGGTCTTAATATAGCTCCTTCTTTCTCACTAGCTAATCAATAGCTTCTAGGTTTTAGTGTTCCCAAGTGTTCTTGCACATGAAGATATTGTCTGCACCACTGTGTTTAAATCAAGGAAAGGAAGCTTAACTGAGCATCAAACCAGGTAGTATGGTCTGCCTAGTAACTCTGACACTTGAAGAAATGCATCATTTCAGGCTAGATAGAAGGCTAGAAGAAAGAACCACAGGTGGTGATGCCACAGATGACTAACCCAGATGGGGGAGATGAGAAGGCTGGAAAGCCAAGAGCCACAGCCAAGGACAAGAGAGGAATTTGGTTTGAAAGGAGAGTGTTAAGACATCAACAGCCTGGAAGAAGAAGTCCAGGGTGATTTGTGGCCTCTTGAGTACCAGGAAAAAAGATGTGGCAAAAGAAGGCACAGATGTTCTGAAGAATGCAAGGAATTTATGATGGTTCATAGTCTGACCGCGGGAAATGCCTGTAGAGGGCAGATCTCAGTGGGCCGCGGGAGCACTGGTTCATTGAGAAGATACAGGAAGACTAGGACTTCACAAACACCTTTCTCAAAGTATCATCCTGAACCAGGAGCAAAGGAGGAGGAAGAGGAAGACAAGAACTTGCTTGAGAAGAAAAATTAACAAATTTAGTAAGTCTTTAGAAGTAGATTAAAATATTTCTAGAGCAACAGCCCTCTTTTTCCTGTCACTCTTTCTTGTGAAAATCGTTATCGAAGACTTGGACTGATATCTCAACAATGAGGATGTTTGTAATGCTCTCTACATTCTCTTATCAGAATTCCTGCTGCTCAGAGTCAAAACGCTTCACTTCTCCTCCCATCCCTATTACACAGAAGGTGTTGCAAGACCTTGACAATCATTTCTTCTCATCAACCTAAAGGTTTATACATGCAGTTATACAATATTATACAATTAATGTTATACAAATAGGTATTTAATTGACATTGTGGTGATTATGGAGACCATACCCATTAAGAGGTCACTGGATTTTATATTCTCCTTTCTCAGACATGTGGGAGGCTAGTTATAGGATTATAAGGAAGCAAGTACTTGCTTGAAGGCTGGAAAGAGAGAATAGAGGCTGCTCTGTTGGACAGCTATGCATTTTGCTCCTGAACTTGGGCCCTGACTTTCTAATAGAGTTAGGTCAGAGCTAATCATGGTGGCTCAGTGGTAAAGCATCTGCCTGCCAATGCAGGAGACACAGGTTTGATCCTTGGGTTGAGAAGATCCTCTGGAGAAGGAAATGGCACCCCCACTCTAGTATTCTTTCTTGGGAGGTCCCATGGCCAGAGCAGCCTGGCGGACTACAGTCTGGGGTTGCAAAAAAGTCGAACATAACTTAGCGACTAAACAACAACAATCATGCCAAATATTAGCATCAGCAGTGCCTTCATGCAGGCTTCCCAAATCCAGACCTGAGCCAAAGCGAGCAGACAGAAGGCAAGTGTTGAGGGAAATAAAATATCCCACAAGCAGTTATCCTGGCCCAGTGTCCCTGCATGAAGGAGCCTCTGCAGCTGTAGGACACATCAGGCCTCATGTTGCTTGCTTCTAATGAGGCCAACTAATTCTGCAACCACGGACAGGTTTTGTGATAAATTGGGAAATGACTTCTGGGGCAATTGTCTCCAGTTCTCAGAAAGAAAATTCACAGAAGTGAGTGACTGGCTCAAAGGCCAAGAGGCCTTTGCCTCTGAGTAGGGTCCCAGAGTAGAGTAATGTGGTCATTCACAAGTGTGTTTGAGTATGTGAGAAAAAATAAAAATGAAAAAGTTTGGTTTCTCCAGCCAAAATTACAAGCTGAAAATGTTTTCCGTTAGTAAAATAAATAAGAGAAGCAGAGATTTTTCTTGATTGATAATAATATTTACTAAAAGCATTGAATGAGGTTTGGAGATAACAGACATGATATTGATCCCAGAAGAAGTAAAGAAGAAAACAGGATTTAGCTTGGAGATGAGCCGCAACCTAGCCACACCTCTCTCTTTATTCATACTTCACTTGTTCAATTCAGAAAAATAATATTTGGGGGTAGGGAAGGAGATTGGGAGGAGTGGGGTGGCTAAAACTGAGTTCTTTGATTGTCAGATGACTAAGATACTTCTTAGTTGACCTTGAAGTCAACGTCAAGGACAGCTATCATATCCAAAGATATATGAACTTCTAAAATACAATAATTTGAGGGAAACTGTTGAAGTCTTAGTCATGTTTAAGCAAGTAAACATTAAGGAGGAGGGAAGAAAATATGAGAGCAAAATTCTATAGAAAAAAAAATAAATACAGAATGGTAGGATGAGTCCAGATTTTAGCTGAAAGTTTCTGAGATAACATAGAAAGAAAGAAAGTGGAAGTGAAAATCACTCAGTCATGTCCAACTCTTTGTGAACCCATGGACTGTACAATCCATGGAGTTCTCCAGGACAGAATACTGGAGTGGGTAGTCTTTCCCTTCTCCAAGGGATCTTCCCAACTGAGGGATCTAACCCAGGTCTCCCTCACTGCACACAGATTCATTACTGGCTGAGTCATCAAGGAAGCCCAAGAATACTGGAGTGAGTAGTCTATCCCTTCTCTAGAGGATCTTCCTGACCCAGAATCTAACCCAGGTCTCCTGCACTGCAAGCAGATTCTTTACCAGCTGAGCTACTAGGGAAGCCCCTAGATAATATAATCACTCTCCAAAGGAAACATTCAGCCTCAGTCTGCATACTTGCTTGATATTCTGATGAATCATATTAATGCTATCACTTGCTTGAGAACTCCCTGTACAGGTTTCAAAATTTTAACAACCTCAGCATTAGTTTATTTTATAAAAAGAAAAGTCTAGCACTTGTAAAACCATGCTTATAATGGTTCTCTTTTTATTTTGTCCTCTGGGCAGATGTTGGATACCAATGACAGAGATGATGACCTGTCTGGATGCCCATTCATGTTACCAGATAAAATAACATGCAATTGTAGATGGAATTTTCTGGGGACTCTGCACCTGTCCCCCCAGGAAGGAATTGAATATCACACAGAGGATTCATATACCATAGACAGACACTCAGGAAGCCAGTGAAATAAAGTGTTACCCATACTGAATACTAGGAAGTTCAGTGCTCTGGTCAACAATATGAACAACCCTTCTAGGACTTATCACTTACCTTTAGAAGATACAGCTTTGTGAAATGTTAAAAGACCATGTCCAGTGATTTCTAGAAAGACTATTCTCATACTCATTCTGATTTCCAAGTGCCCACACAAGAGAGGCCACTTCCTCATGCCTCAAAACCTTTAGGATCTCAGTTTTTGAGATGGAAACTGTTTCTGTTTAAACAGCTCCAGCAGATGACTCTCTGACCTTTCTTAGCCTCCTAATTCACACGTGAATCGTGACTTTGATCTGGCTTCTGCAGTCTCCCTACATGGTCTTGTCGCCTTCCCTTACTCAAACGCACCTCTATATTGAACATTTCCTCTGCTTTCCTCCATCATACTCAATGCTGATCTCTACTTTTCTTAAATTAATCTGAAATATCAATCTTGTTTTTGTCTAAAATTAAACCTGACAAAGAGGAAAGTCCTAGTTCTTTCATCAAACTTTTCTTCAGTAGATTCTTCTCTATCATTAAGGAAAAGCAGGCTTCCCTCATAGCTCAGTTGGTAAAGAATCTGCCTGCAATACAGGTGACCCTGGTTCGATTCCCTGGGTTGGGAAGATCTGCTGGAAAAGGGATAGGCTACCCACTCCAGTACTCTGGCCTGGAGAATTCCATGGACGGGGCTTGTAAAGAGTTGGACACAACTGAATGACTTTCACTTTCAGAGAAAAACACTTATGCGCCATATATGCATTGTTGATTAAAAAGTGGGCCCCAGGGCCATCTAGATAATCCTTAGAGTCACATTGTTAGGAGTGCTTGATGTTACCCAGTACTTTGTCTACGTGAGAAAACAGAATCTCAGAGAATCTGTGTGACTTGTGAGTTTGCACAAAAAATCTGCGGCTGGAAGCCAATGTTGTTTTCAGTATACCATATTGCCTGCTTTCTTATTTCCTCTCTGCATATGGCACAGTGCTAGGTGCTATAGAAACACTCCCCAGGACTTTTCAATTCAGGAACAACGCTGTTGACACACCAGCATGAAAGGGACATCACATACAACCCAACTGGCACTGAAGTGCACACAGTGCAGTTATTTATATCCTGTAATGCTCTAACCATCTCTCCCTCCCTCTCTCCCTCCCTGCTTCTCTCCTGTGTTCAACCTGTCGCTGACTCTGGCTGTTGCTTCTCTGCAGTGATGCCAAGGGCTGTCTCTGCTGCTGTGGAGGCTATTTTCCAACAGCTCACTCCCTGATGCAGGCCCGGATGCCTCTCCCCACAGGGCCTCCACCTCCCAACACTCTCCCTCAGACACGCCAGACTGCCCTGGCAGCCGTCACCCCTTCACCTGCCATGCTGACCGTGTCACACCCACCCCTGGGAAAATCTCCAGATGTACCCTGAGCAAAACACAGAGGCCTGAGCGAGGAGACGGATGGGGAGTAGGGCCCCTGAGAACACAGGGCAGGTGCCAAACTGAAAAGAAAAGAGAAATGATAGACTTTAGAGTGAAACTAAAAATAAAGAGAATGTGTTTTAATACCCCTTTGGCTGATTCACCTTCCTGTGGCACGAGAAAGAGGGGCGTCGCCCTCTATTCATGAAAGCCTTATGTTTTGCCTGCGAGGCCTCTCTTCCCACATCTGAAAGGGTAAACTGACTGTAACGTTGTAAGTATGGGAGATAACGTGGTGGTGGCATGGCTACAATCTCTACCTTGGAGCCAGATTCATCTTACAATTTCCGTCACAGTCTTTCTCAAAAAAGTGAGATAACTCAGGTCCATATATGTGATTCCTCAACATCCCGTCTTATTCTTTCTCTTGTTTTGTCTGTTTTCATCTCATTCAGGCATGGGTCCAAGGTGGAGTAGAGATTAAGTGGGACTGGTGACATTGTATGCTTGCTGGCTGCTTATTTCCAAAGCATGGTTGGCAGGAAAGGGAGCCTTAGATTTCAGTCATTTCAGAGAGGGAACTAAACTCTAATTCTTACCCTACTGTGAACTCAGAATAACATGAGCTTTGGCTCTAAAGTGCACCAGTGAGAAAAAGCATGTCAGTGATTGTCGATAGCAGAAGATGAGAAGATATAGAGGAAGAAGAGAAAAGAAAGAAGGGAGGAATACATACATTGGTTGAAAGTGTTGGGGGGACTTCCCTGGTGGTCCAGTAGCTAAGACTCCCCAATGCAGGGAAGCCTGGATTCAATCTCTGGTCAGGAAATTAGATCCCACATGCCACAACTAAGACCCAGCCCAGCCGAATAAGTAAATTTGTAAAGGTTAAAAAAAAAAAAAAAAAGAAAGTGATTGGGGAACTACTTCTGACCATATATTTTGTCTACACCTATCCCATGCCTTGCAGCATTGTTTTGAAATAAGTAAATAGTTACAAATGCTGAAAAACCAATTATTTTAGTGAGTGGATTATTTGGGAGAAATCAAAGGTAACAAGAGTTCAAGATAAACCCATATAACTTGTTTGACTCAGTTGGAAGATTTGTTCTTGTAAAGTGCCTATTCCAGGTTAAAACTATTCACTTTAATGGAGAACAGTCCTATCTTATCTGGAAAAGCCATCTCTTCACAAAACTTTGGAAAGACACATTTTTAAGAGGAAGAAAGGAGGAGCATACCTGCCCAGCTAGCCCTGTTGACCAACTCAACTCCATAACAATAGTAATTATAACAGCTAACATTTATGAGAATTCCCTGGTCATCCAGTGGTTAAGATTCTGCACTTTCAGTGCAAGGCGTGCAAGTTCAATCCCTGATTTCACATGCTGTGTCGTGTGGCCATAAATAAATAAACACAAATCAAAAAAACAATTGCTCTGGCTCAGTTCCTCATTAAAAAAAAAAGGAACTAATGGAGTTTATTAGACATTGTACAAAACATTTTATATACATTCTCATTTAGCTTTCATAACAGTCTACCTAGACATTATAGATTACATACATTCTCATTTAACCTTCATAGCAGTCTTTTTTACATAAGAAGATCTGAGTCTTAGAAGATTTGGTGCCTTGCCCAAGGTGAATGATGAATAAGTGGCAGATTCCAGATTTGTCTGACTCCAAAACCTGTGTTTTAGCCACATGTTGCCTCCTTCACTGGTATGACAGATGTCACAGGCAGATCATACTCAAATCCTGCAGTATGTCCTAAATAATGAAAACTATGTAACTGGAAAATGGTAGCTAATTTATATAGCAGGCCCAACTGAAATAATTCAAACATAAAAATGACCTCCTGGCATTTGATTATCTTTTACCTTAGACATTGATAAACCAAACCATTCCCTTAGGACAACATTTCTGTCCAGCAAAGCATTTCTCTTGCCAAAGTATAATTTTGCTGGCTACATCTGTCTCCTCCAAACCCTGGAATCAAACCTAAACTAGTAAATTCTGCTGACCTGGCAAGACGCTCGCCCTCCAGGGCATTGTCTCAGGCTAAAGTAATACATCACGTTGCTTCCCATTCTGTCGGCCCATTTCTCCAAAGAGCCCTAAAACAGTAATGTTTCTTCTTTGAATCTCTAGTTTTCTTGCCCGTAGGCCTTACGCTTTAGCTCCCTGGCCTTTGGGACACAGGCAGACTGAACAACAATAGTTTCACACCTGCCCTTGAGTTGGGGCTTCCAAAAGAAAAGCAGATTTGGAGAAAGGAGCAACCTCACCAAGCTCTGCTTCATTCCTTTCCTGCCCAGAGATACACAAACATTGACTTGATTGGGTAATGGAAGACTTTGGTCTTTGGGGTTATGGGGATTTAGTAGCTGGGAACGAGTTGCTGAGTTGTGGGGGTGGTGGCAGGTTGAACAGGGCCACAATTCCTAGAAAAGACGATCTCGTCCAATTGAGAAGTAGTGGGACCAGCAAACACTGGCAATTAAAAATTAACACAGGCCAAAGTGAAATCAATGACGAAATTTGATAGGTTTTCAAGAAAAGTTTATGACATGCCGTTCATAGAAAAGAGGACATTTTCTCAGTGTTCACTTTTATAAATGCCAAAGGCCAGACCTACTTGGAAAGACCTGCAGAAATGGCAGAAATGTACAGAGTCCACAAGCAACATATTAGGCAGGCAATAGGTATACATTTTGAAAAATTTCTTCAAAAACAATCTTAATTTTAAAATGTTTGACAGTAGTCTTGATACTGACAGGTAGTTAATTCCCCAATATGTGTTTGAGTATGTATGTGTATGTTGCTGCTGCTGGTAAGTTGCTCCAGTCGTGTCCGACTCTGTGCGACCCCATAGATGGCAGCCCACCAGGCACCCCCGTCCCTGGGATTCTCTAGGCAGAGCACTGGAGTGGGTTGCCAGTTCCTTCTCCAATGCATGAAGTGAAAAGTGAAAGGGAAGTCGCTCAGTCATGTCCGACTCCTAGCAACCCCATAGATGGCAGCCCACCAGGCTCCCCAGTCCCTGGGATTCTCCAGGCAAGAACACTGGAGTGGGTTGCCATTTCCTTCTCCAATGCATGAAAGTTGTGTGTGTATAGACCCTTGCTATTCTAAATGCATTATGATGTGGATAGTCTTAACAGCACTGAAGGCATCTTTCCATATCTTTACTAAGTGCATGACCACATATATCTCAATGTTTGTTTCAATTCAAGTGTAATTTCTATAGAATTTTTAAAGGCAAATATTGACTCATCAAAAGGCTTTAATTTAAATGCAAATCCTATAAACTCAGGAAATACTGACCATTCAATGTATTTCAATCGGGATCTAGGTAATGGCCCTATCACAATTTTCCTTACATTAGGAATTCATGAAAGGAGTTGTTTTCCCACATAAAGCCATAAAACAGGAAAGACTGAGAAGTGAATCTCATGTTTCCACACATGCAAATAGCAGTTAAAATGCTAACATGGAGATAAATTTAAGATTACTCACATTTTACCCAACTTTCCTACTAGCACCCCAAGTAGAATTATGTCAACTGGATGAATTTTTATTAGATAAGGTGGTTCCATGGAGCATTGCTGCCTAAGAAACTAATCATTCTGTGTTATTCTAAATTGTATAAATTTAGAATTTTCTAAGTTTTCAAAACATCTAGAGGTTTTGGATAGATAGTTGGTGTAGGAAACCTGTCTGACTTCTACACATATTAACTGTAGTATTTGATTGTGTGATCAAAGTTAAATGCAAATTTGTTTTTTATTAGTTAATAATCCATGTGTGTTTTCTACCAGACACATAAAGGTGAATTTTCTAGGAATAGCCCTGAAAATACAACTTGTATTACTTCTTTCTTTAAAAAAATTTTTGGAGTATAGTTGCTATACAGTGTTGTGTTATTTTCTGCTGTAGAGCAAAGTGAATCACCTATGTCTTATACATAAATCCCCTCTTTTTTGGCTTTTCTTCCCATTTAGGTCACCACAGAGCACTGAGTGGAGTTCTCTGTGCTATGTAGTAGGTTCTCATTAGTTATCTGTCTTCTACATAGTATCGGTCATGTATATATCTTAATTCCAATCTCCTAATTCATCCTACCCCGACTTTCTCCCTTGGTATACATATGTTTGGAGAAGGCAATGGCACCCCACTCCAGTCCTCTTGCCTGGAAAATCCCATGGACAGACGAGCCTGGTAGTCTGCAGTCCATGGGGTTGCTATGAGTCGAACACGACTGAGCGACTTCACTTTCACTTTTCACTCTCATGCATTGGAGAAGGAAATGGCAACCCACTCCAGTGTTCTTGCCTGGAGAATCCCAGGGACGGGGGAGCCTGGTGGGCTGCTGTCTATGGGGTCGCACAGAGTCGGACACGACTGAAGTGACTTAGCAGCAGCAGCAGCATACATACGTTTGTCCTCTATGTCTGTCTCTATTTCTGCCTTGTAACTAAGATCATCTATGCCAATTTTTTTCAGATTCCACATATATGCATTAATATACAATATCTGATTTTCTGATTTGCTTCACTCTGTATGTGAACTGCCTTACTTTTTTTCCTGTTTTCAAAATACAATCAACTTTTCAACTTCCCTCTTTTAGCAGTTTCTAGAGAACAGTTTTAGTCCTTGGAACTCAAAGAGTAACAAGTGTATGTCTTCAGAATTGAATATCTCCCTATTCGGAAAATGTTTGCTTTTTTCATTATTTAAATACTGATTCTTCAAATCAGTGTCTCTTCTTTCCAATGACATAGTTAAAATAATTAAAGGAAAGCTTTCTCAATAATCAAGAGGGGAAGTTTTAAAGGAAATTAAAGTTGAGTACGATGTCCCAACTACAGTCTCAGAAAGCTATAAGAAACACCAATTTATGTAGCACCAATAAAGGCAGTACTGTTTGTTTTTTTTTTAACCAATGATGAATGACCAGAGTTCTTTGTTCCAGAAGTGATGACCCCAGTTTAATCTCAGTATTACCCCTTCTCCTTCCGAGATGGAGGGAAGCATCTTGCATCCATGACTAAATGTGACACTCAGCTAATTGGGAGGGTTTTGATGATGCCGCAATTCTGCCCCAAGCCCTTATAACTAGCAAGTTTGCCCTGAAGATTATTGAATTACTCCACTGACCATGCATTATTTAAAAGGAAGGGCTATAATTATAGGAGCCAGCTGTTTAATCATTGGAATTCTGTCTGTTGGCCAACTTTCAAGATAGAGTAGAGCGCTGTGATGGTACTTTGTGTCAGTTTATGGAGGACTCAGGCCTAGTTAGGTGGTAGCCAACTTGTCTGCTAAGCAGCCTTTGGTCTGCATGCTCTGAAGCAAATCTACTGAAAAATAAATACATAAATATATAGACTTCCAAAGTCAATACTTCATCATCAAGGAAAATTCTGTGAAATTCTATACATACTTGTTCACTCTAACAGTTGAGGAAGTATATGGACCTTTCATAATGTTGGCATAACAGAACTCTGGGAGTATACTTAGTTGTAGAAAATATTTATTATCCCAGTCACCTGTCTTTTGTTACAGTATTGAGTACAGAAAAATGGTTTGAGCATCTTCAGGAACTCAAGTGAGAAATGGAGAACACATTTTAACCTTCTAACTTAGAAAATATTTGGACGTCTTTCTTGAAGACAATGTAAGTGGCTTCCAATCATACTGAACATTTAGTTGGCCTTGATGAGTTTTCTCCATTTCTTTACATATTGCCGAATGTTTGGAATAGAAAGGACCATAGCAGTCAGACACTGTTCAATACAGCAATATGCTCCTAGGATCTCTAACAGGTGTTCATACAGCCTTTACATAACTGATTCCAGCAATGGGACATTCATTACCTTTAAAAGAAGTCAGTCCCATTTTTTAACACTTTTGAGTTTAAATTGTTAAACATTTTTTTCTTATATCAATCCAACATTTGTTTCCTGTTCACCTAACAATTCTGCCCACTGGAGCACAATTATTGATAACAAGTGCTTAATGAGGAGTTTTTAAAGGTAAGGATTCCTTTAAAACAGTTCATTCTGTCTCATTTAAAAATTGCCCATAATGACAATAGGTGCAATTTTGAGATCATTAAAAATCTCTGTTTTTCTCAAAACTGATATTGTTGCAAATTATTTTACTGCTTTCCTGGAAAAACACATTGCATCAGGCTCCCAGTTCTAGCCCATAGCAACAAATATCTTTATTTTGGCTCTGGAAAAATAAGAAATATGAGGCATTTGAAGATAAAGAGAAAAACTTTGACCCTCTAACTCTGGCCTCTCAATTGGTGAGAAATTTTTTTTTGTTGTTATTAAATATCTTAATGTAGAACCAGAAATCAAGCCTATAAGATACTTCAAAGGATCGATTAAACTTTAAAAGGCAAGGTAAACACTTGTTATATTCATATATTTTCAATGAAGTACAATTAGTCCATTGTAGACATTATGAATAGACAAAGCATCTTTCTAGGATTGCGGTGGCTAGAGATAACTGGTAGTTACGTTTATGTCAAAATCCAAGTCTGTAATATTTCAACAATATTAAAAAACAGATATAGACATAAGGTAAACTTTCTTTTTAGAGCATTACAGAAGAGTCCTAAATTTCTCTGTTCCTAAATTCACTGATCTATTGACTAAAAAGCACAGCTATTTTACAGACTGAGCCATGTTGAACTCTGAGCTCATCTAAGAGGTGACAAACCAGATGCCTGGTGTGTACTATTATTTTTTGCTGTGCTGATGATTACCTTCTGTCTCACAAGAGGAAATAAACCTGTGGTGAGTTTCATGCCTGTCGACAGTCACAAAGAAAGTAATATGCAATATACACAACGTTTAATGGTTAAAGTCTTCCTCCAGTGGCATGCAAGGAACTCCAGAACCTATGGAGTGTCAGGAGGAAAACAGAAGGGATGCTTAAAACAGAGGTGCAAAGTAGGTCCTGGGATCACAGAGATTATCCTTCCCCATCTTCAACCCATAAGGATAAATTTTGAAATTAGTCATTTCTAAGTTAGCCAAGTTTGAAGTTTTCTGAAACCACTCCTGCCACTTTACCTCTAAACCTCAAATTATCATTCCAAATTCAACAAGTGAATCTCAGTTATATCCCATTAAGAAATGTATTGTTTCAGCAAAAAGCAATTGTTACCTGTGGTGGATGATGGGGACAGTTACCTCAAAGTAGGCTGAGTCACCTTGCCCTCTCTCCCACCCCAAGAGAAAGCCAAAGTGTATCAGCTACTCTCCACTGGCTGACCTCTTCAGTCTCTTGAAATGGCCACTGAGTTAAAAGTATGTAGAAGTCCTTTGTGGGTCACAAAGAACCATGTAAGCCCATTTGTGTCTTTAATTTATAGTTCCAGGAAAATAGTATGTAAACAAACAAAAAACAAAAACAATAGCAAAATGCATTGCTTACATTGCTCAAGGGACCATATGAGTCCTGGTTTGCCCCGGCTGGCGAGCAGAGGCAGAAAGTCTTCTGCACTGGGCAATCCTCCGATGGCAAGTGAAAGCACCATTGAGGTTCCAACTGGGCACAGCTGCCCCGTCCCTTCCAAATCCCTCAACCATGAGGAGCCCACAGGGTTTGCCCTGAGCAAAAACAGCACACCCCACCCAGAGAGACCACAATTGAACCCTCCTGAGTTTCTATCCCCAGCTGCCCTAAGAATGACAATAAACCTGCCTTAAAGGGAGGAGGCATCCTCACTTTACAGTGCCAAGCATCAGGAACACATTTGGATTCTTAGAAGATTCAACGAATGGCTGGCCCCTCGGGCTGCAAGGCGGCCAAACTAGTTTGGTAGCAGGCCATGACCATGGGTCTGATCTCCTTCAACTAGGGAGTTCAAAATATATATAGGGATTTTGACTCTCAAAACTCCACCCTGAAGTACAGCATCATTATTACATGAATGTAAGAATTTCTGTTTAAAATATAATGCTGTCTTCTGTGTCAGAAATTGAGATTGAACATACATCACATTGACTAATTGGATCCTTCTGGGTCAATGTTTCACAAATTTTCTTCCACGAAGCCTGGACATCAGTGAAGAAGACTGAGGCCCTCCACCTCCCAAGGGAGGAAAGAGAGGCAGAGAAAGTCAAGATCCATGGCTTTCTTGCATAAGCCATGGCAGTTTCACTTTTGTCTATTTTGTATACTGATGTATAAGTAATATTTGTTGTAACAAAAGTCCTACTATGACAAAAAGTTTACAAAGTATTCAAGTACGTTTTAATTTAGTTTCATATAACTTGTTTTGCCCTCTTTTTAATTCTAGATCCAGGGAAAGTGTGGCCAAGTCAAAACAAAACAAAATAGAATCAAACTAAAACCTACTTGCCAAGTAAAGAGGCCTAATTGATTTGCAAATATCAAAAGAAATTTGATTCATGGTGTTCCCTCTGGGCAATCAGAATCAAATGAAAGGTGGACATTTAGTTCATTCTTAGTCTAGTGATTATTCTATCAGAAAACAGAGCTGATGGTTCTGGTCCCTCTAAGGTGATAGAAGAAGTCCTATCACATTGGTATTGTTATCAGTTCAAGTTCCAGAGCTTCTGGATGCGGTCAGTAGCAATGCTGTCTCTTCACAGACCCTATATGATCCTAGAAAGTGATGCTCAAAGCAAGCTAACATATATTTAGGATCCACTAGGTGTCAAGTAATGCACTTAGTACTTTTCATACAGTAGGCTATGTAATCCTCAAGCAATCATTAGAAAGAACATATTAACTCTCCTTTACAAATGGGTAAACTGAGGCCCGGGAAACTTAAATGACTTGTCATTTGTGTATGTCACTCCCAACTCTGAGTCGAGGTTTCCACATCAGTTAAGTGATGAGACCTTCCCAGATTTAAAACCTCTTTGATTTTCCGTCTGATGTCATAATGGAAGCAGATAAGACAAAGAACAAACACTGGAGCCATCCTGTGCACAAAAACCATGCAGATTTGCTAAAAAGATTAAGAAAATGGAAAACATGATCTTTTAATTAATTTTCCTAGCAGCCTCCCAATTAAGCCAATATATAAGGAGAGGTGAGGATTGGGCATAGACAAGATCCTTGACTACAGGTGGCTAAGAATTTGAGGACAATTAATACAAATAAATGAATGATGAATGAGCTCTTGCCAATGAGAGTGGCACTGACTGCTGGAGACATATTGGAATCTGGAAAAACCTGGGAGGGTCAGGAGTTGTTGGAGGAGCTTCAAAAGAAGACTAACTTATAAAGGTGTGGGTTGACATGGTGTGGGGAGAGGAGTTTTCAGGGGCTGGGTGGAGCAGTGAACACAGCCTATTATCCCACTCTAAAGCTAGGCCTCTCTCTGTTTGATCTGAACAGACAAGCCCACGGGGTACGGCTCGAGCAGTCGGAGGGCGCCCCAGACAGGAATCGTGGATGAGTGCTGCTTCCGGAGCTGTGATCTGAGGAGGCTGGAGATGTACTGCGCGCCTCTCAAGCCCGCCAAGTCGGCCCGCTCAGTCCGTGCCCAGCGCCACACCGACATGCCCAAGGCTCAGAAGGTAAGCCTGCCAGGGGTGGCGGTGAGGGTCGGCCATCTTTGCGAGATCGGAGTTATGAGGCTGAGCCTGTAGCAACTTAGCAGCAGCAGCATCCGAAGAGTAATTCATACCCTCATAGACTTCTGGTTCATAGGGTCAAAAGAACTCCATTCTCCCCTGAGAGGTCCATCTTATTTGTCACTCCACATTGTAAATTCTCCCTTCCACTACTGTGGCCCATCTGATCACTAGAAGATTACAGAGAAGAGTGACTAAACCTGGGCTTTGGCATCAGACAAAACTGACATCCTAGCTTTGCCAATCACCAGCTGAGAGCCCATGGCCAAGTAGTGCAGCCTCCCAAGCCTTTGCTGATGAAACTATCAGTAAAGATGGGATAGCAGTACCATTTACCTCTTCAGGTCATTAATGTGCATGCAATGCTTTCCACACTGCACAAAGTAACTGTCAGACAAGTGTTAAGTTCTGTCATAACTGTATGAACAAAGCATGTGACCTTTCAAGTCCTGATATTCTGTAAACATGCAAAGAAAAATAACACTCTAAAATTGGAACTAATAGAAATTCACATTTAGTGGCAAATACAAAGAAAAAAAATAGAAATTTCAGTTTGGCTCTGAGAATAGCAAGAAAATTCTAATGATCAAAATCTGCAGGTGTCTGTTACTAAGAATAAGACTTTAAACAAGCCTTAGAGGTACTGTCTATGCCATCAAAAATATGTAAATCATCTGATCTGATGCACATTGATCACTTGATAAACCTTTGCTGAGTGAGGGAATGAATGGGTGAACAAATGTATGTAGGTGATTACATTTCCTTCACTAAGTAGAAAGAATGAGAACTAAAGAGAAGGTGAAGAAAATGAGGAAGAATGAATAAGGAAAGTTAAATGCTCTCTGGGGACTCTTTTGAAAAAAAAACCAACTACTGGTTTTAATCTTTGGAGTCAAAACTAGCATTGTGCAGAGGGCACATGATAAGCGATCAAGAAGCTCCTAATGACACCTTTGCTGCTTCTTGGTCCTCATTTGCAGCTGAGGCTGGAACAGGCGCCTTCGCAGACATGTGACCCCAGGGAGCCACCCTGAGTGATGGAAAGGGACTGGCACAATCTGATTCAGAGAGAACACAGGAGCCAGTCGATGTGTCAGGGAGCAAGCCCTACATACCTTTTAGGTGAATGTGACTGGGAAGTGTGCTCAAGGTGAGCAGAGGCAGGTTAAATCTTTCTCTTTCCAGGTGACCCAATGCCTTTCAATTTCTACTTTGGGAGGGGGTGGGTGGTGTCAGAGATGAGTCCCTAAGTTCTGGAATGGCAGGTTTAATAGTGACTGAGGTCCAGACACCTCTCCAGCACCAGTGCTGTCTTCTGCAGCTATGGAGCCAAGGCATTCAAAGGCTCTGGTCTTCGGGGACACCAAGGGGACCACCTGTTCTCAATGCAATTATTTTTGTGATGTTTACAGTATCAGCCCCCATCTACCAACAAGAAAATGAAGTCTCAGAGGAGAAGGAAAGGTGGGCCAAAGAAACGCCCAGGAGGGGAACAGAAGGAGGGGACGGAAGCAAGTCAGCAGATGCAAGGGAAGATGAAAGAGCAGAGGAGAGAGACTGGAGCTAGAAACTGAACACAGGCAAGAAAGGAACACAGAGGAAAGAAAGACTAAGACAGAGGTGAGGAGGCCGAGAGAGAAGCAGACAGAAAGAGAGGAAATGGGAGATGCCATAAAGGAAAGGAAGAAAAGTAGGCCAGCTGGAGCTAGAGAACGCTTGGGACAAAAGGGGGAGAAGAAACCTGTTGTAGGAAGTGGCCGATAAACATGGAGAAAGGGAAAAGTAACATATAATGCCTGAGAAAATCCAAATAAAGACAGTGGCAAGAATGAAAACATGAACAAAAATTACGAAAGAGGGAAATAAAGCAATATTCCCTTCCCCATGGAAAAACAAGAATTAAAATAAAAATCAAGGTTTTTGTATGCATTTTAATTTTTTCTGTGAATTTTACAAGAATTTCCATGTCAGTAAATGCCCAGAGTTAAATATTAGCCCCAAATTTTCAGCAAGACTGAATTGTGTCATAAACATTCCCAGATTTCCTTCCCTACAGTGTGACTGGAGGCTGCATTTCTTAGTCAAGCTCGGGCCAAAGGGCACCCAATATTTGCCTAAAGGCCCGTGAGGCCTGAGAGCTTACCTATGAAAGGAGGGCACTGAACTTTGTGCGTGTGCACTTTGGAATCAGATATGAAAGATGTATTAATGTGCTAGGGCTGCCAGAATAAAGTACCACGCCACAGACTAGGTGGCTTACACAACAGAAATTCGTTTTCACACATTCCTGGAGGCGGGAAGGCCAAAGTCGGAGTATTGGCAGGATCAGTTCCTTCTGGGAGCTGTGAGCGAAGGATCTGTTTCAGGTCTCTTTCCTCCACTTGGAATTGGCCTTCTTTTCCCTGTGTTTTCACATCATCTTCCCTCTGGACAAATCTCTGTGCCCAGATTTCCTCTTCTTATAAGGACACTAGTTGCTGCTGCTGCTAAGTCACACACTAGTTATATTGGATTAAAATATGATCTGCTAAGTCGCTTCAGTCGTGTCTGAGTCTGTGCGACCCCATAGATGGCAGCCCGCCAGGCTCCCCCCAGTCCCTGGGATTCTCCAGGCAAGAACACTGGAGGGGGTTGCCATTTCATCATGATCTTATTTTCACTTAAGTTATCTGTGTAAAGACCCCATCTCCAAATACAGTAACATTCTGAGGTACTAGGGGTTAGGACTTCAACTTGTGAATTTGGGGCGGGGGCGGGGGGGAGTCAGCCCTAAACCAAAGACTCCTGATGTCTGACTACTGCCCTATGATTCCATCACCTATAAACTTATCTCTCTCACGCATGCACCCCCTCACTCCTCACCCCCCACCCTCCTAGATATTTAGACCTGAAATCCTATGAGTTTATGTTCCATGAAATACCAGGACCATGCTATGTTAGGGCTGCAAAAGGACTCAAAAATTTGCTTCAGTCCCTTCATTTTAAAGATAAGGATACTGAGATCTAGAAATGGCTGAAGGATGGCTGAAATGGCTGAAAATGGCTTGGTTTCTAAGCCACACCCTCTTTCTGGCCAGCAGAGAACAGCACAAAATCAACATGGACTAAGAAAGAATTCCGAAAAGCAAAGATGGGAGTGAATGAGAACAAAAGCACTCAATTTTCTTGAGGGTAAAGAAATGCCAGGTAGAATCACAGAATCTGAGTCTTAAAGATTTTCCTCCTTCAGTTTCCTTGATTTAAGCAGTAGGGTTAGTATCTTCATAGATAATAAAGCAAAAAGTCTCAAGATCATTCAAATTGTGAATTAAAAGAGCTAAGGGAGGATGCAAGAGAGACAACACAGGGTAAGAAGATGATAAACCAAGGAGTGAAGCATTTCATCCAAATAGCCCACTTTGAAGATGTCAAAGTATAAAGGAACATCCTTTCTACTTGTCCTTCATGCCCCAGCCATTCTTTCTACTTCAGGATCATCCTTTGTCCATGGTTCACTGAAAACCCAGGATATATGATATATAGATGTGCCCAAGTCTCAAGCCAGGAGGAAAAAGTTTGATCACAAGCTTGTCAGAGTATCGTATGGGAGCCAAGACACTGCTGTTATGGTTGCAAAGTGGGTCCTGGCTTATCAGAACAGATAAAAGCCAGGCTGGAGCCTGAGCCCATCTGGCCAGCCACCTTCTTCAGGAGACTCCCAGTTCTTCTGTTAATACATCTATGGTTTGGAACCAGCCTCAGGTATAAGCCTCAAGCATAAGCCAACACCTACTGTTTCTACCACCTGAGAGTAACCTGCAAACTGAGATGGCTTTTCAAGGGACCACAGTTTGGCAGAAAAGTAACAGTGTCCTGTGGGATTATCCCTTCCTTTTTTCATTGATGATCGGATCAATACCATTATAACACAGGGATAAATGACAATTATACCCAATAATGAACTTCATTCAAGAAAAAAGGCAAAGACTTTAAAAGGAAAAGAAAGCAATAGAACTTTCCAGTTAAAGAATGCTTCACCATCAGACTATTAGTTAAAACCCTGCTTCCTTGGTGGCTCAGACAGTAAAACATCTGCCTGCATTGTGGGAAACTGGGTTCGATCCCTGGGTCAGGAAGATCCCCTGGACAAGGAAATGGCAACCCACTCCAGTACTCTTGCCTGGAAAATTCCATGGATGGAGGAGTCTGGTGGGCTACAGTCCATGGGGCTGCAAAGAGTCAGACACAACTGAGCGACTTCACTTTCTTTCTTTCTTTTTGCAGTGGGTTATATTAACTCTAAAGCAGTCATCTTGAATGCCTACATGTGATTTCTAAATAACATAAATTAAGTAAACAGAAAGAATCTATTGCTGTCTTTCATCCCTTCTACTATGAAAATAAGCACTAGTGATACATGGCACATAATGATGAATGAAAGGATGGATGGACAAATGAGTGAGATGGGGAGGGGAAGAGTGGTAGGGAAATAGACCATAAAAGTTAAGTAGCACTGTGTGTGTGTTAGATGCTCAGTCATGTCTGACTCTTAGCAAACCCGTGGACTGTAGCCTACTAGGCTACATGGAATCTCCGGGAATTCTGTCCATGGAATTCTCCAGGCAAGAATACTGCAGTGGGTAGCCATTCCCTTCTCCAGGGAATCTTCCCAACCCAGGGATGAATCCTAGGGTTCTTGCATTGCAGGTGGATTCTTTACTGTCTGAGCCACCAGGGAAGCACTGCTGAGATGAAATAATTCCTCTTGTCCTTGCCTAAGACAGTGATGCAAGTGCAGAGTCAAAGAGGGAAGGCAGAGGAGTTGTGCTTGCACAAGTTTTGCGTGTTTGGAATTTCCTATACTCGAGCCAAAATTGAATTCGTTCAAGGACTTATTGCTAAAGGTGGAAACCAGTTGAGTATTTTACAGTGAATGTTATGTTCCCTATTCATCCCCTCAATGCTTTCTTGAATGTAGGCAGAGTATTCATAATAATTTAAAAGCCCTCTGTTTCAACTGTTTCTTTTAGGGGAAATTGATGATTGTGTGTAAAACTAAAAGGAATATGTAAGGACTCCTGATCCTTAAATTGTTGAAAAATATTTTTACTGAGTACCCATGATATGTAAACCTCTGTACATGAAGGAGAATGATAAAGATAGGAGAGGCAATACTACATAGTGGTTAGCGCACAGAATCTAGAATCAGACTGCCTGGTTTCAGACCCCGGCTATCTCACTTAATAGCTGCATGTCCTTGGGAAAATAATGCAATTTACCTGTACCTCAGATTCCTCATCTGCCAAATGGGAGTAATAATTGAATCTACCTCATAAGAGTTGTGAGAATCTATTGAGATTGTGTGTATGTGTACAAATATAAATTATAGTATTTAAAATGGTACCTGGCAAATAGTAAGCACTATTAAAGTTTTAGTTGATATTATTTTTCTTAGTTTTTAAAATTAGAGCCATCTGAAAAAGAAATAGGTCTCACCAAGTGGAAGTGAGTCCCCTATCACCAAAAACTTCAAGCTTAAGCTTACCAACACTTTCCAGTGATGTGGTAGTGTCTTTCAAGCACATGATAAGAGAAAGAGAATTCAGTGACCTAAGACCCCTTCCAACCCAGAGAACCCCAGTTCTATGAATTATTCCAACTTCAGTGGAAGCTCGACTGTCCTGTATGAGGAACTGTTAACTTTTATTCTGAGGTTGTAGAAAAGAACTTTCAGAAAACCACCATTTTTCTCAACCAGTTAAAATCAAATGTAATATGTGTTTTCATTTCACAGTGCCTGAGGAAAATTTAATTGTAGCATGAACTCCAGCCCTTACTAGTTTAAAGTAAAATTGCCAAAATAAATAAAAATGTGGGATATTTCCGGGCTCACACAGCTTCCGGGACATTTCAGTTTCTAGGGCTGCCGATTCAGTGCCTCTCACAAGCATTTGATCTTCTTTCAAACATCTCTTGAAAACAAACAAAACCTCATACAGCTTCTCGTGTGCGTGCTGTTAGGATGTAAGGGTGGAAAAGGAGGCAGAGAAAGCAGCTCTGGGAGAGCCCCTCCTCCCTCTCCCTTCCAACTCCTGACCCTCTCCCTCCCACCACTCACCGACAGGAAACAGTGTTTTCCTAACTAATAAGGCTTGCCATTTCTCAAGTCCACTTACACACCATGGAGGAAGATGAAGTCTGTTCTCTTTGCTTGCCTGTATGAAGGGAATAGGGCTTTGAGCAATGTTTATCAGACAACAGAGAGCTGACTTTTAATCCAGGACAAAACTGATAGTCTAGAGGTAAAGTGGAAGCCTTTTGCTGACAATGAAAAGATAAATCATTTACAGTGATCTGTGGTGACCCAAATGGGATGGAAATCTAAAACAGAGGGGGTATATGCATACATATAGCTGATTCACTTGGCTGTACAGTAGAAACTAACACATTATAAAGCAACTATACTCCAATAGAAAATAATTATAAAAAATAAAAATAAAGATAAATTGTTTTAAAAGAAGCAGAGTGCCTTTATGAGTTTTTAAATATCCACTATAGAATTCTCCAGTGATTGAAAGCCCAGCTCCTGAATCCTTTGAAAATCAGTGACAATATGTATTGGCCTAGGCAAGATAAGTCTATTTTTAAAGAAAGACCAGGCAAGGTTAGGATAAGTTTTTCAGTGGCCATTAAATTTCCAGATCTGCAAGGTCAAAATCAGTTTTTTCATCCTCAGAGCTCTAACTGAAATCTGAGCACCATTCCCTGATACTCATCTATTTAGGACTCCTTCTTTAATGGGACTGCTTTAACCCCCTTAAGGGGGGCTTCCCTGGGGGCTCAGATGGTAAAGAATCTGCCTGCAATACAGGAGACCTAGGTTTGATCCTTGGGTCAGGAAGATCCCTTGGAGGAGGGCATGGCAACCCACTCCAGTATTCTTGCCTGAAGAATTCCATGGACAGAGGAGCTGGTGGGCGACAGTCCATGGGGTCACAAAGAGTCTGACGCAATTGAGTGACTAACACTTTCATACCCTTAGGGCCACCTTGTTTTTATCTTGCAACCAAAAGAGATGGTTTAGAAATATAGACTTACATTTAAACTCAAGTAGAGAGAAATGGAAATTGAGAACAGCAAGGAAATTATGAGAGATGTGGGACAATGGGCATATGAGCTCATGTCTGGTACTAATAGACAGCAGCAAAGAAACTTCTCACCACACTAGGAACTCAGTCATAGCTCAATGGGCTACTGCTCCATCAGTAATAAGAGCTAGAAAACATTTCCAAACATTCCCATCTATATTATTCACTGATGAGATTATAGTTTTAAGATCCATTTGGTCAGAAAACTAAGTCTTTTGAAAAAGTGAAGGTTTGATAGAAATAAGAATGCTGAAGGTCCAATCCAACTTTAATTCCAAATATCCTTGGTGGTAACTTACAATCTGTTGTTAACTACAGCAAATAGTTTTGGGAGAAAGAAGATTATTTTCTCTTCTTTACTTTGTGTGTGTGTGTGTGTGTGTGTGCGTGCACACAGTGGGATTCACATGCCAGAATTTCTTACAAAATTCTCTGTAAAATATATAAACATTCACATGGAGCTTTCTGTCTGGCCAGCTCCAAGAGGTCATGTAATCAAAGACCAGCCAGCTCTGCCATCCATGAAAATATGATGTGGTATTTTCACAGCTGTAGATGACAATTATGGCAAGACAAAAATTCTAAATGATTAGGAGTAAGACCATGGCAGGTTGTGGGTTAGATAAAGAATCCTATTGTAGACTTGAGAATATGTAATATTTATGTCACAGTCTGAGTGTGGCAAATTTGAATGATTCATGAGGCATTGGAGGACTAGAGAAAAGTGAAAAATATAAAAGGAATCAATAAATACATAGCATTATTTTGTCAGTATTGATTGACCAAGGCCACTACTGGATGCTCTGGTTTGTCTCTGTCAATAATGATACTTGTTTCCTTCTTCAAAGAATGCTAGGATGCAAGTAAAAGTACTTTGGGCACAATTCTGATTTTTTTTTAAACTGTATACACACATGAATTGTTCTTGCGCCGTTTTCTGTCTTGGAAAAGCACTGGCTGGCACCATGCGTGTTTACTTTTATATGCTGAAGACTCACGTCAATCTCAAACAGATGCAAATCACTTTAACTTGTCGTAGTGTTATTTTATTCATCCTAAAAGTTCAGAAAAGCCTTCCAAACTTGCAAAATTTCTCTCAATTCAGAGGAGGAAAATTCAGAACACAGTATTTGAATGTTCTGCCCAGATTTGTCACACACACAAAGCATGAGTGAAAGAGGGTAACACCCTTTCCTACTAATCTCTGAACTCATCACTATTGCATTGAAATGATACCAAAAGGTAACAACCCTGAGCCCCACATGGCCCCAGAACATTGGAATATAAATTACTGCATACATGAGTGTAAGGACTCCAACGTATGTTTTATGTCAGATGAAACAATGCTATTTTGGAGGCTAAAGAGAAAAAAATAATCAAATCCAGTTTTTAGGTAAAAATATGCTGAATCTTTAGCACATATCAGTGAAATTGCTAGAATCTGGTGTTTCACTTTTTTAAATACCACAATGGTTGAACCTTTCAGCAATTCCAAAACCAACTCCCTCTGGGAAAGATCGTGTGCTTAAAGTGTAGTTGTTTTTGTTTTTGTTTTTTTTAATTTAAAAATGTAACACAAACAGCTAACAAAACAGGCTGCCCATAAAATCAACAGCCTAAGCAGCCCTGGAGTATTTTACAACATCCTTCAAGACTATTAAAGGCAACATAAATAACTCTTGCCAGTAAGGGAAAATACCCTTCAGCTTTCTTTTCCCTTTCCTTTTTCTTTTTTCAGGCTTTTAAACCATTTTGGTAGTGATTTGTTACATCACAGACAAAAATACTTCAAACAGAGTCAGGTGGTATCCTTTGAAAAGTAAGGAATTGCCAAGACAGGATAATCTGTGAATAATTATAGGATAAACACATTTCCTAAACTGGGGGATTCCTAGGGATGGACCTGTCACTAGAAACAAGAGTTATGCATCTTCTAGTGCAGCAGTCAAGGGTGCCCTGGGCACCCAGTAAGTAACTATTACCCCCCCCCCAGTCAGAGAAAGGGCAGTACTCAAGCATGGGGTGTGCTTTCCCAACAGGAACTATTTCTAAAAAGACAATAGTAATAGCTGTTATTTATTAGGCACATGCCCTGAGTTAAAGGCTGCCACAAATCACCTCCTTAATCTTCACTATTAGCCTGAAGGGTAAATGTTATAATTATGCCCCCTCCCACACTGTACAATTAGAAAACCTGGACTAAGGGGGCTAAATGTCTTGCCAAGGTCTTGCCCTAACAAGTGGTCAGACCAGAATCCAAACTCAAGATGGACTCCAGCATGTGAACTATGCACTGTGATCTGTCTTCATTTCTTCACTGATACTTACTGTACTGCAATCTGCCCGCTGTAAGTTCCAAGACAGGACAGGGGCTCTGTGCACAGCAAGAAGTAGGAAACCATGTAAGGCTTGCTGTTAACCTGAACTCTATTCCACCATTCCTGCAGGAGATGCAAATCAATTTAACAAGCTTTTCCTGGTTCGCCACTTTGCTCACACATCCAAGGAGGAGATAGAGGTGAAGGGACTATGCTACCTGCCCTCAAGGAGTTTACTTTTTAGTGGGAAAGCAAACACTTAAATAATTTATTCCACGACAAAGGCAGACCCAAAGTGGATTCTGACAGCACAGAAGCCAGGACAGCTCTTGCCATCAAGTTCACAAATGAGAGCTAAACCAAGGGCCCTTGAAACAGCTGGCTCTCTTGCACACAGCTACGGTAGGTAGATGTGTAAGGGTGATCACATGTAATCATCACAACATTATGAGGTGGGTGCTCTTACTCCCCCCTTTCATTTTACAGCAGGAAACTGAGAAGGCGAGGACAACGTAACAATTGCCAAAGGTCACACAGTTCTGTGTTGGAAGCTGGGATCCAAGCTAGGTATATAAATCCAGGTTCTCTGAGAAATGTATATGATACTGGGTTAAAGGAGCAAGGGTTTGATGAGGGGAAATACCCATGTGAAAAGCAATAGGAGAGGATCAGGGAAGCCTGAGCAAGCCAGCAGAATGCAAGTGCAAGTCTGACCTCAGTGAAACCGAGGAGGAGAGATGACTGGGGAGAAGCATCCTAGATGGCTGTACTGTCTAAAGAAAAGTCAGCAAAGCCACTGAGGAGTCCTTGAGCCAAAGATGGCCAATAAAGAAGTCTTGGGTTTCCCAGAAATTGGGTCTGCCCTGATGTCCCCACTACACTCTTGAGCTATGGGAGGGGGCTGTGGGGCCCATCTACCATGCATGGTCAGAGGAGACGATCATGTTGGAAAAAATGTCCTTTCCCACTCTAACCACATAAAAGATAGGGTGAAGTCATTTCCAGAAAAACATAAATAGAAAGGGGGCTGGGCAGACCAACACTGTGCCCAGACTGTTACACCTATCTCTTTGCTGAAGAGGCAGTTACTCTACCAGGAGCATACATCTCTTGAAAAGTATACCTTGTCCTTCGGTTTTAAAAGTCACATCCCAGAGCACTGAGTTGATCTCATGACATTCACTCTACTTGGCTCCCAGAGATGAAAGACTGACCTCACTCTCCTGGAATTCGGACTTATAATCCCCCGAAATAATGAGATATCAAAGTTGATATTAGGACATTTAAATCATCATCCAATATTTCACATTTCTCCAGGCTAAGCAAGCAAAATAGCCAGGGCAAATCCTTTTCAACAAATTGACATCTGGGCCATCTCTTCAATCATCCATTGCCTTTTTTTTTTTTTTTTTTTCTATTTTGCCCTTTTTAGGAGAAAGTCAATGCTGAGTTAGAACTTTAGGCTGTACAATAGGCTATTAACATTCCATGATGGGCAGTATTTTCCCAGCATTTTTTATAGGGTTCCAGGCTTTTCTTAGAGTTTATGTCATACAATTCTTAACTTGTTTGTAGTGGGTGGAGATGGAAACATAGTCTATTGAAAACATCAATGCTTCCTCCCTAAAATTTAAAGGGGCTATTATAATCCTTTTAGATTCTGCCTCTCAGGCAATGTCTTACAAAGATAGGCGGGGAGAAAATAAGGGCTTATCATATTCACATGGTTAGCTTTTGCTAAATGAATATTGTGCTACTAGACCTCCATTAATAGCATACAAATGGGACTCAGCTCACACTGGGATAAGGGAGGGTACCTACTTCCCTAGTTTACAGTCTTGCCTTACCTTCTAAACCAGCATCTGCCACCATCTGGGATCATGGGCAACTCATGACATGATCAATTACTGTTACTGGAAAGAGACTTGGGTTTTGCATCACCAGATACTGGTCTACCTCTTTGGGAGGCATCATGGTCGAGTATCTATCTGGTGAGCTCCAGGATCAGAAGTGACTGATACAAATCCCAAACATGGTCACATCTTCACTGTAAGAAATCAGGCACGTTGTTTTTTATTCATATTTCATGAAGGTAAAGTGGCTAAGACAGTAGTACCCATCTCTGAGAGAACTATGAGAATTAAATAAGAAAATGTCTACAATTAGCACTTACAAAACAGTGACCAGACCAGCACATACACATGTTCAACTGGTGGAACTGTTATTCTTTTATGAAAATAATAGGTGGTTTTACTATTAGTTCTAGGTCTATCAGTTTGTTCCTATGTGACCTCAAGCAAGTCACTAAATCTTCAGGAGCCTTAGATTGTGAATGATACCAATGCAAACAACGTCATCTCCTGAGGTTGTTGGGAGGATTCATGGAGATTACTGTGTAAACTGTAAAATGTGTGCAAATTTTAATCAAGATAACTATTATTGCCATTGTCGTTAGCTCTCAGGGAACTTAAGTTTGTGGACAGTTTTCCATTGGAAAACTAAGAGCTAGGATCGCCAAGAGAAAAATGGGGGAATGTGAATGATCCCTTCATGGCATTTTCCAGCTTCCTATATATCTGTGTATGGCATACACTGTGTAATAATGTATATCACAAATTAACCCCTATCAAACCTATTCCCTCATGAGTCAGTTAACCCTTCCTTCAGAGGGTATGTTTCCTCAGTCAACCCCAGTGAGCTTGAGGACCAACTTTTTTTTTTTTTGGTAAATAATCTTACCTTCTCTGGTCTCAATAGGAAACAGTATTTACTCACTACTGTTTTCCTTTCAAAAATCTGTCTAGTTGCATACTAGACACAGTTTTAGCTGGTTTGTTTGTCTTGGACAGGCTGTTGAAGTGAAAAGTTTTTGCTTGACTGAATGTGGGACAGTTTCATAACCCCTTCAAGAAGTGCACTGAAGGAGGGTGCCAGCTCCGACGGCTGCTTCTAGCAGGCCTCCACTTGCCACCCATTGTCAAGGGTGGCCCGCGTCATTAAATTAAAACAATGAGCAAAGCAACAGATGCAACTGAGACTAAATCCCTGAGTGCTTTTGTTTTGTCACTGTCATTGTCTGCAACAAAGAAGTCACATGTGAGAGCCTGGGAAGAGAGCCAAATGCAAACCAGACGACATCCCAGCTGGTTCTGAATGGCCTCCATCATACGCCTGTGTGCATGGGAACCATGCTACTTGGAGCAGTGTCAGCTTTATCAAGTGAGTTTCTGCCCAGGACTTTGCTGTGATGCAGAGACAGTCCCAGAAGAGAGTCCAGAAGATCCCTCCACTCAGACTTTACACCTTACACTTCTGCTTTGAGAGAAAAGAAAGAATCTCTGAATTGGGGAAAGGGATAAGATCTATATGATTGGCCAAACTAACCTCAGTTCTTTTTGCTACAGCGATCATGAATGTGAAGAGAGAGGTATAGAAGATACCTGAACTTTTTATCTGGAAACCTGTGATTAATTTGGCTTGAGAAGAAGACTGGAGATTAAATACCTCATGTGCTTTCTTGTTGCTTGTAACCATTTCATTCTGGAGTATTTCCTTAGAATGGACTTTATTCAGATTCTTTAAAATCCTTTTTCTAAGCTGTCATACCTTGTAAACAGAAAAAGAGGTTAAAACCCAAATTAGGGTATTTTTAGTCCTGTTAACTTGGTTACTAGTTTGATAGAGCAATAGTGTCCTTAATAATAGTGATTAAGGGGGTTTGATGAGCCATATACCATCAGCAGGGTCTATTGAGAACTGAACAGAAATGTTTCAAAGAGTTTGGGACAATAGTATGTCTACTCTGTAGCTGCATATGTCTTTCTTCCATTTTCCAGAGAACTCCTTTAAGAAGCAGAATAAGGTGTAAGGTTAGAAATAAAAACTTTACCGGTAGCTTAACAGCTGATGCTTTGTAGAGCAACAAATGCATGTCTAGTGAACCTGGTAAAAGTTGTATGATATTAGAGGGGAAAGTGCCAGGATTGTAAACAGATAGCATCTCAAGCTCTCCTACGTGAATGCCCATTTTCTTCCCACAAAGATTTTTTCAGTGGCCACTGAGCTAGATATTTTAATAAACATTTTTACACAATGATGTCATCCTCCTTCTTTTCAGGAGGTATAAGATATTTTCACCATCAACGTGCAAAGTACTAACTTGCTTTTATAAAGGACTTGTTGATCACTCTAATGTTCCAGGTAGAGCTGAAAATATGTGTAAGAAAAATGATCAAATCCCTATGGGTCTGAGTCAATAGGTATCATTTCCAGGGATTAGTAGTTGACTCTGCCCCAGCTTCTCACCCTCTCTAGTTCTCAGGTCTGAGTGATCTGCAAGCTCCCTCACAATGGTCTTTAAACATCTTACAGTGATTGTGAGAGTGATCATTTCCTTAGCCAGAAGGAAGGATTTGGAGATTCCAGTGCCCGTGATGAGAACCCTTGGTTTTGGTCTGGATGGAAAATGTTCCTGGGAAAAAGGAATCCTTAAACCTCATTCTGTACCAATAATTATCCATTACATCCTTCTCTAAGGGCCTCCTGACTAGAAGGAAAATCAAGAGAAGCAGCACCTGATGTTTCTGCATGTATATGTCATTTCCTTCTGGATTTTATTTTACAGCTTATTTGTCTAAATAAATGTTGCTATTTAAGTAGGTTCAAGGATAAAATAATAATTACAGAAGAAGTATAATGACTTGATCCTGCACATTATCAGAGGGTTCATTATATTCATTCAATAGGTATTTGTTGAGCACCTGAAATGTTTTGGGCATTGCTGTAGACATGGAGCTGTAACAGTGAGCAGAGACATGTCCCTATTATTATAGGGCTTCTATTCTAAGCAAAACTCAGTATTCCTTGGATAACAGAACTGGTTGTTGATGGGTGAATGGTAGCATCAAAACAAGGAACCCAGAATGTTTAATCCAAGAATAGTTCCTTTCCAATAAAGATTGAATAATAATAGTAAATAACAATTGGTAATACTTAGGTAGTGTTCACGGTGTTCCAGGCCTATTATAAGTGATTTTATATCCTAATTTTTTAATCCTTAATCCTAAAAGGTAGAAACTATTATTATCCCAGTTTATGGATGAAATTGAGACACAGGAGATTGTCACTTACACAAGTTCATATGGCTAGAAAACAGAAGAACCAGGATTTGAGCACAGCTCAGAATGTCTGTGATTTTGTAGATTCCAAATCAGCTACAAAACTTCCCAATCTTCTACTTCAAAACCTCTGCCTCTCTCCAGAGGAGAAAAAGAAAAAAATGAAAAGTTATCTCCTTTTTACAGAAACTAAAACAGAACCAAAAGCAATAAAACAATGGAGGATGATCCCAGGATGTGATTTTTTTTTTTTCCACTAGGAAAAAGACGTTCCAAGCCAGAAGACTGGATTTTAAAGGATCCCCTTCCTATCAAGGAACCTGTGATAGTGGCAGATGAATAAACACATATTTTTGTGTGATTACAAAGCAATTTGTGGTCCCCATGCCATCAAGGGAAAATAGAAGTAGCTTTAGTGAGGTTTGTCTAAATTAAAAACTCATGGTCATCCACTTGTTTATGTCTTTCTCAGAAAACCCTGGCCCAAGTTGTCTATTAAACTGACTGGTGAGACATAAGGTATGAAGATTGAGATCCAATGTTAGAAAGAGATGGGTTGGATACATAAAAATTCATCAAATTAATGTCACTTTTTCTCGCTTATTTTTAGGAAGTACATTTGAAGAACACAAGTAGAGGGAGTGCAGGAAACAAGAACTACAGAATGTAGGAAGACCTTCCTAAAGAGTGAAGAATGACATGCCACCGGCAGGATCCTTCGCTCTGCACGAGTTACCTGTTAAACACCAGAAGACCTACCAAAAATAAGTTTGATAACATTTCAAAAGATGGGCATTTCCCCCAATGAAATAAGTAAACATTCCAACATTGTCTTTAGGAGTGATTGTTCAAAGCTTTGCACCTTGCAAAAATGACCCTGGAGTTGGTAGATTGCTGTTGATCCTTTATCAATAATGTTCTATAGAGAAAATATATATATAGATCTTAGTCCCTGCCTCTCAAGAGCCACAAATGCATGGGTGTTGTATAGATCCAGTTGCACTAAATTTATCTCTGAATCTTGGCTGCTAGAGACATTCATTCAGCAGGCTTGTCTAAGTGGTTTATTAATTTTTTTATTTGCACTTCTTTCTACGCAACACAGGCTGTTTGTTTTACAGTGTCTGATAATCTTGTTCCTCTATCCCACTCCCTTCTCCGTCACCTTTATATTTGCTGAATTTGGCCTCCTAAACAGCAGCAGCAAGCAGTTAAGTAGCACACCAGTTTTTAACCCACAAGATTCCATCTGTGGCATTTGTACCAAATATAAGTTGGATGCATTTATTTTAGACACAAAGCTTTATTTTTTCCACATCTTGCTAAAAGATGCAAGTAGTTACAACTTTGAGGCCAATCATTTTAGGTGTATGTTTTAAGCATAGGAAGTCTCAAACTCTGAATGGTTCCTTCAAGAGATGAGTTAGTGTGTGACCTGATCAGTACTTCTCTCTTTTTATTTCTTCCATATAGAGCACTATGTAAATTTAGCATATCAATAATACAAGATATATCAAACAGTATGTAAAACTCTGTTTTTTAGTACAATGGTGCTATTTTGTAGTTTGTTATATGAAAGAGTCTGGCCAAAACGGTAAAAGGTGAAAGCAAAACTAAAGAGGGAGCCTGGAGCCAAAGGTGACACAGAGGGGAAGGGTACTCAAAACTCAAACATTTGGGAAAGAAAAGCTCCCCAATTATGCCTTCCAAGAAAAATAAGACACAAAGTCCACTGATACAAATTTGTTTGGCGAGTCCAGAGAGGAGTAGAAAAAAGCAGAAGGCTAGGAATTTAATAATCCTGGTTTCTTATTCTCGCTGAAGAAACAAACATCTGACGACTCTGCCACGGACTCACCACTGTGTGACCTTGGGCAAGTCACTTCACCTCTCTGTGCCTCAGTTTCCTCATCTGCAAAATGGGGGCAATATGTAATCTACCTACCTCACAGGGGTGGTATGAGGATTAAAAAGATAAAGCTCCAGATTTTTATCCTGAGTTGCTATGAGGGCATCAAGATCAGAGCCCTTGAGTTGCTAGGATGCAAAGAATTCTATAAATAACCCATTCACAGTATAGCTAGAAAATTGATAAGCTGAATGCTCTTGACATGCCAGTTCTTGTCAGTGAGGCTATCCAACTAACTATCTGTTAAAAGCTAACAGTTCAATCTCTTTTAAAACACTTTTCAAAATAACTTAGAAACATTTGAATCTACAATTTGATTTTGAATTCTGCATTTGGATTTATAAACATAAAGTAAAAGCGGAGAAAGGAAAAGAAAGGAGAAAAACAAAGATTTCTACAAGTGAAAGGATGGTTACTCCTTTTGTTAGCACGTTCTGACTCTTCCAGGCATTTACTAATAATCGAATAATTTGTTGTTGTTTAGTCGCTCAATCAGTCCTACTCTTTAGCGACCCCATGGACCATAGCCCACCAGGCTTCTCTGTCCATGGGATTTCCCAGGCAAGAATACTGGAGTGGGTTTGCCACTACCTCCTCCAGGGGATCTTCCCAACCCAGGGATCGAACCCACATCTTCTGCTTGTCAGGCAGATTCTTTACCACAGAGCCACCTGGGAAACCAAATCTAATAATACTTATTTTAATATCATAAATGAGACTATTCACTTTGAAAGCCACAGTTATTTCCTCTCTTTAAGCCCAAGATTTCAAATGCTGAAATAATAACTAATAAAAAGTCACAAATTTACTTTCCTGAATATATTTTGTTCTATCCTTGGAAGTATATCCATAAACATATATTTTTAAATTTTTTTGACAAAAATATGCTTAACTAGAGTTGCAAATTGAGAGGCAAAATTTCCTTTCACAGCTAGAAATTTTCTAGCTCATAACTCATGTCTGCTTAGAAGAGTGGCTTCTAGTCCTCCGTGGATGTATCTTATCCATTCAATTGAAAATTGGTATCAAGAAAACCCAATGATAAGAACAAGTCCATGCTGACCTAGAAAAATATTTCCTGTCTATATATCAAGGTTTTCTTACTAAAACAACAAATCATTCATCATTCATATCTTTTTATCTGCCTTAGAATTTTTTGGTAAAAAGCAAGCAGACTTGATTATTTCATGTAAATTATATCCCTTTTATTCTTGGAGAGTGTTCATGCAAAACAAAAATAGCATCTTTAGTTTTCATCCCTCTGGTTCACCTCAAGGTTCAGAGGCCAGAAAAAAACAGATTTCTTGTATCTCCAAACTTATGCAAAAAGAGGCCTCTTTAATGGATGTCCCTTTCAGCCAACCGGTATTTTAACATCAGTCCACAGTGTTATTTGAATTCAGCACCTCCAGCATGCTGAGCTATGTTCTGATCACTGTGGACAATGTAAAAGAAACCATAGGTGGTTTTGCTCTTCATCTGTTTTCTAGACATATGGGTTCTGTGGGTTGAGATAATGGATCCATTTTCCCAAAATGGCACTTTTGATTTTTATTTCTTATTCTTAATGTATATCTTTTAAAATTACTGGCTACCAACAACATGTTACATGCAACCTTCTACAGACTTATATGTTTCCAGACATAGGTGAATATGTTAATTCTAAGAGTGTCTATTGACTTATTTGATTCACTAATAATTCTATTCATAACCAAAAATATCCCAGTGAGGAAAGTTTAAATATGGAAAGCCATATTACTTTTCTTAATTTTTTCTAACACATAGTCCTATTCAACTGTATCATAAATCAGCTAATTAAAAATTAGCTAATTATGCTAACCCTCTATCTTATTTTCAAATGATTTAAAACTAGAAGTCAAATTGCTGTCAACTCCAAAAGCCAGCTGATCACTATATAGTACAGCAGAATGACCCGGTATTGACAGAAGGAAGCACATAAAATCTTACAACTCAATTTGTAAGCTTTACTTTAGAATTTTAAGATGAGGCAATATCAAGATATTTACAAAAGAACTATAAATACGTGTAAGAGTGAGCTTTCAATTTATGGGTTGATTTCCAGTTTAATTGACAACACTGAATACCTAGGTCAAATGTCCATTCCCAATTCCTCAAATAGTATAATTGTATTATTAGAACATTTTAAAATGAGGAAGACCCACTAAAAAAGTGAAAGCATCTTTCCATCAGAATCCACTCATTTAGAGATAAGGAAAAACTCTCCCAATACTCACCCTACTCACACACACACACACACACACACACACACACACTCATCCTAAGAGTCCAATGGAATATTGAGAAGAAATCACTTCCTTGAAAAATCTTTGGAAAAAAAAAAAAAAAGCCTGGTGTCCCTTGAGGATCCTTCCCCTCCTTGGAATGTCAATGTTTGTGTAGATGAAACCATCTCATGCACTGTGGCTTCAGGGTTTCTGTTACTAGTTTATGCACTTGGGAGAATGCTTTAAAATGGAAGATGTAGCACATTTTGCTTTCCCATTTATTGTTTGGCCAGCTATGCCAATGTGGTGCTAATGTTTCTTTAAGAAAGTACTTGACTAAAAAAAAAAGAAAAAAAGAAAAAAAAGAAAGCATAGACATATTTTTTTAAAGTATGAAAACAACAATTCTATAGCTAGATGGCATAAGAAAATAGCATTAGGTCTAGTCACCACCACCTTTCAACTTTTTATCACTTGCAAGTAGTGTACTGTTCACCAAATTGTGAGTTTGGGGGTGCAAAGGCAGAAGATGAAAATTGTTTTAAGTTAGAAGGCTCCATTGTTTTGTTGGCTCTCAAACTCAACAAAATTAGCAATATATTATCCAATCTGAACACTTTGATTCAGGAGCATGGAGCATAAAAGGGAAAGAAAAAAGAAAAAAGACCTTATAGGCAAATGGCAGAATTGAAAAGATGATTGAGTTACTCATTGCTTTGTGTGTGTGTGTGTGTGTGTGCTCTCTGCTCTAAAACATACTCAGCAAGTGGAGAAAATAAAAACAAAGAGAAAAATGCATAGATTCACCTGCTAAAAATAGCTTCTGCCACATCCCCCTTGAGTAGTTATTTGGCGTCGACTGGTTTAATAGAAGATATTCTCCCTTTACCTAAACATCTCAAAGAGCAGTAGCTCTTATAAAAGCAATCACTGATCTCATTGGGAAGTGTTGGAAAGTATTTCCTTCTGAGATGGGGGTTATCTACTGATAAGGACAGAGAAGAATTTATGAGAAATCGTTGAAAGAGATGGCTAACAATCTGTGAAGATTTTTTTGTTTTTGTTTTTTACTTTATACAGTCTTTATGAATATCTTAATGTTCAAAAATGACTTGTTTTTTTCTTCTTTTTTTATATTGGAATAAGGGATGATAAGTTAAACCCACATAGACTGACTTTTTAAAACTATAGGCTAGATAGAAATGTATGTTTGACTTGTTGAAGCTATAATCAGACTATTTAAAAATGTGTTTGCTATTTTTAATCTTAAAAGATTGTACTAATTTATTAGAGACAGATCCTATTTGGCTCTCTTCATTAGAAAGAGCATTTCCCTTCAAATCACCTGGGCTTTCCCATCGATGTTTTTGAAAGAATAATCTGATTTATGCAACATTATGGCATCATTTATTTTAAAATTTTAAAATAAAATAAGTGATTCTTCATGCCCCTCTCCTGCAATGCTCATAGACTCCAAAATCTGAAAGGGGCAAAAAACAAGAGAAAATTTTGTTGGTTCTTTGTTTTGGGTTTGTTTGTTTTTGATGCTAGTGTTTAATCCTATAGTACATATTTGCTTATTGCTATGTTAATATTTTAAAAGACTTTTCTGTTAGGTATTAGAAACTGATACATAGATATCTTTTTTGTGTGATTTCTATTTAAAAAAAAAAGGAGATGAGATGACTGTCTGAGCTTTAAGTGCGTGTGGTACAGGATAAAGATACAAATTTAAACAATCAAATCCTATCTGGAGCAATACTTTTTGTAGAGAACCTCTCATAGATGAGACAGAGGCCCAGGGAAGTTTTGAAACTCTTTTTTTCCTCTTAGTCCTTATTCATTTAGTATCTGTCTCAAAATTTTGTAGAGGACTGACCAAACTGAAACCCTGAAATGAAAGGGACCTCTTTCAAAATATACATTTCACCTGTTTTCTTAATTTATGAAGCCACATTGATCTTAAACATGGTCCCTATTTCTCCCCATTCTTCAACTGTCATTGATAAGGTCTTTCAAGAAAAAACCACTTAAAAAGAGAACACAAAATTTCGTATGTCACTGCCCAATTGAAATGTAAATTAAGATATAGTTTCTTCTATTTAACCCCTGCTGAATCTCACCTGTCACCTTCAAATGGCCTTCACTCTCCTTAGGATATGCCTTTTTTTTAAATTGCCCAGGCCTAAATGCACTGATGTAAAAGTAGGAAAAATGAAAGAAGAACTCAAAAATCCCTTCCAAACCACCCACTGGCCCTGCTCACTTACCCATAGCAAAATCACTACTGTTAATCCCTTAATCTGATTTTTTTGGATATTTATCTTGTACCTGCTGCTAAACACACTGCAGGAGGGACTCTGAAACCTCAAGCCACCTACTCACATCTCTTATCTGTGTCTGTGTATTATTAAAATGTCTATTCAAATATCAAAAACTTTCAAACATCATGCAGCTTGTATTCAGTTTATACAAAGGCCCCAAGTACTATGTCTGATCTCTTTTTGCTGAAAGAGCTAATGAAGCTGAAACCTGGGATTACTTCATGTGTTTTGCTTCATTTGTTTTTATCACATTTATAGGCCAAGTGTGATAAGGAAACTTATAGACACTGAATTAATCTTCCCTGCTACTCTGAAACCAGAAAATGATTGGTTATTATTCATTATATCTGTCTTAGTTCAAAACATATTTTTTATTAAATTAACTCTGTATTTGAAATTATTATTCAATTCATTTATGGCAGAGGAATATCGATCCTAATGACTTCTAAAAATGTAACTAACTGAATCATTATCTGACATTTACTGTTTAATAAGCATATTTTGAAAATGTATGGCTAGAGCGTCATAATAAAATGATATATCTTTCTTTAGTAATTACATTAAAATTAATCATGTTTGATTAATTAGTTCTTTTGGACAATGTTGGTGTAATGTGTCATTCCTTAAGAACTATATTGTAATGTAGCGTTTTTATTAAGATCATTGCAGCAAATAAAACATGAAAACTTACCCAGAAAATAAAACTAATCATACACCCAGAATGGAGATATCTTACAAAATTTACAGGTTATATTTAAAAATAAATGTTTCAAAGAACTTGTACAAACTATGTCAGAGATGTATGAATTGTACGATAGATGCATTAACAATAAAGCAGTTTAAGTAAGCCATCCCACTCACTGGAATCCAACAGTGAGTTATAAATACCAAGCATTTGGGGAAAACTTCTCTATCACGCAGGGTACATAATATACAAGCAGCATTTAATACACTCCCATATGGAGAGATGTTATAAGAATGTGATCTCTCAACACTGAATTTTTGTTTCAATAAATCTCATTCTTCACTGAATAGACGCTGTGAATATCAAGCTCACAGTAGCATTTGTGGAAGCACCAGGTGGAAATTAGTATTGATAATTTCCCTCTTGTTGTTTGAAAGCATCTCATTCTGTTTTCCTTTACTTAAACCCTCCATGAATTATTGGGAAATTTACCTAAATGTAAAAAAGGCTCACAAGTTTTACACTTGATTTTAAGAAACTAATAATATTACTAAAGTTTCCTGTATCATTTTCCCACATGGGGCTCACCTTTACACCCAATTTCATTCACTCAGAGTCTCCATGGTTCTTCCTAGGACCAAAGCGAAGACTAAACTTCCTCTTTCTGCTTGTGCTCAGAACTGTGCCTCCTGTGACCATAAGCGTCTAAGTGCATTGTGTACAGCATGTGACGTGTGTGGCTCATCTGGGTACAGCTTTTTCATTAGAAGTTTTGTGGATGGTGAAGTAAGAGGGCAGAAAGACGTCAAACCTAACTGTCATCTTAGTAAGTTCCCTTCCTCTCTTCTGCAAACTCTCTCAGAAATTACTTCCTTTCCAACCCTTCATCTTCTCCCCTTGAAAGAACTTGCAAGAAAATTCTACTACAGTTCTCCACCACAGCTTTGCCCGTAGTGGGAACTGGGGCAGGCCAGCTCACCTTTTATCACTGCATATGCCCCAAAGTTGTTTCTTTCCTAAACAAAAGAGCAATTCTGTCCCCAAAGAATTGTCTTCTTTCAAGATCATCAAGGTCAAATTATAGTCTCTTTTTAAAAATTATATTTTTCCTTCCTATAAGATCTGTGTGAGTGATAAATTATCACCACCCCAACAATGGTTAATATTTTCTGAGCACTAACTATGGATCAGTCACTACACTAAGTAGTTCACCTATATTTTATCATTAGTCTTTATAAAAACCCTATGAGTCTGGCACTATTATGAGCCCTATTATACACACGAGGAAATGGAGGTTCAAAGACATTATTTAACTTGCTGAAAGTCAGAGACAGGCAGAGCAGCCTCGAAGCTGGGTTTGAAGACCTCAAAACATGTGCTTTCACTACTTCATCATTCATGCCCCAATCCAGATGCAAAGACAATTCTATACACTGATGCATTTTTGTTCATATTTGGTTTTATGAGGCAGAAATAGAGCTAATTGGATGTTTGAGAGATAAACTATTTTTGAATATGAACTTAAGATGAATCAGCATTTCTGCTCAATAATCAATATTGATCTAACCGGGCTTTTAACCTTTACGGCCATTCCTCTACAGTCCACGTCCCAGTGTCGTTTTGTGATAGCCCTTCCCATCATGCATGTAATACCCAAGGGTAAATCAGTCTCAGCCAGGAAAGGTATGTTTTGAGTCCTTACATAATTCAGAAATAAACTCTTTCTAAAAAAGTAAAACCAGAAACTGATCACAAAGAATCTTGCCAAGAGCTCTGGCAACAATACACCTATTGTTCTCGTGACAGATTGTCAAAGTCAGTGAGGTCTCAAGAAACATGGTTGAAGCAAGGCTTCCACAGACAAAAATATGGACTCCCAGAGTCCATGTTCCTAGTTTCTATATCCCTGGCCTTCTAAAAGGCCTTGGTTATCCCAGTCTAGGGATTCCCAGTGGGTATAGTTCTAGCCCTAGATGGCATTTGGGAAATGTTGAGGGACATTTGGGGTTGTCAATCACAATGATTAGGGGGTATTATGGATATTTATTGGGCAGAGGTTAGAGTTCCAGACACTTCATGCGGATGATAAACCTGTTTATAATTACCTAAGCATGATTTTAACATAAATTGAATTTTCCAGGAATGCTACCATTGTAAACTAAGTGGAAGGTGGTAACTTATTTCATTTGTAACTTTATCAAGCATTGTCCACTGTTCCAGAAAAAGCATCATTGATGGCAATGCTAACTGTGCTATTTGAATCTCTTCATTCTCTACCTGTATCAGTCCCCTTACAGCTGTCATGTTCATAATTTTCCACATGGGGTGAATATCTGACCACTTCACTATGTTTTCTAATAGAGTTGAGCCTTAGCATTTCTATTTTGCAGTGCATGTTATTTTGCTACAAACTGTTTTCACTCTACTTTATATTACAGTTCAGGCATCACTTTTATTTTTGTTGAACTTGTGTATGTATTATCTATGAATTTCATTTTGGGATATTAAAGAGTATATCATAAAAGTTTGCTATAAAAAGGGGAGCTTTGGGTATGATACGGCTGAATACAACAATTATGATCCTACCTGAGTCATGATGACAGATGGATGGCAGAGCCTTTGCCTTCTTCCCAGGGAGGCATTTAAAGTGTAGAGCTGAGCTGAAAGCTTGTATCTCCCTCACCTGTTTATGGATAGAGATAAACCTCTTTGGGATCCAATAAAGGATAATGGTTATGGTTAATACAACATCTGTTTTCTAAATGTTCTTTCCTTCACCCTGTGATGGGATGAGATGATTTGGAAAAGAATAAAGCAATCAGTGAAAACAGAAACATATGTAAATTGGATTTGAGACAATAGCAGCAATACATCAGAAGTAAAATTTGACCTTGGATTTCAAGCAAGGTCGGAAATGTGGCCTAGAAGGGAGGTTTCTCTTTATAATGGTTACTACCAGGTAAGTTAAGAGTAAGTAACTGTCCTATGACTTTCTAACTCTACTGCATTTATTGAAGTCAGTGGCTCCCACTAGTCCCCAAACTCCTCCACTTGAGGGAACACTGGGGAGAGGCTCTCCAAGTGGAAATTTGGGGGATTCATAGTCTGTAATCACAGCAACTTCTCTACATAAGTGCTGTGGCTGAATCCTCCATTCTATCCTACAAACACAGAACTCGAGTCTAAGTGTCTAAAGGATGTGATAGACAAACAGAGATGGAGAAAGTGCCCCCCTAGAGAGGGAAGGAGACAGCAGTAAGAGAGGCAGAAATCATAGTCAGGATTGTACAGATCTTCTAATTCAGCCACTCTTCTAGAATCTAAAATATTCAGATAGGGTTACTCCAGGACCAATATTCTTTCCCTATTTTTTTGTTTTTTCTGTCTCTCTCTCCTTTAAAGATCTTTTGGAAATGGAAACATTTCCATTCCTTTCCTGAAGTGAAAGTGAAAGTATTAGTTGCTGAGTCAGGTCTGACTCTTTGCGACCCCATGGACAGTAGTCTGCCAGGCTCCTCTGTCCGTGGAATTCTCCAGGCAAGAATACTGAAGTGGGTAACCATTTCCTTCTCCAGAGAATCTTCCCGACCCAGAGACTGAACTTGGGTCTCTTGCATTGCAGGCAGATTCTTTACCATCTGAGCCATTCTCTTAGTTAATATTGAAAAGTTTTTTTCTGGTATCTCTAGTCTTCCTTGCAGTAGTAAAAGATACAGTGAAATAATTTAATATATATTTATGCTAGAATGTACTGGATGTTCATCTATTTGCTCTCATATCCATTTCCCAACATTCTATTTATCTGCTCTGTTTCACAAGGAGCTACATTTTCTAGCTCCTGTTTCTCTGATTTCCAGGTAGGTTTGGCTAACAGGAGGCACTAACAGCAAGAGAGATCAGGAAGAAGGAAGAAGCCAGGGTGTTTCCTCCCTTTTTCTCTGCTTCAAGTAGCATCTTCAGCAGTAATTGCAGGCTCTGCCTCCCACTTGGAGCAGCACACTGTCCCCCAGGTAGACCTAAATCCATCCACGGCTTTTCTCAGATGGGAACATGACTTCCTCTCTGTGTCTCCCCAGTTCTAGAGATGGTAGTGACTTCCTGATGATGTTGATCTCTGGATTGACTCCCTTCTCTTATTTAACTACTTATTTCTCCCATCACCTGTATTAAATATCCTCTGATTAAAATACCTAGAATCATTTCTGCTTCCTTCTCTGGACCTTAACTAATCAGTTCAGTTCAGTTCATTTGCTCAGTCATGTCTGACTCTGCGACCCCATGAACCGCAGCACACCAGGCCTCCCTGTCCATCACCAACTCCCAGAGTTCACCTAAACCCATGTTCATTGAGTCGGTGATGCCATCCAGTCATCTCATCTTCTGTCGTCCCCTTCTCCTCCTGCCCTCAGTCTTTCCCAGCATCAGGGTCTTTTCCAACAAGTCAGCTCTTCACACCAGGTGGCCAAAATATTGGAGTTTCAGCTTCCAAATCACTCTTACCAATGAACACCCAGGACTGATCTCCTTTAGGATGGACTGGTTGGATCTCCTTGCAGTCCAGGGGACTCTCAAGAGTCTTCTCCAACACCACAGATCAAAAGCATCAATTCTTCAACCCTCAGCTTTCTTTATAGTCCAACTCTCACATCCATACATGACCACTGGAAAAACCATAGCCTTGACTAGACGGACCTCTGTTGGCAAAGTAATGTCTTTGCTCTTTAATATGCTGTCTAGGTTGGTCATAACTTTCCTTCTAAGGAGTAGCCATCTTTTAATTTCATGACTGCAATCAACATCCACAGTGATTTTGGAGCCCAGAAAAATAAAGTCTCTCACTGTTTCCACTGTCTCCCCATCTATCTGCCATGAAGTGATGGGACTGGATGCCATGATCTTAGTTTTCTGAATGTTGAGCTTTAAACCAACTTTTTCACTCTTCTCTTTCACTTTCATCAAGAGACTCTTTAGTTCTTCTTCACTTTCTGCCATAAGGGTGGTGTCATCTGCATATCTGACGTTACTGATATTTCTCCTGGCAATCTTGATTCCAGCTTGTGCTTCTTCCAGCCCAGCGTTTCTCATTATGTACTCTGCATATAAGTTAAATAAGCAGGGTGATGATATACAGCCTTGACGTACTCCTTTTCCTATTTGGAACTAGTCTGTTCTTCCATGTCCAGTTCTAACTGTTGCTTCCTGACCTGCATGTAGGTTTCTCAAGAGGCAGGTCAAATGGTCTGGTATTCCCATCTCTTTCAGAATTTTCCACAGTTTATTGTGATCCACACAGTCAAAGGCTTTGGCATAGTCAATAAAGCAGAAATAGATGTTTTCTTGGAACTCTTGCTTTTTTGATGATCCAGCGGATGTTGGCAATTTGATCTCTTGTTCCTCTGCCTTTTCTAAAACCAGCTTGAACATCTGGAAGTTCATGGTTCACATATTGCTGAAGCCTGGCTTGGAGAATTTTGAGCATTACTTTGCTAGTGTGTGAGATGAGTGCAATTGTGTGGTAGTTTGAGCATTCTTTGGCATTGCCTTTCTTTGGGATTGGAATGAAAACTGAACTTTTCCAGCCCTGTGGCCACTGCTGAGTTTTCCAAATTTGCTGGCATATTGAGTGCAGAACTTTCACAGCATCATCTTTCAGGATTTGAAATAGCGCAACTGGAATTCCATCACCTCCACTAACTTTGTTCGTAGTGATGCTTCCTAAGACCCACTTGACTTCACATTCCAGGATGTCTGGCTCTAGGTCAGTGATCACACCATCGTGGTTATTTGGGTTATGAAGCTCTTTTTTTGTACAGTTCTGTGTATTCTTGCCACCTCTTAATATCTTCAGCTTCTGTTAGGTCCCTACCATTTCTGTCCTTTATTGAGCCTATCTTTGCATGAAATGGTCCCTTGGTATCTCTAATTATCTTGAAGAGACCTCTAGTCTTTCCCATTCTATTGTTTTCCTCTATTTCTTTGCACTGATCACTGAGGAAGGCTTTCTTATCTCTCCTTACTTTCTTTGGAACTCTGCATTCAGATGTTTATATCTTTCCTCTTCTCCTTTGCTTTTCGCTTCTCTTCTTTTCACAGCTATTTGTAAGGCCTCCCCAGACAGCCATTTTGCTTTTTTGCATCTCTTTGTCTTTTGGGGATGGTCTTGATTCCTGTCTCCTGTACAATGTCACGAACCTCCATCCATAGTTCATCAGGCACTCTGTCTGTCAGATCTAGTCCCTTAAATCTATTTCTCACTTCCACTGTATAGTCATAAGGGATTTTATTTAGGTCATACCTGAATGGTGTAGTGGTTTTCCTTACTTTCTTCAATTTCAGTCTGAATTTGGTAATAAGGAGTTCATGATCTGAGCCACAGTCAGCTCCTGGTCTTGTTTTTGCTGACTGTATAGAGCTTCTCCATCTTTGGCTGCAAAGAATATAATCAATCGGATTTCAGTGTTGACCATCTGGTGATGTCCATGTGTAGAGTCTTCTCTTGTGTTGTTGGAAGAGGGTGTTTGCTATGACCAGTGCATTTTCTTGGCAAAACTCTATTAGCCTTTGCCCTGCTTCATTCTTTACTCCAAGGCACAGGAAAAACATAGAGGTAAGAAGCATGAGTGCTAAAATCAGGCAGATGTGGGTGTGTGTTGTGGCTCTGACCCTTCTAGCTGAGTTCTCTAGACAAACAACTTCTGTGAGGCTCAGTTTCCTCTTTTGTAAAATGGTATTAATAATACCAACAACAACATTATCTACCTCCTACTGGTATTTGAGGATTAAACACTATCATGCAACCGTTCCTCAGTTTCTAGGTTTCTCAAAATTGTAAAATTTCCAAAAATAAGAGTAGAATTTTCAAGAAACTGAAATAGGATGGCAAAGTCTTTATTTGGTTAAAGTAAGGACATTTAAAAAAACCAATCATTATCACCATGTGATTCAGAGGGAATCATTTGAAAACATGACATGAATATAATCTTAGGCTAAAGAGCAGTCTCCTAAATGTAATAAAATAATCTTTATGGTAAACTCATCACATCATCTCAATGGATCCGTTTCGTCTTTTTGGTTTCTCTATGGCTGAAAACACTGGCGCAGTCCAGCACAGTCAGCTCCTCAGTTCTTGTTGATACTTTCGTTGTCACTACTTCTATTATTATTATTCGGAATGACAGTACTTATTAAGGATATAAGTTATTCAAGGCACAGTTCTTTCCATTGGCTTTGTCACACCCTTTTCCATGTACACTCTGACTCATGGCCCCAAGTATTCTGAACAAGTGACCACCTCCTCCCCTAATTTTACTCTGACTTAGCATTTCAGGGGGAAAGTGATGTTTGAGCCAAAAAAAAAAAAAAAATCCTTATACTACAAAAGCAAATGTAAAAGTTCCAAGTCTAGCATTTTCTTGCTGTGTCACTTTAATCCTTTCTTGTCATTTTAATCCTTTGTCTTTCCTCCCCCTAGCCCAGCCCATCCCAGTCAGCACAGCTACAAATTTTCCATATAATGATTTTTAACTATTATATGATATTTTCAGGCCCTTCCTAAATAATACCAAAACATTTAATATAAGTAATTCAAAGAAACAATGCAAATAAGTCAGTTACTTGTCATCATGCAAAATCTCCATTGGCTTTGTATTTTTCAATAATTTCTCAACCAGTTTTACTGGCTTTTTCAGCACATACCTTCAATTATTCTGCCTTTTAGTTTTAGTCATATTTGTTCCAATCCATATTCTTCTAAGTCATCACGATTATTCTTAGCAATTGCTATTAAATGATGTTTGATGGTCTGGTCTCTTCTCAGTTTTTTTCAGTTTTCCATAATATCAAATAATAGAAATATCCCTCATGAGGCAAACACATCCCTGAAAGAGAAGAGAATATATTTTTAAGTTCTTCTTAAGTTGTAAGAATTTACTTTTTATCTTTCATTGTGTGTGTAACATTATTCCGAATCCTCTTTGGGGTTACTCCTGCAGGACCCAAGGGGTGTATCAGTCACTGGAAAAGCAACTTGAGAATCTCTGGGATTGATTTTTGAAAATGCAGTATCCACAGAAACAGACCTCAGATGCTATCCCAGCAAATGCTGGCAACCCTACACTTCTGTGGAAGATGCCTTCTGTGGGTTTGCCCAACGGCTGTCTGTGGAGACCATCACTCTTTTAAACACAGCACATTCTATGCTGTATCCTTGTATGACCATTGCAAGAATTCTGAGTGTAGAGTTGTATTTCCCAGAAAGAGTACATAGCAAGCTAAAAGCAGCTGGATAAGATAAGGAAAATCAGCCAGTGAAAGGTTTGCTTAGAGGCTCTGGGGCATGTTTAAGCCCTCCAGGGTTTATTTGTATAGTGTTAATAAGCCAATTCTAAAAGTCAAACAGATAAAACTCTAAAACTCATAAGTAAACTCTTGCACTGAAGTACCACATATCCCTGGATCAGTACACTGCTTTTCACCTAAGAAGTCAATGAATGTGGGAACCAGATGTGGGTGGCCATCAACAGGACAGTTTCATGTGCATTTGGTCAGGCTATTGCCTCTGAAAACTTGGTCTCTGTCCCATGAGCTGAGGGAGGAAGGAAGACTAAGCTTTTTGAAGAAGCACCCCAGATAAACCCACGTGGAGCCATTCTTCCAGTAGTTTTAATGACTTGCAAACAACCACTCACACTTTCTCACTGGGCCCCCTGGGGACCCATGCTACATAGTTTAGAGACAGGCAAACAGGATTAAGGGTAAGGTCTGTGAACCATGGAACACAATTTTCCTCTCCATGAAATGAACTGGCCCTTCTGGGGATCAAACCTATGACCTTGTGCTCATTAGCACTCTACTCCAACCATGCCCAAAACAAATACAAGTTTGAAGCCAGAGGAACTTCAAACCACACTTAAGAATGTAATCAACAGAGCCACAGGGAAACACATAAAGTAAACACTTTGTATATAGGCAAAAAGAACAGACGTTTTGGAAAGTGCCTACATTTTCTGAATCCCTTAGTCATCTGATGGCTTACTGGAAATTTCCACTTGGATATCTTCCATCATTTTGACTTCAACCATTTTCCTCCCTCAGCCCCCACCCCTGAAAGGAATTTACCATTTGGAACTTTCAGTTTATGGCACCATCACTCAGTCAACCAAGTTCAGAAACTTGGAGCTGTCCTTAGCAACACATTTGATCATCCAATGCATATTTAGTCCAAAACAAAATTCATTAAGGCCTTTATTTAAACATCTCTCATATCTCTTCTCCTGCCTATCCCCAGAAGCATCACCACAATCCAAACCTCATCACCTTCTGGATATTATGATAACTGCCTACCAGCTGTTGCTTCCCTGATCCATTTTATATACCATTTGTAAAATTCTGCTTTGTACGCCTTCTCAGAAACTTCAGTGGCTACTGTTCCAACTTGATATCTTATATTTTCCCCAAATCTATTACAACAAAACTATTTCTATTCATCCCCATCTTTGCATATGCCCCTCTTTTCTAAGTATCCAAAGGCTAGCCACCATTAAAGACACAGTGCATATTTCACTTCTGGCTTTCTAGGCTACTTGAAACCCTATAGATCTATCTCTTTTGAACTCTTGGATCCTACATTAGCAGTACTATTCATTAGGACTTTAATTCTCTAATAATCTATCATGATGTTATTTCTTCTTCTATGGAACACTTGTCTATCAATCATATTGTAAATCTCTGAAAGCAGAGATTTGGCTTTTAACCCACAGGTATTTACTGAGCCTTAATGTATGAGCAATACTATCTTGGGAATATAATAATGAACAAAAGAGACTTACACTATAAGAGGAAGATGGACAGTAGACAAATATATGAAAAAGATACTTTCAAATAGTAGAGAAAACTAGAGAGCAATTCAAGAAAACATGGATTGAATCAGTATTACTAATTCATCTATTTTCTGGGGCCAAGCAATTCAATGGAGAAGTCGAATTCTTACAAAACAAATTACTATCCCCTTTTGCTTTGGGTTCACTTTTCCTCTAGCATTCTCTCCCTTAACAAAGTCCATCCTGTCATCTGGTTTTCTCCACCATGAAGATGATGCTAGACTGATCTCTTTTCTGGAATTCAGTCATTATAATCCACTGCCTGACAATCACCTCCACCTAGAACTGTCCAGTACAGCAGCCACTGGAGAGCAGGTTGAAATTGGGATATGCTGTAGGTATAAAATATGTACTAGACTTCAAAGAGCATGAAAATATACTAGTATTTTTGGCATTTTTATATTAACTAAGTATTGGCACAATAATATTTTGGCATTAAGTAAAATATGTTATCAGAATTAGTTTCATCTGTTTCTCTTTACTTTTTTAAATGTGACTGCTAGAAAATGTTTTAATGACACATGGCTTACATTTGTGTCTTTCATCATATTTCTATCAGACAGTGCTTACCCAGAAGATCTATGAAACATTCAAAAGATATTGAGCACTTACTGTATACTAGGCATGATTCTATTTGATACCTAACTTCTAGTATTGCTAGTACTTCAGTTCAAACTAAAGGTGTCTTTTCCTTTCCCCAAGGTACTCTGTATGTTGGCTTTCCTGTGTATTATATGTGTTTTGTATCGCAGGCTCATGGACTGTAGCCTGTCAGGCTCCTCTGCTCTTGGAATTTTCCAGGCAAGGAGAATACTGGAGTGGGTCGCCATTTCCTTCTCCAGGGGATCTTGCCTACCCAGAGATTGAACTCTCATTTCTTGCATCTTCTGCAGTGGCAGGTGGATTCTTTACCACTAGTGCCACCTGGGAAACTGATATGTTGGCCTTCCTACCTTTGTTAATGATTCTGTCCCAACTTTTCCAAGTTAGGAAGTCAGGTATCTTTATCCTTTTTTTCACAGCTCATCCTTTGCCAAATCTTGTCATGTTTCCTCTTTAGCACAGTCTCTATTTCCTCCCTCCTTTCTGTTCTCATACCACTGTTGTTGATGCCTCTCAAAGAATAATTTAGTAAGATTTCTGCTCCTGTTGGGCTTCCCTTGTGGCTCAGAAGTAAAGAATCTGCCTGCAATGCAGGAGATGCAGGAGACATGGGTTCGATCCTCTGGACGAGGGCATGGAAACCCACTCCAGTATTTTTCCTGGAGAACCCTATGGACAGAGGAGCCTGGTGGGCTACAGTCCATAGGGTCACAAAGAGTTAGACACGACTGAAGCAACTTAGTTTGCACGCTGCTCATGTTACTGAAACACAAGTCCGTGTGCCCGACGAACAATGAGGCCAAGCAATACCAAAACATCCGACTTTGGGGCAGAGAAAGTTTACAACAAGGCCCTGCAAGGAGGTTTGTAGCTCATGCCTTAGAAACCCCTGAACTCCCCACAAGCTTTCAGCAAAGCCCTTTTCTAGGAAAGGTGAGGGAGGCACATGGGTTGTAAACTTCTGCCTGTCAGATCCTTTGTTCTTGAGGTCAGGTCATGATCAGGTAACGATGTTCCTGTAAACCTCCACCAAACAAATGTTATTCTGTTCTAACAAGAAAGGGCAAGGTTCCAAGGGACAGCTTTCACCCCACAATGTCCCAGTCCTAAGAGAAGGCAGATCTCAATTGGCAGCTTCCTCAGGGCCAGGTCCCCAGACCCTGCCCAACTGTAACAGTGCCTAGGACCCAACTGGCCCTCAGACTCCACAGGCCACCCCACAGGGAGGGGAGGTGGGGGATGGCCAGATCCCACAGACTGCAACCGAGGCAGACTACTGCTGCCCTTAGGTCACAGAGACAGGGATGGAAGAGAAGTTCACCGCTCCCTCAAGACCTGGGCCAAGGCCAGTGGGCTGCCTGCTGCTGGAACATGCAGTCCCCAGCCTGCTCCCTGAAACACCAGTTCACCTGCTGGCCCAGGGCCCGGGGAGCTGGGGGCCCCAGGGGAGAAAGTCGGGATCTGCCTCTTACCTCACTCTCTGCTTGAGGACCGCTATTCCACCAACAAAGGGGACCACTAATGGTCGCTCACTGACGGTTGCTTGTGGGAGGGGCCCACTATGGCAGTGATCAGCGGCTGAAGAGGACCGCTAATGGTTGCTCATTGAAGTTGGTTGCTTGTGGGAGGGGTCTTCTGACAGGCATGGACCAATGGCAGAGCAGGACTACTAATGGTACTGGGTAACTGTTGCCGGGTAACGGGAGAGGGGTCGGTAACGGTGAACAGCCACAGCCGTGTGCTAAGGGCTTCCATCTCTCTCCATTTCTGACTCACTGGAAAAGGCCTGATGCTGGGAAAGATTGAAAGCAAAAGAAGGGGATGGCAGGTAAGATGGTTACATAGCATCATGGACTCAATGGACATAAATTTGAGCAAACTCTAGGAGATACTGGAGGACAGAGGAGCCTGGTGTGCTGCAGTCCATGGGGTCACAAAGAGTGACACACTTACCAGAGCACACTTAGCAAATAAACAACAACAAATCTCCCCATTCCCATCTAACCTGTACATGGATACTATATCAGTTTTCCAAATCTAACACACTGATAACAGAATCAAAGAATGTTACAATTGAAGGAACACTGGGCATCCTTGTGGGATCCTTTCAAAATAATGAATAGATAAGTGTTATAGAGGGAGTACTGCCTATTTGCCATGAACGCTTAAGTACCTCACATGTATTAGTGAGTTCAGTTCAGTTCAGTCACTCAGTCATGTCCGACTCTTTGCAAACCCATGGACTGCAGCACACCAGGCTTCCCTGTTCATCACCAACACCTGGAGCTTGCTCAAACTCATGTCCATTGAGTCGGTACATGTACAGTCACATTTAATCATTCCAACAACCTTATGTGGGAGATATTATTAATACACCCATTTTGCAGATAGGGATCCCAAGGTCCAGAGACATGAAGTAAATGCTTCAAAACACAGCACCAGTTGTGAGCCCAGGCCTATCTGACCCCAGAGGCCTTGCTCTTAATTTCTATGCTGTATTATCAGAGTGAATAGGGAAAGTCTTCATAATCCTGTTCCCCTAAACTTGTTATTCACTCCATATCAGGAAATGATACCACTACTAACCCAGGGGCTCAGGTAAAAAAACTTAAGTCCTTTTTTATATCTGTCTCGCACGCTCCAATCAAATTCATCAGCAAACCCCATTACCTCTCCAATACAAATATATCCCAAGTTCGCTTTCTCACTATCTGCATATATATATCCTCATGTTGTAGTTGTGGTTGTGGTTTAGTCACTAAGTTGTGTCCAACTCTTGCAACCCCATGGGCTTCTCTGGTAGCTCAGATGGTAACAAGTCTGCCTGCAATGCAGGATATGTGGGTTCAATCCCTGGGTCAGGAAGATTCCCTAAATAAGAAAATAACAACCAATTCCAATATTCTTGCTGGAAAGTTCCATGGACAGAGGAGCCTGGCCGGCTACAGTCCATGGGGTCACAAAGAGTCGGACATGACTGAGCAACTAACACACATACACACACCTGGACTGTAGCTGGCCAGGCTCCTCTGTCCATGGGATTTCACAGGAAAAATACTAGAGTGCGTTGCCATTTCCTTCTCCAGGGAATCTTCTTGACCAAGGGATCGAACCCATATCTCCTGCATTGGCAGGTAGATTCTCTACCACTGAGCCACCAGGGAAGCCCCATATATCTTTATATATGTTTTAAAATATAAAACAGCTTGTGCAGCTCAGTATTAAAAAATAAACAATCCAACTGAAAAATGGACAGAAGACCTAAATAGACATTTCTCCAAAGAAGACATACAGATGGCCAACAAATACATGAAAAGATGCTCAATATCATTAATTATTAGAGAACTGAAAATCAAAACTATGAAGAAGTATCATCTCACACCAGTCAGAATGGACATCATCTAAAAATCTACAAATAATCAACACTGGAGAGGCGTGGAGAAAAGGGAACCCTCCTACACTGTTGGTGGGAATGTAAATTGGTACCATTATGAAGAACAGTATGGAGATTCCTTAAAAACTAAAAGTAGAGCCATCATATGGCCCAGTAATTCCACTCCTGGGCATATATCTGGAGAAAACCAGAATTCCAAAGGATGCATGCACCCCGATCATTGCAGCACTATTTACAATAGTCAGGACATGGAAGCAACCTAAATGTCCATCAACAGAGGAATGGATAACAAAGATGTGATACATATAAACAGTGGAATATTACTCAGCCATAAAAAAGAAGGAAATAATGTCATTTGCAGAGATGTTGGTGGACTTAGAGATCATCATACAGAATGAAGCAAGTCAGAGGAGAAAAACAAATGTTGAATAATATCACTCATACGTGGAATCTAGAAAAATGGTACAGATGAACATATTCACAAAGCAGAAATAGAGTCACAGATGCAGAGAACTTATGGTTACCAAGGGAGGAAGAAGAGGGTGGGATAAATTGGGAGACTAGGACTAACATATTAATATATACACTACTATATATAAACCTACTGTATAGCACAGGGAACTCTACTCAGTGCTCTATGGTTACATAAATGGGAAGGAAATCCAAAAAAGAATGTATTCTTATATGTATATCTGATTCACTTTGCTGCACAACAGAAATGAACACAACATTGTAAAGCAACAATACACCAATAAAATTAATTTTAAAAATAAGTAAATAAAATATGAAATGTAAAAAAGTAGAAGTATCCAGTATCTATATAAAATTCCTGGAAGTCAATATAAAAATACAAATAACCTAGTAGAAAAATGGGCAAAAGATATAAACATAGAACTCATGGAAATAAACATACAAATGGCTGTCTTTTCTGTGTTGAAAAAAAAGTGCTCAATTTCATTTATAAGCAGAAAAATAAAAAATTAAGAAATGAAATAGAATTTTTACTCATATTGACAAAATTTTTAAGTTTGGTAATACCAAGTATTGACTAGAGTATGGGAAAACAGATATTCTCATGAGTATCCTGCTTATGGATGGTATAAGCTGGTTCATTGAAGGGCAAGTGGGTAATAATAATTAAGATTTTAAATGCCCATATCCTGTGATCCATCGATTTTACTTCTGCCCTAGAGAAGTCCTCTCACCCGTATGTACATGAAGGAAAGAACAAGGATATTCACTGAAGTGTTGTCTGTTAAAGCGAAAATCTGTAAATAATATCAGTGTCCACAGTAGGAGGAACAATTACATAACAGTGAATGTATTCATGGTCATGAACACTATGAAACCGTTAAAATAATAAGGTAGATCTCTATGAAATATATGATCAGATTTTCAAGACATAATGCTAAATAAAAAAGCAAGATTTAGAAAGATATGTGTAATAACATATCATGTATACAATAGCAAAAAATACATTTTCTATGGAAATGATTGATGGATGTTAGATGTTAAAGTTGGTACAAATGTAATTGCAGCTTCATACCATGAATTTTAAATCATTATAACTAGGCTCAAACACATCTTTATTAATCAAAATAGGAACCATTACAATCAACACATTTTTACCAATGAGAAATAAATTTGCTTATTCCTATAGCAAAAAATCCATGTTTCAGGATTCAGTGAACTCTTGGAAAGCACTTTCTGCATCCTGTTGGTTGTGGAAGCGTTTTCCCTACAAAAAGTTGTTGAGATGCTTGAAGAAGTGGTAGTCAGTTGGCGAGAGGTCAAGTGACCATGGCAGAAGAAGGCAAACTTCGTAGCCCAATTTGTTCAACTTCTGAAGCCTTGGCTGTGCAATGTGCAGTTGTGCATTGTCATGGAAAAGAATTGGGCCCTTTCTGTTGACCAGTGCTGGCTGCAGGCGTTGCAGTTTTCAGTGCGTCTCATCGATTTGCTGAGCATACTTCTCAGGTATAAAGATTTTGCTGGGATTCAGAAAGCTGTAATGGATCAGACACACCAAATAGTGACTATGACCTTTCTTTGGAGCAAGTTTTGCTTTGGGAAGTTCTTTGGAGCTTCCTCTAAGTCCAGTCACTGAGCTGGTCATCGCTGGTTGTTGTATACAATCCACTTTTCATTGCACATCACAATCTGATAGAGAAATGGTTCATTGTCATTGAATAGAATAAGACAAGACACTTCAGAATGATGATGTTTTTGATTTTTGGTCAGCTCATGAGGCATCCACTTATCAAGCTTTTTCACCTTTCCAATTTGCTTCAAATGCCAAATGACCAAAGAATGGTCAACCTTGAGTTCTTCAACAACTTCTCATGTAGTTGCAAGAGCATCAGCTTCGATGACTGCTCTCAGTTTGTCATTGTCAGGTTCTGGTGGCTGGTGACCACACTCCTCATCTTCAGGGTTCTCATTTCCTTTGCAAAACTTCTTGAATCACCACTGCACTGTACATTCATTAGAAGTTCCTAGGCCAAATGCGTTGTATGTATGCATTATCTCCACTGTTTTATGACCCATTTTGAACTCGAATAAAAAAAATTACTCAAATTTGCTTTTTGCCTAACATCATTTCCATAGTCTAAATTACATATAGAACAAACAGCAAGTAATAAGTCATCAGAAAAAAACATAAAGCAAGAAATGTGCATTAAATTGATGTATAATATAACCACATTTATTTAAGAATATATTCCAATATTGAACAGTGAAGTTCAGCAATGCAAAATTGCAATTACTTTTGCAACAACCTGAGATAGATAGATAGACAGACAGATATCTGAGTTCATTTGAGCTGCTATAAGAAAGTGCCATAGACTGAGTGGCTTTCAAACAACAGAAATTTGTTTCTGATAGTCTTAGAAGTTGGAAGTCTGAGATAAGAGTGCCAGCATGGTCAAGTGCGGGATCTCTTCCATATTGCACACTGTGTCCTCACATGGCATAAGAGAGTAGGGAGCCTTGTGGAGTCTCTTTGATAAAAGCACTAATGCCATGCATGAGGGCTTCATGACCTAAGCCCTTCCCAAAGGCCCCAATTCCTAATACCATCATATTGGCATTAAGATTTCATCATATGAATTTGAGGCAGCCATATGGAAATGACCCAGTAAAAAAGGTAAAAGTAAAAAAAAAGAGACCAAAGGGAAAACATGAAGATGAGATCCAGACACCAACAGATTAAAATTAAAAAATGGTCTTTGACTGGAGAAAGGATACTTCCTCAATGATAACAATACAGGGAAACAATGCAGGGAAAAAGAAAAAAAGAAGTCGAGCTGCAGGCAGGTTTAAAAATTTGTAGGAAAAAAAAAAAGGTGTGCCTATGTGATGATGTTTACATTCTCCATGAAGTAGGATTCAAGATCATCATTTAAATTGAGGGCAGTGTGGGATGGGGAGAAGGGGCAGGGGAGGTAGAAGTCTGAGGTGGGAATAAAAGGTAAAAAATATATTCATTGTGGTGGGTAATTAGGAGATATCTATCTGTTGCAGAGGGTAGAAGGTCATACAGGAGAGAAACGCATTAGCAGACAATGTCTATTTGAGGGTGAGGATTGCAAATATATAGCGATACCAGTGTGACCACTTGTCTGTGGCTATCAGTTGCATATACTAGAGGAAAAGGTCAAATTCTTTGTTAAATACAGCATTAAATTTTACTTTCTTCAACCACCAGTAAACCCCTTACAGTCAGTCAAAAATGTGTATTCTATACTTCAATTAATAGTAAATTCTTCTTAAAAAGTGTGCATTCTAACTGGTATTTTGTTTTTGAGATCAAAGAATTACATGGGGAATGCTCCTTGGTAGGGTTTCATTAAAACTGCTCTGGAAGCTTCTCCATCTCTTAAATGAGAAGCACTCTTTTGTTTTTATAAATGAACTGAGGACAATATGTATAAAGGCTCTTCTCTCTTCTTCACCCCCTTCACCACCTGTAAGCGTCAAGCCCTCCCATTCATTCTACCTTCTAGGACCATCCTTTCGCAATGTGTCCTCTTGTTCCATAACCACTTCTATTGCTTTGGCCCTACACAGTACAGGGACCAAAGCCAGCTATACATAAGAATTCTCAGAGCTCTACCTAAACTGGTTCAGAACTTCTGAAAATTAGGATCCTACAATCCCCATTTTTAACAAGTTCCTCAAGTGGCACTTTTTCAGTCAACATCAGCCCACATGTGGAACATACGCTGCCACATGCAAGGTGTATTTTGGTGTTTCCTGACTTTTGAAAGACGCACTCCACCACCACCACCACATGACAGAGAAAGAAATCTGAGGAAGTGAAATGAGATTCCCATTTCTGAACCAATACATGATCTTCAGAGGTGACTGCTTGCATCTGAAGAATACAAGGCCATCCTGTGTGTAAGAATTAATGTTTATGGGAAAAATAAATGAATGGATAACAACTGAACCCAAGGAAGGGCTGAGGAGATGCTGCCTTGAGTAGCCATCTACAGGACTGGACAAGAACTTTGCACATTCTGTGTTGAAGAGCTGCCAGGGAGAAGAAATGCCAGGCAAAGGAAAAGTTGTGTAAGAGGAAAACTTAAAGAGGAGTACGGAAGCTTGGAAGGAATCACATATGAAATAAAATGTCATTTATTCTTTTCTAATCACAACTCAGTTTAATGAGGAGATTTGGCAGCAAGGGGACCCTCATTGGAATAAAGATGCTCTGTTAACCGAAGAAGCCAGTGGAGGCCACAAAGCCAAATAAATTATACTGGCCTTCCTTAATTTACCAGCTGTTTCCTTTCTGTTGAGTGGAAATAGAAAAGTTAAACCTTCTAAACTCAATATGAAAATAATTCCTTCAGACTCTAGAGAGCATGATCAGGTTCTTACAAGAGAAACTATTTAGTGGTGACTTAATAATACATCTCCAGAATACAAATTCAAGGGACCAGACATGGAATGTTCATCAGCCTTTCTAATGACATTCACAGAGTTATTTTTATGCTTAATCAAATGAGTCTCAGACAGCTTTTGAATATGGAAAGGATGATACACAAATGTTTGTGCCAATTTCTGGTTATGCACTTTGCTTGAAAATTGACTTGGACTAGCTGAAATTTTGGCTGAAGGCTTTTCTTGGTGAGAACGCAGTAAAATATGTGGGCATTTCATCTGAGTTGGGGAGGGTGTCACATCACTGTGGGTCTCAGCATTGTAAAAGGTCAGTTAGGTGACAAAGTGACAAATTCTCTTTATACTACTTAACGAGATTTTATAGATTACACCTGGAAGTAGGCAATTTCCATTACCATTTCCTGGATGGGGACTACATTGAAACCTTCTATTAAAAGGGTAATAAATGACTTGAAACATAAAAATTAAAGCATGTTCTCTTCACTCACTTTTGCCTTAAAAACACAAATTCATAATATAAGATAATTTGGAACTAAAAGAGACATAAGAGAGCGTCTAACTCAAAACATTTGTTTCACAAAGTGAGAGAAGCTGTCAGATGTAGTTCAAAATTTGAGCACCTAACAGTTGACTGGGCTTATGCTAGCACTGCCAACTTAGAGCTTAGTCCAACGAAGAATCCTGTTTCAATCTTCCTATCTACAAATGCACTGGAAATAAAACCAGGGTTCCCGTGAATGGATGGTGGTCATTTCCCTCTAAATCCCGTCTTTGTATATTTCCCACAGTGAGTTGGTTTCTAGGAAATATCTGGTGGAATAAAGCAAAAAGGGGAAGGGAGACCCCAGCAAAATCTTACCAAAACGACTAATTCATGCGAGGAGAAAAAAAATCATTTTTTCCTTGGCTAAAGTAATTTGGTTTGGCTTTCCACATGACCCAAATTCACCAGATAATTACCAGTTCTCTGTTTCTCTTCGTGCCGTTTTGGTCTGGCCTTTGAATCCTGAGTGTACCCACAGTCCAAGGGATTAACTGAAAATTTCCCTTGACATTATTAAACCCATATACCATGCATTTTATGGCCTGTTGCAGGACCCCAGATTGCCAGCATTAGGGACTGTGCTCAAGAAACTTGCCCTGGCCCCCAGATCAGATGACGGGAAAAGGGTTACTGAAAGAGAATAGTTGGGGTTACAAATTACAGGACAAGGATATGTGAAGGATACATCATTTTATCCTTAGCACCTTCATAGTGCCTGACAGGCATATAGAAAGGGCTCAATAAATATTGGATTGGATAAAAAGTGCCTTCGGGTTTTTCCATACCATCTTACAGAAAAACCCAAATGAACTTTTTGGCCAACCCAATATTTCTTGAAAGCATATACAATGAATGCACAGAAAATCAAGTGAACAACCCGATAAAGTCAAGAGAGTTAAAATGTAACTTCTCTCTTGATTATTATAAAATGCTGTCAGAGTTTCCCAGCTCTTTAACACACGCACACACACGTACACACGCACACACACATTTGCCCTGGTGTGGCTAAACATGGACAGTGAGAACAACTGTCAGTGACAATTATTGAACCCTACTATGTATCAGACATTGTTCTAACCAAGTCTTCCGTGTGTGTTAATTCATTTGATCACTGCAGACCTATGTAGCAGACATTGTGATTATGTCCTCTAGCAGATGAGGAAGCCAAGAGTTGCATAAATTTCTTCAAAATTTCCCAACTAATCAGGGAATTGAACCAGGAAATAAGGCAATCAGCCTAACTCCAGAGACCACAATCCTAATAACTGAGGTGTCCCTGGTGGCTCAGATGGTGAAGGATATACGTGCAATGGAGGAGATCCAGGTTTGATCCCTAGGTTGAGAAGATCCCCTAGAGAAGGGAGTGGCTACTCATTCTAGTATTCTTGCCTGGAGAATTCCATGGACAGAAATTAAATCTAACAAAGATGGCTGGGGATGAGTGCTCGGGGTTTCCCCACCACATCTCCATCCATCTTCTGGGGACTATGCCTGTGTTTCACAGCCTTTTATTAGTATCCTTGGTCTTTAAAGAGAGTCATGTCCAAATAGGTAGCTCATATGGAGTTTAGCAAAATCTTGGGAGATCGTGGGGTATCACTTCTGATGACAATACATAAGTGCCGTGCAAGCAGCTGTTTATACAGAAGGTCCTCAACAGAAAAGACTTAAAGAAACAGCCAACATGGCCCTCCCTTAAATGGCCATGCACAGTCTGGAGGACACCCCACCCATGTGTGCCCACCAGCTCCCTTTTACCTGGTCCTCTCAGGTACAGCTGGCTCTTCCCAACCCTCAGCCCCCCACATCACCTCTCCCTTTCCTAATCAGCTAACCGGACCACCACCTGCCAGTTCAGAGCAGGGGCTCAGGGCCCAGTAACCTGGTTCTTTCCCTATTCTCTATGTCAGCAAATTTTATGTCATGGATTCAATAGTCTGTTTCCTTAAGAACCTTTATCTCAGATTCTCAGTGACTCTTTCCTCTCTCAAAACCTGATTCTTGAAAATCAAAAGTTCTGGCACTGAAATCCACACTTGTGTTATAAGCTGTGCAGCCCACTAGAAACCTACCAGTTTCTTCCTTTTTGCTTTCCTGATCAAAGAATCCTAGCTCTCCTCAAAGTAATACAGATTACTGGCTGTATTAGGGAAAACATACTGAAACTTAAAGAGAGATTAGTATTTCAAAAACAAAACCAAAAACTTCTCTTTCAAGACAGTCAACTACAGGCCACTAAGTTTAAGAAATCACCAAAGCTTCATAACTCACCTCATTAAAGTGTATTTCATTCCATTTTGTTTTGTTTTGTTTTGTCTTCTCCCCAAACCTGCAGAAGCAATTCTTGGACATGGCCCCCTTTGCTCTGGAGTGGAAAAGAGCCTTAGCTCCTGTCCTGTGCCCGCCATTAATTTACTGCAAAACTTGGGCTGGCCACTTCTGTGTCCTGGGTGACAGTCTCAGAAGCAACATTTACAGAAAACTCATCTCAACCACCGTTTATGAGACAATTACTATGGACCAGACCTCTCTGGGAAGCTGTACATGCATTGCCTCCTTTGACATCACAAGAATCCTGGAAACAAGGGAAGTATTTTTATCCCCATTTCACAGATAAGGCAGCCAAGGCCTATCATCGGGTGTAATGAGAAGTTCAGGATCCAAACCAAGGTTTTCTAGACTCTGAGATCCTTTACACTCTACAACTTTGTCCAACTCTTTGAAACTCCATGGGCCATAGCCCATCAGGGTCCTCTGTCCATGGAATTCTCCAGGCAAGAATACTGGAGTGGGTAGCCATTTCCTTCTCCAAGGGATCTTCCCGATCCATGGTTCGAACCCAGGTCTCCTGCCTTGCAGTTGGATTCTTTGCCATCTGATCCACCAGGAAAGACCCCCACAACTATAGTATCTTTTAACTTTTTACTTTGTATTAAGTATAGCCAATTAACAATGTTGTGATAGTTTCAGGTGGACAGCAAAGGGACTAAGCCATACTTACACATGTATCCATTTTCCTTCAAACTCCCCTCCCATCCAAGCTGCCACATAACATTGAGCAGAGTTCCCTTTTTATACAGTAAGACCTTTTTGATTATCCATTTTAAGTATAGCAGTGTGTTTGACTACAGTATTTAGATTAGGGGTGTGTGTGTGTATGTTACTACAGAGCTGCTAAATCCATCACAGGGGAAATGTTCATGGGCAAATACAAAGTCTGAAACACATCTGTGCATGATACTGGAAAGAGAATACCAACAGTTAGACACCCCAGTTGAGGGGCAGAGCTCAGGGACCACCTGGTCCAAGAAGATACAGGCAGCACTTGTGAACAAATAACCGCATTCCCTTTGGTTGACCAATCTGGGCTGATTACGTTGTTGGGATGATTTCCCGCCCTGCTAAGGCAAAACCAGAGTTGCAAAATATTTTTCAAAAGGGCAAGGCAGAGACCACAAGCATTCTGGTAAAATTCTGGTTTGCTATCGCCTCTCACACCGACTTATTTCTGCTGAAAAGATAAGGATCCAAGGTAGGCTCTCTGGGTAGGAAACTCCAGTGCTCAGGGAGGGAGCCTAATCGAGAAACGGACAATGAACCATATGCAGACTGCCATATCCCTGACACAGCAAAACACTGCATTTGCTCTGAATGGCAAAGTTGTTTCCCACTGTGCGCGTGGGAGAGAGATGACGCATGCTGTGACAGTAACTGTGAACAGGTGGGGGGAAAACAAGGGCCGCTTCCAAGAGGTCTGTTAAAACTTTCCCTTTTCAAAGTCTGAGGAAATAATAATGTGGCTGCCCAAGTGAAAATCTATCTGTTGCTATGCGTTCCATGTACACCTTGCTTATCCTCTCAGAACTCTCCATTAAAATCACAGCTGTTATTTGTGTGTTGAGTTCAGACATTCTCCCATGGCCATGGCAAAGGAACAAAGAAAAATACTCGTGTTGGTCATTACACCTGCAACTGGGATGAATGGCGGTTGATGTCAGCTGCGTTCATATTGTATCTGGGAATAATAATAATGCCTTTCATTCGCAGAAAGCTTTACAGTTTATGAAGCCTTTTATGTGCATTTCATGCATTCGTTAACATAAAACACGGTGTCTCCCTTACAGAAAACAATACAAAAGGATTTTATTTTTTTTTAACAAATCAGCCTCTGCAGCATGTAGATAACAAATGTTTCTGAGTGTCTAAACAATTTTTACATCATCATAGCACCTCAAGATTTCCCATTCAACAAATTTCTCCTCCATTGTAACAACAGCAACACACACACACACACACACATACACACACAGCATATTTCCTGTTCTTAGTTGAGTTGTATATCTTTTTTGCTTACTGATTTATAGGAGTCCCTTATATGTCCTTTAATTTATTTATTTTTAATTGAAGGATAATTACAATATTGTCTTGGTTTCTGCCATACATCAGCATGGATCAGCCATGCTGCTAAGTTGCTTCAGTCGTGTCCGATTCTGTGCGACCCCATAGACGGCAGCCCACCAGGCTCCCCCATCCCTGGGATTTTCCAGACAAGAACACTGGAGTGGGCTGCCATTTAGGTATACATATATTCCTTGCCTCCCTCCTACCTCTCGCCCTATCCTTATACATTGCTGTTATGACTTCCTTGACAGATAAAAGATTGTTACTCTCTTCCAATTGCTTATTGAGTGTGATTAGTACATTATTTGTTGAACTTTAGGTTGGAAAAATGGCTTTAGTTCAACTTCTTCATCCACAAATGAGAAAAACTGGTCCAGAAAGTTCACTTAGCCACTTAGTGGTAGCTTGATTAGAACTCTAGTCTTCTGACTTTTTCTCTTCAGTTCAGTTCAGTTTAGGCACTCAGCCATGTCCAACTCTTTGCGACCCCATGGACTGCAGCACACCAGGCCTCCCTGTCCATCACCAACTCCTGGAGCTCACTCAAACTCATGTCCATTGAGTCAGTGATGCCATCCAACCACCTCATCCTCCTGCCTTCGATCTTTCCCAGCATCGGGGTCTTTTCAAATTAGTCAGTTCTTCGCATCGGGTGGCCAAAGTATTGGAGTTTCAGCTTCAACATCAGTCCTTTCAATGAACATTCAGAACTGATCTCCTTTAGGATGGACTGGTTGGATCTCCTTGCAGTCCAAGGGACTCTCAAAGGTCTTCTCCAACACCACAGTTCAAGAGCATCAATTCTTTGGAACTCAGCTTTCTTTGTAGTCCAACTCTCACATCTATACATGACTACTGGAAAAACCATAGCCTTGACTAGATGGACCTTTGTTGGCAAAGTAATGTCTCTGCTTTTTAATATGCTGTCTAGGTTGGTCATACCTTTCCTTCCAAGGAGTAAGCGTCTTTTAATTTCATGGCTGCAGTCACCATCTGCAGTCACTTTGGAGCCCCCAAAAATAAAGTCTGCCACTATTTCCCCATCTATTTGCCATGAAGTGATGGGATCAGATGCCATGATCTTAGTTTTCTGAATGTTGAGCTTTAAGTCAACTTTTCACTCTCCTCTTTCACTTTCATCATGAGGCTCTTTTTCTGCCATAAGGGTGGTGTCATCTGCATATATGAGGTTATTGATATTTCTCCCGACTTTTCCTCCTAGGATATAGCTAATATTCTGCACTGGTGAATTCTCAAGTTGTCATAGTTATACAGTGTGATGTGCTGTGTTGTGCTTAGTTGCTCAGTCGTGTCTGACTCTTTGCGACCCCATGGACTGTAGACTGCCAGGCTCCTCTGTCCATGGGGAGTCTCCAGGCAAGAATACTGGAGTGGGTTGCCATGTCCTCCTCCAGGGGATCTTCTCAACCCAGGGATCAAACCCACGTCTCATGTCTCCCACATTGCTGGTGGATTCTTTACCATCTGAGCCACCAGGGAAGCCCAAGAATACTAGAGTGGGTAGCCTATCCCTTATCCAGGGGAACTTCCTGAACCAGGAATTGAACTGGGGTCTCCTGCATTGCAGGCAGATTCTTTACCAGCTGAGCTACTAGGGAAGCCCATATAGTGTGATACACTCATACAATTCACATATAGCAATTAAAAATAAAAAGCATCTACTGGCATATGAAACAACATGGATGAATCTCAGATAAAATGTTAAGTGAAAGGGTCAGACATAATAAGCTATAATTATGTGATTCTGTTCATATGAAGTTCAAAACTAGGCAAAACCAAACTATGGTGGTAGAAACTAGATCTTTATTCCTTAGGAAAGGGTTTGACTGAAAGGGGGCATGAGGAAGTTTCTCTGGGTGTTGAAATGTTCTAGGTCTTGATGAGGGAGGTAGTTGCATGGATGGATACCTATGTAAAAGATTCATTGAGCTGTACGTTTAAGATCTGTGCTTTTTGCTGTAAGTTATACAGTAATAAAAAATAAAGAAGAAAACCAAAGCAGAGATTTAACTATTTCTCATTGACTTGATGGATATTGAGCAAAAGAGAATAATTCTGGCCCTCAAATGATTTTTAATCTGAATTATTCTTCCTGGCTGACTTTCACTATTACACAAACCACAGAGTTGCCAAATCTCTCCTTCTTTGAATAGTCTGGCTCTGCCTTGAACAACTGTGGGTTGAGCTAATTGACCTTCAAAGTCACTCCTAGGTCCAAATTTCTGGGATTTTTTGAAAAAGGGATGCCAAAACATCTCTCTGAGCGGGAAGGAACATCAGAGGTTGTCTGGTTCTTGTCTGTTATTTTATAGGAGAAAAGAATGAGCTTAGAGGATGGAAATGACTTGCCTAAGGTTGCCCTGATAGTAATTCAGTGCAGCTCCTCTGACTTCATCTCAACTCAGGTCAACAAATATCCCTTGAGTGTCTGCTATGTGCCAGGTACTGAGTCAGACACCACATTGGGCTCCCTGGTTCTATAAAGCCAAAGGTGTCATTGTATTGCTTGGTGAGGGAAGTAGTGAGCTCATTTCCCACAACCTAGTGTGAGAGCACCAGCAGACAAAGTCAGAAGACTCAAAAAAGGGAGCAAGACAAAGTTCAAAGTGCCAAAGTAACATAACCACTTAATGTCTTTTCCCGCACTTGACCACAGAACTATCAAAGTCTCTCCTCATCCCAGGGTGGGGTTTCTGGGACTCTAAATCATGATAATGGTAAGCTGTAATTCTGGAATCTACTATATGAAAATTCTGATCATATGACTTAACAGCATGTGAACCTGAAATTCCCTATTTTATAAACTTCTACTTCCTTTCTGAAAAAACTTGTGTCTTTAAGCAAAGTTCTATTCTCCTTCAGTTGATTCAGCAAACATGAGGAACTAATCTATAGACTTCTTACAAAGTGGCTGTAGGAACTAAGCATGATGAATGTGAAATTCACCACTCAAGGCATGCAGAAACACAAGAATTCACCACTGTGACAACAGCTTAGTCAAGTAGACACAGGCTCAGAGAGTAAGCCAGGAATACGAGTCTGTCGTAATTTTACCACTGACTAGCTATGTGATCTTTGTCTCTCTGGGCAGTCACTTCGCCTCTCCAAGCCTCTGTTTCTTCATTTACAAATTGAAACGGTTGGACCAAAGAACTGCCCACATTTTTCTCAGCTCACTCTGGGATTCAACAAGGGCTGTGACTCACAGGCTCGTGAAAAAAAACTTTGGAGTGTTGTGAATTTTGGTGGTTGTCCCCAGGAGTACTGTTGATAATACTGAAGATGCAGAGGGTTAAAGAAGAGCGGACAGAGATGAAGAAGAGAAAAAAGAGAAGAAAATGGAGATTATAAGAGGGAGAGACTTTCATTGAGTGTCTGCATGACCGCTTGCTAGGTAGGACCCTCAGGTGGTTCCTGACTTGACTTCTGACCTCCTTTCATTTTTCTTCATGTCTTTGCTCACAAAACATCTGATTCTATTTTGATCAAATTGGTCCACTAAGGTCCCTGGACCTCAGCCTGGGGTGGTAACTGGCTGTTTTCCTAGAGTTTCTCTCTCACCTGGGACCTCTCCCTCTTCTCTGCTATTGCGATCCATTGCAAGCTTCTCCTCTACACACTAAAGGCTTGATTAACTAACTTGATTAACTAACCCACACAACGTACTTCTTTCCATTCATGAAACTCAGGGACTTGGTTGAGGTTTTTACCTCTAACTTCTGAGCCTAACCGAGACTACGTGGATGTGTAATCCCTACTACCCATCTGCCTGTAGTCTTGCCTCCTTGAATTTGTCATGGCTCAGAATTTGCCGGTGGTACAGATGGGGATTTTTCAACCATAGGCACAGGATAGGTGTCTAATGCATCTCTGAAGAAAGTAACAGGAATACTCAGTGCCCAGATATCAGGAAAGATCAGTTTTCCTGAGGGGTCAGCTGAGACACTTTATGCAGACAAGCTCCCTGGAGAATATCTCTTCCCGAACATAAAGGAAGTACAAAGCAGATTGGGCCTTGTTTCCAAAAACTACCATTTCATAAGAGCTAAACAGAAGTATGAGCTTGTAGGCGCCACCACACCCATTCTCTCTCCATCTCCTACAAAATCAAAACCAAACTCCTCAGCCTGGCATGGGAAGCCCTTCATAAACTTTTTGCATCTTCATCATAATTTGTAGCTGTTCATGTGCCTGCTTGACTGTCTGAAGCTCTGGTTCTGTGGTTCTGTGGTTCTCAAGCTGGGTACAGGAGTTCTCCAATTAGAATCACCAGGGAACTTTAAAAATTCAGATGCTCAGGCCACATCCCAGGCCCATTATATAAGACTCTCTGAGGGTGATACTCAGGCATCAGGAGTTTTTTAAGCTTCCCCTCCCTGCCCCGTGATTATAGTGTACCAAAGTAAAGAATCACTGCTTTCATTGGTTTAAGAATCATCTTTTGGGGACTTCCCTAGTGATCTAATGGTTAAGTATCTGCCTTCCAATGCAGGGAATGTGGGTTCAATCCCTGGTCAGGGAACTGAGATCCCACAGGCAACTCAGGTGGCACAGCACAACTACTGAGCCCACACACCGCAAGAAGAACCCCCCACACCACAGCTAGAGGAAAACCCACCCCCGCCCCCTATACACACACAATGAAGATCCAGCAGATCTTAAAAAAAACCACCATGTGCAATAGCGTCTTTTCACCTATTTGATTGGCAAGCACCAAAATTTTAAAAATAAAATCATCTAGTGGGGCTGTTAAGAATAAAGATTGCTTAGGCCCCCACCCCTAAGACTCTAAATCACTAACTGTGAGATGGGGTCCTTGAAATGTGCGTTTTCAATAGGCTTGTAGGGGAATTACAGGGCAGATGGCCTGAGAACGGAAAAAACACGGCTCTTGGTCCATGAAACTACTTCATCCAAGCTGCCTGAGTACAGCGAGCAGTCTCACTCTCCTTGGCTTTGATTTGGCTTCACTCTCTGCCTGGAATGCCCTCCCCTCTCCCTGACCTCTGAGAGAACTTTCGGTCACCTTCCAAATGTAAACTCTTCCCTGTGACTTTTCCTGACCCTTCCCAGGAGGAATTAATTACTCCCCCGTCTAAGTTTCCATAGCACTTGGTACATGCTTCTGCTGAAGCATTTATCACATGATATTATGGCTGTTTCTTTATGTGTCTGTCACACCCTTTAAACTATGAGTATTTTCCTTTTTTCATCTTGCCAGGACCTAGCACAGTGCCTGGGACATAACTCAAGTCAGTAAATGTTTATTGAGTTAAATGAAGCTGTTTGTAGAGCTGGTCATCATATTAGATATCCATCCATCTATGTGTGGCAAGACTACAGACACTGGGATAGGGCACAGGAAAGATCCTAGCGCCAGAGAGGAGAGCCGGCCATAACAACGCCAGGTAGGAGAAATGCCAGCCCTGGGGCCAGGATGAAGGCATGACTCCTCCAGCACAGAGGGCATGCATACAGACAGGCTCAGGTTTGCTTCCCTACATTAGTAGGGACAGGAAAATGCTTTTGGTGGTCCTTGAAAGTTAAAAGTAGACATGAAGCAGAAGTCCAAGCTCATGGATAAGGTTGGTGATCATGAAGAATAACTAGGTACTTATCATTTATATTGGGCTTCCGTAGTAGCTCAGCTGGTAAAGAACCCGCCTGCAATGCAGGAGACCTGGGTTTGATCCCTGGGTTGGGGAGATCTGCTGGAAAAGGGGATAACAACCCACTCCAGTATTCTTGCCTGGAAAATCCTTGGACAGAGAAGCCTGGAGGTATATTAAAATCAGAACACAGAATCTGAGTCAAAGTTCAGACCTACGATTGAAATCTCCATGAGATATACAGAGAACATGAACATTTAACAAGAACCTTAGGATCACTTGGGTTTATGAAACACCTGGTTAAGCAACTTTAGGAAGTACTGAAAATGGGTAGAAAAAGTTTTTAATGCAAAAGAAAGCCAGTGTCCCCAGACACAGAATGACCTTCTGTGGTAGCACAAAGTCCATATCTGATGTAGAGAAGGGAAAATTTGAAGTTTGAAAAGCACTGGCCAAGGGTCATCACTGGGTTCCAGGAGGCCAGAGACCTTTAGAGTACCTTAATGTGGGCTGCCCCAGCTGAGAAGTGGCTATTCCTCTCTAGTCCACCTTTCTTCCTGAAGTCTTGGAGTTGGGTAAGGTTGAGTACATGGTGAGGGACATTAGGAAGAGAGAAACTAAAAGTTGAAAAAGGCTGTAGAAATGAAGCCAGCAGAGTAGGCAGAAAAATAAATCAGAACACAAGCAAAGGTCAGCTCTGTCTCTCCTAAACTGCGATAATATAAAATTATGATTCCAATCATGTTTCAAGCTCTTGAAAGAGGAGGAATGAGGGGTGTCATTACCAGAGTCAGCCAAACTGCAGTATCAAGGCACAGTCTCCCCAGCTGCCCTTACTTCTCATACTAGCTGCTGGTTTGGGGGATTTCCCAAATCACCCCAGGTTTAACCATTCACTGGGAAGACTCACAGAACTCACTGAAAGCTATTATATATATGGTCATGATTTACTATAGGGAAGGGTTAGAAGCAACAAAAGGAAAATTCACAAGGGGCAGTGTTTAGGAGGATTCCAAATGCAAAGCTTCTGTTGTCCTGAGGATTCAGGAACACCCCCTCCCCCTGGCATTAGTGTGACAATACAGAATATTGCCAACTTGGGGAACTCAGCCTTGGAGTCCAGAGTTTTTATTCAAGCATCATTACATAGATGTAACTGGTTGATTGATTGCCCACATTATTGAACTGTCTCTGGTGGCACCTCCCCTTCCACAGAGGTTGGGCTAGAAGAGGCCTGAAGAGGACAGAGGGTCTGCTCTTTGCCTTCTGTGAGATGGAGTTGAAGTTGCAGAATCAAAAGTGGATTTTCCGTGAAGCTGTAAGACACTCATCCACACTGTAGACTCATGGGATCAATCAAAGAAAAGATTAGAACTAGTCTCACAGAGTCCGACAAGACTGAAGTGACTTAGCAGCAGCAGCAGCAGCAGCTTTACTAAAAGTTTCAAATAGAGGTAAAGATATTCAGATACATACACATACTGACTCACCTAAATTTCGGTAAAAGCCTCAATTAGGCATCAATCAAAAATCTGTCAATCAATTGCTTTTTGTTTTTTAAAACTGTACTTACTCTGCACCCAACACTGAGATATTAAACTACTATTTGGGGAACACTATAAACATGAGATAAAATCAAGGATCCCAGACATTACAAGCTTTGGAGGTTTCCTTTATGTTCTTGCAAGTAGAGATACTTCCTGCTTTTTTCATGTCCATTCTCAAACCATGACTTGAAGGCCACAGTGAAGGTTTATTATTTCCACTCTCCACTCCTTATCCTATGCTTGCTTTAATTTCTCTTCAGATGGCCAGTGTTCCAACCGTGGAGTGACCCAAAACTTTATTCCAGAGAGATCTGAGCTTCCAGGGCTCCCTGGTTATAAAGAATTTCTATAGACCCCCCGCCCCTCTTAATTTATGCCTGGATAGGGCAGACCTAGGAGGTTTCTCTGAATTTTATTCATATTCCCCTCTGACTATGCTATGTATCAGAATCTTTGATAACCAGGATGGACTATAGCCTATATTTTCCCCGAAAGTGAAAGCATTAGTCGCTCAGTCACGTCCAACTTTTTGCAGCACTATGGATTATAGCCCACCAGACTCCTCTGTCCATGGAATTTTCCAAGCGGGAATAATGGAGTGGATAGCTGTTTCCTTCTCCAGGGGATCTTTCTGGCTCAGGGATCGGACCCAAGTCTCCTGTGTTGTAGGCAGATTCTTTACTGTCTGAGCCACCAAGAAAGCCCAACCTGGTGTTAAAAAGAACCTGGAGTGGCAGAGTAGCAGTCTCTGTTGTTGCCTCTGGTGGAAGCATTTCTTCTCCAAGTATTAAAGCCCATATATGAGCATTACCCAAAGTCAAAAGTATAATATAAAATGTAACTGTGAGAAGTGACATTCCCATTTCTCACCTTGGTCTCTGGATCCACTTTTTCTGCAAGAGCCTGCACCATCTATCAAACACAAGTAGATATCAGTGTCAGCTCTAAGGCAGCACTCCAATCCTTCAAGACATTGAGTTTCAGTTGGCACCATGACTGATTCTTACTTCAGTCATTCCACTGTTTTATACAGCCAGCTGCTTCCAAAACAGAGTTTAAGACCGCAAATTTCCATGGGCATCAGCACATTGTCTTCCTCTCCTAACAGGTAAAGTTCTTATTGAGAAGCAACATTGAGTAAGATACTGTGACAGTGAAAAAGGCATTCAGAATACCTACAGGTTATGGTTTTGGCAGAAGCATTAAGGGAAGAGAAGTAAATTCAAATCTTGTCTATTTTAGTAAGGACATATTGCTTCTCTCTCCACAAAGGAAGGAATCAAATGCTATGAACCTACCATCAAGTGAATGACTAGCCTCCTTGGAGTGCTATCACTTGGGAAGGTCATGGTTGGTCACTTGAGCTGGCAAGCTGGTGATACTGGGAGAGCCTTGGTGAAGAAGTTCATATAATTGAGCTAGTATATCAATTCCTGCCACCATGGCCACTTAACTACTGAGCCCACTGAGTTCAGCTGAGGATAAAGAGCTATTAGCTTTCAAAGAACGGATCTTATTGATCATCTAAGTACTCCAGGACTTTTTGTGAATATTTACTATTCACAAATATTTACTATTTACTAATGAAACTCAGACCTTGTGGACCTATTTTGAGAGCATATCAAATTAGAGTGCGCCTGAACGCAGCTAAATGCATGATTTGGTGAATCAGAAAACATTGTGCATGGTTCCAATGTCTATACCTATTATTTAGTTATACACATCAGAAACAAATGTTTAAGGATTTAGAGGGGAAAAATTGTATTGGGTAGCTCGCAAAATCTCTAGGAAAGTCAGAGAACCAAGTTCAGAAGCTACCCATTCAGGGATCATGTTCAAATTTTGCTGCAGAGCCCGGTTGGGAAAGACATCATGCCTCCAGCAATCATAGCAGACCCATACTCCCATCGCTAGACACTGCTGACAGCCCTGGACCATTGCTGTCCCTAGGAACTGGATACAGCTGCCAGTCACTTTAATGGATGGATCTATAGGGTCCTCAATGCTTGTTAGCTTGGTTTGGTGTTTGTGTTCATTTTATTAAAGGCTTGTCTCCCAACAGTAAAGTCTAGGAGGATAACATAGAGTTTATATCATAAACCAAAGAAAGGGGGAGAAGAGATGGTGAACTTACAGCCATTTTTGGACTCTAAAAGAAATTAGTTTAACCAGTGAGTGGGGTGCCAAAGACAATCTGAAGCAATTTGACTGGTGTTTATATCAAATAGGTCACCAAGATATGAAAAATACTCTGTCTCCTTCATGGGTTCAAAAGCCCACAGAAGTAAGTGAAATCCGGGATATGTTCAGGGAAACCTAAGAGCTGAAGAAACCATTGCCCAGTTTCCCAGTGGATGGCCTGCGAGAGGAGAGACCTTACATGAGAGACTTAGGTTCAACATGAAGGTAAAATAGTGCTGACTGAAGGAGGTGGAGCAATGAGAAACTCATCAGGAAAACAGACCCTCCCCATGGCATTTTAAATAGAATCAACTTAACATGGGGAATTGGTAACATAGGTAATGAAAGAGCTAAAAAGCCAAAGGGAGGATGGTGAAGCAACTCAGATATTAGCAAGAGCAGAAAGCTGCCACCATCCCTAGGGCTGAAGGGACACAGGGAGGATGTATATTACTAGAGCCAGAACCAGAAGGCATTGGGTGAGAGTTAGCACTGTGGCAGGGTCTGTTCTGCAGGAGCTGGGAACCCAGAGGATGGGCTTGAAACTGCATAAACAAGCAAGCAGCCAGTGCTGGAAGCTTCTTTGGAAGCAAAAATGAGGAGAAATGCTCTGGTTTGTCCTGCCCTCCAGTCTTCCACAATTGGTCAAATCTACTTACAGCCAGTTGTCAAGGGAATGTGGGAAATGTAGTTGCCTGCAATGCAGATGGCATAAGCTCTTCAGGGATCCCACCGGAAGGTACAGGAGTTCACACATGCGAACCCCTGAGCTCCAGGCTCTGGCAGTACTAACACTGCAGGCCTGGGAAGGTCAGAGCCAGGCAGGAGGTGTTCAGTCTCTCCTAGGCTTTATGACTGGAATGTGAGATATTATTATAGATGCACTCATGTGACTACTAATGATTATTTTATAGCCATGGCTAAAAAACAGCAGTGCAATGCTACTGCAACCATGAAGTAACCATACTGAGTTCTGGGTTGATGTGGTTGAGGGTCAGGAAGGTAGATAAAAGTGTTTTTCATTAGGATGTGTGGGTTTCTGAGAAGCCATGCCAGGAAAATACTCCTGTCTGATACCATCCTTAGGCTTGCTGAGACCTGTTCCCTGCAAGTTGACCTTCAGTAAAGTAGAACTCACATAACATGTATGCATGAAATGAAAAGTGAAACTGTTAGTCACTCAGCCGAGTCCAACTCTTTGTGACCCTATGGACTGTAGCCCTCCAGGCTCCTCTGTCCATGGGATTCTCTAGACAAGAATACTGGAGTGGGTTGCCATTCCCTTCTCCAGGGGATCTTCCCAACCTAGGGATCAAACCCAGGTCTCCTGCACTGCAGGCAGATTCTTTACTGCTTGAGCTACATGTACATGTACTGGTACTCATTTTTACCAGTTCTCAAACCTGTTCTCTGATGGAGTTAAGAAGGAGTTAGTGGCTCCACCCTTCAGGCAGCCAGTGTTCCAATAACAGGTCTACAGCTGGGGGATGAAAGTAACAGTGGATTGTCTGTTGCTCAAGCCCATTTGGCTAAGAGGAAACTCATCTTCTTGAAGCAGTCTTTAAGATTCTCACACAAATTTGGCTTGCTTTTTTCTGGGGCAAGATCCCCCAAGATTACTTGGGCAAAGATGATGTACTAGATGCCCGGCATTTTGAGAGAAAAAAAGGGAAAGCATCTATTGGAGAACTTCTGTACACCACATCCAACCTTGGTGGTGGTTTAGTCACTAAGTTGTGTCCAACTCTTGAGACCCCATGGATGTAACCCACCAGACTCCTCTGTCCATGGGATTTTCCAGGCAAGAATACTGGAGTGCGTTGCCATTTCCCTTCTCCAAGGGATCTTCCCAACCCAGGAATTGAACCCAGGTCTCCTGCATTGCAGGCAGATTCTTTACCATCTGAGCTACAATGAAAGCCCACATCCAGCCTTGGAACCTTTCCAATGTACCATGTCATCGGTTTATACAACCCCCCATGTGGTAGCGGTGGAGAAGGAAATGGCACCCACTCTAGTATTCTTGCCTAGAGAATCCCATGAACAGAGGAGCGTGGTGGGCTGCTATCCATAGGGTCGCACAGAGTCAGACACGACTGAAGCAATTTAGCATGCGTGCATGCATGCATTGGAGAAGGAACTGGAAACCCACCCCAGTGCTCTTGCCTGGAGAATCTCAGGGATAGAGTAGCCTGGTGGGCTGCCGTCTATGGGATCACACAGAGTCGGACACGACTGAAGCGACTTAGCAGCAGCAGCATGTGGTAGTGGTGGTTCTCCAACTCATAGATGAGGAAACTGAAGCTCAGGTAAGCAAGGCAGACTCCTAAAGACATGAAACTAATGAGTGGAGAACCAAGGTCATCCTCCCAGAAGACATTTGAGAAGCCCCCTCAGGAGAAGTGAGGTGAGGCAAGGGACACTTGGGCTCTAGTTACCCAAAGTGGGGAGACCAAATTCCCTAAGACTAACTCACGTGTGATTTGCTTGGGATTCATAGAGATTGCAAGGGAAAAGTAGGTTGGCATTCATGACACTGAATTGACAGAGGATCCTGGAGCCTTGTCTAGCATTGGTTGTTTTCAAAATGCTTCCTGTATCTGATTTGGATTATCAGTGACCCCCTAATGTAGACTAAACAATTTAAATGTTTCAGTGAATTACACAACACAACTTAGTGTGATGGATTTACCAGGGTTCCACATTATTCACCTAATCTGAGAGAGGCAGGAAAGAAAAAGAGGGAACTCCCTCGTTTGCACTCACTTTCCAGCCAGGATACCATACCTCTTCTGCCCCTTCTCTGCAGCCCCGCCCACATCTGACTCAGCTTCAGTGTTGTCTCCCTCAGTGTCCGATGGGCACCAAATCCAGGCAAGGCATTTTACCACCTGGGAGGGAATTTCAGGATCTCAGCTTTTAAGAGTTGAAGTTGAATGCCATACGGCTGGTTAGCCTGGCTCAAGTTCACCACTTTCCACTCCACACATTCATTTATTTGATAAAAGAATACTTTGCCAAGGGGGATGAATGGGGGAAAAGATTAGTTAAGGAGTTTGGGATGGACATGTACACACTGCTATATTTAAAATAGATAACCTCCCCTGGTGGTTCAGTCAGTAAAGAATCTGCCTGCAATGCGGAAGACCTGGGTTCGATCTCTGGGTTGCAAAGATTCCCTGGAGGAGGGCATGGCAACCCACTCCAGTATTCTTGCCTGGAGAATCCCCATGGACAGAGGAGCCTGGTGGGCTACAGTCCCAGTCTGAGGTCGCAAAGAGTCGGACACAACCGAGCGAGTAAGCACAAACAAATACTTATTGTATAGCACATGGAACTCTGCTCAGTGTTATGTGGCATCCTGGATGGGAGAGGAGCGTGGGAGAGATAGGATACATGTGTATGTATGGCTGAGTCCCTTCACTGTCTGCCTGAAACTACCACAACATTGTTAATCAGTTATACCTCAACACAAAATAAAAAGTTTAAACAGCACTGTTAATTCTAATAATATATAAATGTTTACAGACAGTGGCATATATTATCTAACCAAATAAACTGGTTTTTTTAAAGAGCCACCATAGAGCTTCCTCTCTTTTTCTTTCTTTCTCCCTCTCCTTCCTTTTTCCCCTCCTTTCCTCCTTCTTCCTTCCCCATCACAAAATAAATAAACAAAATGGATAACCAACAAGGACCTACTGTATAGCACAAGGAATTCTGTTCAATGTTATGTGGCAGTCTGGATGGGAGTGGAATTTAGGAAAGAATGGATATATATGGCTGAATCCCTTTTCTGTCCACTTAAAAGTATCACAACATTGTTAATCAGCTACACACCAATACAAAATTAAAAGTTAAAAAAATAGCATGAGACGGCCTGTCACTGAGGGATGCATCAGTATCCTGTTAGGACTTCCTAACAGGCCTTCTCTCGAAGTCTCCTGCCTCAAGGACTTGGTTCTATCTCCTTTCAGATAGTTTGTCCCATTTGTCTCAAGTCAAGCTATTATATTATCCTATGAGAAAGGTTGGGCTTCCCTGGTGACTCAGATGATAATGAATCTGCCTATAATGTAAGAGACCCCAGTTCAATCCCTGGGTCAGGAAGATCTCCTGGAGAAGAAAATGGCTACCTTCTCCAGTATTCTTGCCAGGAGAATCCCATGGACAAAGGAGCCTGGCAGGCTACAGTCCACGGGTTGCAAAGAGTCAGACATGACCGAACAACACACACACACACACACACACACACACACACACATACGAGAAGGGTTTGGGCAGGGATGAAGGGGTGGGTGGGGGGTGGCAGAGGGAAGGAGGGACAGGCCTTGCTCTTCGGGTCCCTAGAGAAGCCTGGTTCTTTCCTGTTATCTATCTCTCCCATCCAGTCCCGTAACCTAGGTCCTTTGAGAGGATGTCCTTTTTCCTGTCTCTTCACTAAACAAACTGGGATTCTCTCTGGCATTTGCTCCTGAGGGCTTTGTCTGCTGCCCTGCCTTTATTATGCATCCTCTCTGATCTCGTCCCTCTTCCTGCCTCGGATTTTCCCCCTCCTCCATCCTCAGGCTCACTTTTCCTGCCTCTACTCTTTCCAGTCCCTGACTTCTCGGGCTATTGTCCCAGGAATTCAGCCACCCTCCCACCATTATCTTTTCTACAAATAATCTTGGCATTACCTGCAACTACATGTGGCACTGGTCTAGGCTTTTCCCTCACCTAGACAATGCCATTTTCTTTGCACATTCCCGGCTTCACCACCCACATCTGCATTTCAAAGCAATAGTCATTGATCCCAACCACACTAACAAAATACTTAAGACTGTACTTTTATATTTGACAAAACAGTTTTAGCTAATGATGACTAGTTTTTCAGGGGATAATCTATTCTTTCCTAGAGAGAACACTGGTAAATAAACATAGTAAATCAGAAATACTATTGCAAATATGTGTATATAAAATGTTTTGACACATTTTAGGTGTGTAAGTGAATAACAAGTTTATCCTCACATCAAAAACTGGCCTGATCTCTTGGGGAAACTTCCCTGATATAGTCCTGATCTTATTTACTATATACATGGGCAAACCAATTAAAAGAAAAATTTATGTTGTCCAGTGTCAAAAGCCAAAAAGAAAAATATACTTCAGAATGAGAAAGAAGCAGAAAACTACAAAGTCAAACAGAATTCTGGGACAACTTTAAGGATGATGAAGCAGAAGAAGGAAGAGAAAGCTGCAGCATAATAAATTGATTTTTTGTAGATTTTTTGTAGAGTTCTCACTAAGCCAGAGGAACTCTGATACCATCAGTTCATTTAGGCACCACAAAACTCAAACCACAACTAAAGCTACTCTAAGGAAAGGTAGGGACCATAAAGCATATTTTAGAGCTGGAAGGGGCTTTCACAATCAGTTATCCAGACAATTAGACTGAAAAAGATAGGCTCCATAAAGTCATTGTCAAGTGTACTAGATAATAATAGAATGCTAGCTAACATTTATTCTTTATTATTGGAGAAAGAATACTTAGCATGAGATCTACCCTCTTAATGTCTCTGTGTACAATGTATTATTAGGTGCAATGTTGTACAGCAGATCATTCATCTGGTCGACTGAAAGTTTATGCCTGTTCATTAGGAACTCTCACATCCCCCTCCTCTCAAGACCTGACAAAGCACTATTCCCCACGCTAAGTGTTGTGTGTATGTGTGTGTGTGTGTGTGTGTGTGTATGTATGCTCAGTTGCATCTGACTCTTTGCAACCCCATGAATTGTAGCCTGCCAGGCTCTTCTATCCATGGAATTTCTAGGCAAAAATACTGGAGTGGGTTGCCATTTCCTACACCAGGGGATCTTCCTGACCCAGGCTTCAAAACCAAGTCTTCTGCCTCTCCTACACTGGCAGGCAGATTCTTTACCACTGAGCCACCCGAAAAGCCAAATGTTTTCTATACATTATTTTATTTCATCTCACAATAATTCTATAAGGTAGGTATTACTACTAGCCACATTTTCCAAACAAGGAAATTGACACTCAAAGAGATTAAGTAACTCATTTAAATCTTTCCAGCAAGAAAGCAGCAGGGCCAGTATCTGAACAGAAGCAGCCTGACGGCACAGACCTCTTAATGTCTATGCCATTTAATCATTCCAAGGGTCTGGTAGATTCAAACCTCTGGTTTAATAATGAAAAAAGGTACATTTAGGAAGGACTTTTTGGGTCTCTACTTTCTGGATGAATGGTGCCTACATTAGTTCAAATAGGTTGTGCTATTGTAACAAACAGTCCCCAAGTCTCAATGTCTTATAACAAAATTTAATTTCTCACTCATGCTATAAGAAGTCAGTAATGAATTTGGTGGGGCTTCCCTCGTGGCTCAGATGGTAAAAGAATCTGCCCACAGTGTGGGACTCAGGTTTGATCCCTGCGTCAGGAAGATCCCCTGGAGAAGGGAATGACTACCCACTCCAGTATTCTTGCCTGGAGAATTTCATGGACACAGGAGCCTGGCGGGCTACAGTCCCTGGGAACACAAATAATTGGACATGACTGAGCGTCTAACACATACACACACAAACATACAAACAATGAATTTGGCATCACATGATCTTCACACAGGACTCAGACTGGCAGACCCTCACCATCTGAAATAGTGTTGGTCATTATGGCTGGAGAATGGGAAGATAGCGACTCATGCACTGGCCATACAAGCTTTTATCTGAAGATGATGGCTCAGTGTAAAAGAATCTGCCTGCCAAAGCAGGAAATGCAGGAGACATGGATTCAGTTACTGGGTGGGGAAGATCCCCTGGAGGAGGAAATGGCAACCCAACTCCAATATTCTTACCTGGATAATCCCATGGACAGGGGAACCTCGTGGGTTACAGACCATGGGATCACAGAGACACAACTGAGCAACTGAGCACCCACACACACTGTTCATCAATTCTGCTCACATTTCTTTGGCTGAAGCAAGTTACATGGCCACATATAATTTTAAAGATGTGGATCAATGCAGTCTAACTATATGGGTTGATTGTTCTTATATGGCACAAGAGCACTGCCTGGAAATATTGAGGCATAGTCCTAATGACTACCATAGTACCAAATTCACGAAACTGCCCTGTGAACTTACTTCACTCTTATTGTGTTAACCAGTCTTGATTCTGTAATTTACATTTGTTGTACTTTGAATTTATTTGTGTATGTTATGAACAAGTTTAATTCCAAATTGTATACAACTACCACTGTTCTTCTAGAACACTAACTATATTTTCCCTCAAGCACAAAACTACACAGGTAACATTTCATACCAGAGTAATAAAAATAAGATTTGAATAAAACCAAATAAAATCTATATTCCAATTATAATCATCCTCCATATCTGTAGGTTCCACCTCCATGGATTAAGTCAACTGCAGATCGAAAACATTTCCCTCCAAATTCCAGAAATTTCCAAAAAGCAAAACTTGAATTTGCCACACATAGGCAACTATTTACATAACAATTTAAATTGAATTTGTAACTATTTATACAGTATTTATATCTTATTAGGTATTATAAGTAATCTAGAGATGATTTAAAGTGTATGAGGATTATATGTAGATTGTATGCAAATATTATGCCATTTTATACAAGGGACTTGAGCATCTGCAGATTTTAGTGGGGAAAGTGGAGGTCCTGAAACCATCCCCTACAGACACCAGAGGATGACTGGAATAAACAGAAAATTTGAGAATTTATGACATGAGATAATATGTGCAAAAATTCTAAACATATTGCCTGGCACAAACTAAGTACTCAATAATCATTAGCTTCCTTAAACATATCAGACTTCAATTAATTTTTCTTCAGGAGATACATCTACTTCAGTATCCACTGAAGACTCCTGAAGGCTCAGTGCTTCTGGCTCTAATGCTGATTACTAGATACCAGTACCATTCTCCGGAGAAGGCAATGGCACCCCACTCCAGTACTCTTGCCTGGAAAATCCCATGGGCGGAGGAGCCTGGTAGGCTGCAGTCCATGGGGTCGCTAAGAGTCAGACAGGACTGAGCGACTTCACTTTCACTTTTTCTCTTTCATGCATTGGAGAAGGAAATGGCAACCCACTCCAGTGTTCTTGCCTGGAGAATCCCAGGGGCAGGAGAGCCTGGTGGGCTGATGTCTATGGGGTCACACAGAGTCGGACACGACTGAAGTGACTTAGCAGCAGCAGCAGTACCATTCTCAGTCACTCAGTCATGTCCGACTCTTTGCAACCTCATGAACTATAACCCTCTAAACTCCTCTGTCCATGGGATTTCCAGGCAAGAATACTGAAATGGGTTGCCATTTCCTACTCCAGACTAGACACTGGGCATACTAATAAATTAAAAGATAAAAATGAATGATCTTGAGCAATGTTGTCCCAAAGCTCTTATTCTCAAAGGGAGAAAATGTTGAAGAGAAGTTAGATCTCTGGGCCACATTGTTTTCACTTGAGCTCAATCTAATTATCCAGAACAGTTTTCAAATGTTTCTGACATATGCTGGTCATCATCACCACCCTCTTTGACATGCAATTACGTATTAGTGCAGATGGCTGGAGGTAAAAGCAGGTGGAGGACAATAGAGGTTATTTTCACAGGAAAGAAGAGCAAAGCTATACTCGGCACAATGGAATTTTCCTATTAACTGCTGGGAAGAGAAATATGGGTGTTCACAGGCAAAACAGAAAACTCTGCATAAAACTGAACCATGGAAATCAGAAACGTAGATCTTGAGGGAAACCCATGGTATGAGAGCAATTCTCTCTGAGAATTTGGAAAACAAACAAGGGCAGTGCCAATCGCATAATTCTGCTCATCCTTTTTCTGATTAAACCCGGGGTCAAAGGAATGCCAGCCTACTAGAAGAAAGAGCAGATTTTTTTTTACTGCTCTCACCCATGAAGAAGACACCGTGGTGATAGAAGAGCTCCCCAACTTTCCTCTACCTTACTTGACCCCAGATATGAATACCTCCAACTGAAACCTTGCTTCTTCATTTTGCAATATGAAGAAGTGCTTGCTGGGGGAACTTTCTAGCCGGATACCCTTGAATGCACTTCCTGATGAAGTGGGAGATGTGCCAGCTGCCACTACAGATGCTGAAAGCCCTGGGAACAAGTAAAGCTGATTGTAATAATATGTTGCATGAGGCTGAAGGCGCTATGGTGGTGGAGAGCCCCAGTTTAGGGGTAGGCACCTTCCAGCTAAACAAAGGCCAAGGCAAAATTTGGCCCTTTACTCTAGCAAAACTATTATGATATCTTGCTACTATATTACAAGGCACATGAGGGCTACAGACTATCCCTCAAAAAGAAAAAAAAAAAAGATAGTAGCATCAGGGGACACTGAAAGTTTCTTGTTCCTAGAGATGCTGATTGGCAATAGAAGCTATATAGCTGTGATTTCAGAAACATGGAGAAGGCTGTCAACCAAGAAATATATTACTTTATTACTTGCAAATTCTTTAATTTCCATTATTACAGATGCATTTCTTCAATCTGTTTTGCTCTTTTGTTTAAAAAAAATTCAGGCTGTAATAAATTAGCATCAAATCATTTATACCTTCTTATGAATTAATTCCGGAGAAGGCAATGGCACCCCACTCCAGTACTCTTGTATGGAAAATCCCATGGACGGAGGAGCCTAGAGGGCTGCAGTCCATGGGGTCGCTGAGGGTCGGACACGACTGAGCGACTTCACTTTCACTTTTCACTTTCACGCATTGGAGAAGGAAATGGCAACCCGCTCCAGTGTTCTTGCCTGGAGAATCCCAGGGACGGGGGAGTCTGGTGGGCTGTAGTCTATAGGGTCACACAGAGTCGGACACAACTGAAGTGACTTAGCAGCAGCAGCATGAATTAATTCATGTATTAGAATCTTATCCCAGAGATTCATCAACACCTTCTAGTAACAAAATGGGAGGAGAAAGAAAAATAAAAGGATGCTTCGTGTCTGAGGGGAGATTTATAGCATAAGGAACAGATCACTTTAGACTTAAAAATCAGAGGTTGAGAGGCAGGTTTCTGGAAATAAAACAGGAAGAACAAAACAGATGAGAAAGGCAAAAGCAAGCAACATTAAGTTTTATTCTTTCACTTGAATGTTTTTGTTTCAATAAATTGATTAATTGAGCCATTTGCAAAAATGAGATTTTTGATGGTTAAGGTATCTTTCAGTTCAAAGATGAAGTACTAAAAGCTAGCATTGTTTTATGCCTTTCATTGTTTGTAACTGCCTTTTCACTGCCTAAAAAACCACCTGGAATATGGCAGATAATAAATTTTTTCATGAATGAATAAGTGAGTGAATGAATAAAGCTAAAACTTCAAACCCAGATAAATAGTATTTCTTTCAAAGTTATTGCCTGGAAGACTGTGTACTTATTCCGATCATCTCCTTATTGACCCAGACATATTTAAACACCATTCTGAGAATTGCCAAAGCAAATGACAAAGTCATTTTAAAATCATCAGTGGAATCAAGTCATCTCCCTCTGGTGAAATATTCAGTTTTTGGGTTTTTTTTTTAACTTTGTTATAAGTACCACAGCAGATGAATTTCCAAGTTGGTTCTATTTTTCAATCAAAAATGAGACATAATTCTATGAAAAAGTTAGGTTGACTTTCTTGTGAGGCAAAAGCAAATCTAAAAGGGAGCCCCAATCACTCCAAGAAAGTTTTAAGCAATGGTGGCTTTATTGGCCCCATTGGCTAGCCCTCCCACCTAGCTCCTTTGAAAGATAAGACTTATTTAAGACCTAAATTTTGATCTAGTTTCTATTAAACAAACAAATGAGAAAATAAAAATTGTATTCAAGTCACACTCTGTTAACTTCTGTTATTCATTGTGCACATCAGAAAAAAAATAGTATTTTAAAAATCTCTTTCAGGGTAGGGCTTCCCCAGTGGCTCATCAGTAAAGAATCCACCTGCAATGCAGGAGAAGCGGATTTGATCCCTGGGTTGGGAAGATCCTCTGGAAAAGGAAATGGCAACCACTTCAGTATTCTTGCCTGAAAAATTTCTTGGACAGAGGAGCCTGGTGGGCTATAGTCCAATGGGTCACAAAGACTTGGACACAACTCAGCAAAGCATAATGATTATATGTCTACAGTAAGGACTCCCACATAGACATCTCCAACTCTGACCTATCTCCTAAGCTCTAAGATTTACACTTTCAACTATCTATTAGACCCCACATGTGTGCTAAGTCACTTCAGTTGTGTCTGACTCTTTGTAACCCCATGAACTGTAGCCTGCCAGGCTCCTCTGTCCAAGAAATTTTTCAGGCAAGAATACTGGAGTGGGTTGCCATTTCCTTCTCCAATTAGACCCCACACTTGTATGTATAATACCTATGTCAAACTCAACATGTCTTAAAAAAAAAGGTTTGCATTCCTTAGTATTTCCTATCTGTTTTTGCCTATTAATCTAATCTCCTCAACTAATATGACCTTTTAAAAATGTGATCCAGCCCATGTGAACCCTCCATGACCTACCATCACCTTAAAATTTAAATCTTGTTGCCATGGGGTACAGTCCTCTGACCTCGCCTCTGTGTCATCTCAGCTCCAATAAGTCTACCCTTTACTCACTCTCCTCCAACCCTTCTGCCCCACCTGCTTTTCCTAGAACCACTAAGCTCATCATTGACTCAGCCCCTTACACTTTCTCTTCCTTATGCCTAAAATTCCCTTCCTATACCTTCACATGTCAGATTCCTTCTCACCATCAGGACCCTGTTCAGTGTCATCTTCTGAAAAAGATACATTTTAATCTATCTAAAAGTTCCCCACTCAAGTCACTCTGACCCCCAACTGTGTTTTATTTTATTCATAGGACTAATCATATCTGAAATCATTACTTTATTGTTTGTTTTTTGTCAATTCCCCTACATCTAGAATGTCAGGGACATGAGGGTAGACATTTTGCTTAACTTATTTACTCTAAGAGTTCAGAACAGCACTTAGCACATAGCCTTTGACTATGTGGATCATAACAAACTGTGGAAAATTCTTAAAGGGATGAGAATACCAGATCACCTTACCTACCTCCTGAGAAACCTGTATGCAGATCAAGAAGCAACAGATAGCCCTGAAGAGGAAGGTGGGCTCTGGGTTCTGGCATGGTCTCTGCCAGTTGAGGGAGAGTAACTCTTGCTACTGCATCATGGGGTCCGTGGGGACCCTTGACTTTGACAAATATGGCGGTCCTTTCCTCATCATCAAGGATCAGGACTGCAAGTCTCATCTTACGGTACTTGAGGCCCTCAAATCTCATATAATGGCAGAAAAAGCTGTAGCAAATACAATGAAAACATCACTTGGACCAAATGGGCTTGATAAGACGTTGGTGAATAAGTATGGCGACATGACTATGACCAATGATAGTGCCACCCTTTTAAGCATGATGGATGTTGACCATCAGATCACCAAGCTGATGGCTGAACTGTCCAAATCACAGGATGATGAGATTGGAGATAGAACCACAGGAGTGGTTGTCCTTTGGAAAAGGCTGAGCAGCTGCTGGACCTCCGTATTCACCCAATCAGGATCACCGACGGCCAAGAGCAGGTCACCCGCATCACTATTGAACACCTGGACAAGATCAGCAACAGTGTCCTCGACAACATGAAGAACACCAAGCCCCTGATCCAGACAGTGAAGACCACGCTGGGCTCCAAAGTAATTAACAGCTGTCACTGACAATTGGCCTAGATCACTGTGAATGCCGTTCTCACCGTGGCCAACATGCAGCACAGAGACATTGACTTCCAGCTCATCAAGGTAGAAGGCAAGGTGGGTGGGTGGCTGAAGGACACCAAGCTGATCAAGGGCTTTATCATGGACAAGGACTTCAGTCACCCGCAGAAGACCAGGCAAGTGGAAGATGCTAAGGTTGCAATCCTCACATGTTCATTTGAGCCACCGAAACCAAAGATGAAGTATAAGGTGGATGTGACATCTGTGGAAGATTTTAAAGCCCTTCAGAAGTACGAAAAGGAGAAGTTTGAAGAGATGATCCAGCACATTAAAGAAACTGGTGCTAACCTAGCTATTTGCCAGTGGGGCTTTGATGATGAAGCCAATCATTTACTTCTCCAGAATAATCTGTCAGCGGTTCACTAGGTTGGAGGATCTGAAACTGAGTTGATCGCCATTGCCGCAGGTGGCCACATCATCCCTAGGTTCTCAGAGCTCATAGCTGAGAAGCTGGGCTTTGCAGATCCTGTGAAAGAGATCTCATTTGGGACCACCAAAGACAAGATGCTGGTCATCGAGCAGTGTAAGAACTTCAGAGCCGTCACCATTTTCGTCAGAGGAGGAAATAAGATGATCATCAAGGAGGCCAAGCGTTCCCGTCATGACGCTCTGTGTGTAATCTGCAACCTCATCGGGACAACCGCATGGTGTATTGCAGGGGTGCTACCGAGATCGCTTGCGCCCTGGTGGTCAGCCAGGAGGCCGACCAGTGCCCGGCCCTGGAGCAGTACCCATGCATGCCTTTGCCGAGGGACTGGTGGGCATCCCCATGGAGCTCATGGAGAACAGAGGCATGAAGCCCATCCAGACCACAACTGAGGTCTGGACCAGACACGTGAAGGAGGTGAACCCCGCCCTCGGGGATTGGCTGTCTGCACAAGGGAACCAATAATATGAAACATCAACATGTCATAGAAACCTTGATCGGCAAAAAGCAGCAGATCTCTCTTGTAACACAAATGGTTAGAATGACTTTGAAGATTGACAACATCCATAGCCTGGAGAATCTGAACAGTAAAGACAGAATTTAGAATAAAATGAGGAGTAAGATCCACTACTGTGATTAAATAAATGGGTGTCTTGGGCTGCATCTACAGCTATTTATTGTTAACCTGTATCAGACACTGTGACAACAGTAGCTGTTTGGTAACCATAGTTTCATTTGTTCAAAGACATGAAATTATAGAGGTATGATCTCACAAGGTTTTGTATTTGTTGTATTAAAGGGAACACTTTAAACAACCTTTATATTCTGCTCAAGTTAACAAACATTCACTATAACATTCATTAAATGCCTTAATTGAAAGGGTTTGAGTTGATTTTTTTTAATAAGATGTAGAACCTGTTTTTATCAGCTTTAAATGTTTAGTTTGTTCTCAAGATTTATGTTAACATTGAGGAATATGGGCTTGATCCTATTAAATTTATTTAAATACTGACAAAAAAAGAAAGAAGCAACACTTAGAACAGCACATGCAACAACAGACTAGTTCAAAATTGGGAAAGGAGTATGTCAAGGCTGTATATTGTCACCTGCTTATTTAACTTATATGCAGAGTACATCATGCAGAATGCCAGGCTGGATGAAGCACAAGCTGGAATCAAGATTGCAGGCAGAAATATCAATAACCTCAGATATGCAGATGACACCACCTTTATGGCAGAAAGTGAAGAAGAACTAAGGAGGCTTTTGATGAAAGTGAAAGAGGAGAGTAAAAAAGCTGGCTTAAAACTCCACATTTGAAAAACAAAGATCATGGCATCCAGTTCCATCACTTTATGGCAAATAGATAGGGAAACAATGGAAAACAGTGACAGACTTTATTTTCTTGGGCTCCAAAATCACTGCAGATGGTGACTTCAGTTGTGAAATTAAAAGACACTTGATCCTTAGAAGAAAAGCTATGGCATACCTAGACAGCATATTAAAAAGCAGAGACATTAGTTTACCAATAAAGGTCTGTCTAGTCAAAGCTATGTTTTTTCCAGTGGTCATGTATAGTTGTGAGAGTTGAACCATAAAGAAAAGTGTGAAGTGAAAGTCACATAGTCGTGTCTGACTCTTTGTGACCCCATGGACTGTAGCCCTATCCTCTGTCCTTGGAATTCTCCAGGCAAGAACACTGGAGTGGATTGCCATTTCCTTCTCCAGGAGATCTTCCTGACCCAGGAATCGAACCCAGGTCTCCCGCATTGCAGGCAGACTCTTTACTGACTGAGCCCATAAAGAAAGTCGAGTGCTGAAGAATTGGTGCTTTTGAACTGTGGTCTTGGAGAAGACTCTTGAGCGTCCCTTGGACTGAAAGGAGATCAAACCAGTCAATCCTAAAGGAAATCAACCCTGAATATTCATTGGAAGGACTGATGCTGAGGCTGAAACTCCAATACTTAGGCCAGATGATGCAAAGAATCAACTCATTGGAAAAGACCCTGATGCTGGGAAAGATTGAAGGTGGGAGGAGAAGGAGATAACAGAGGATGAGATGATTGGATGGCATCACTGCCTCGATGGACATGAGTCTGAGCAAGCTCCGGGAGTTGGTGATGGACAGGGAAGCCAGGCATGCTGCAGTCCATGGGGTCGCAAACAGTCAGGTATGACTGAGTGACTGAACTTACTGACTAGCACATAGTAGGCATACTACTTGGAATGAATGAATGAATGTTCAATAAACCATACAAATTGTATGGTAGTTCTAAGAAAGGTTTATGACCAGACTGCACTCTGCTGAAAGTAAAGAACTGCTCATGGAGCCAGTAGCCATCAGCTTTGTAAGCAGATGTTCAGATTTAGAACTAATGCATCCATACAGGCTTGCCTAGGCTACCAGTTGTATAGTCTGTATTAAGTATTAGCTAGCAAATCAAGTTGGAGAAGAATCGAACACGACTGACTGACTTCCCTTTCACTTTTCACTTTCATGCATTGGAGAAGGAAATGGCAACCCACTCCAGTGTTCTTGCCTGGAGAATCCCAGGGACGGGGAGCCTGGTGGGCTTCCATCTATGGGGTCACACAGAGTTAGACACTACTAAAGTGACTTAGCAGCAGCAGTAGCAGCAGCAAATCAAGTATGTATCATTTCACACTGTCTTCAGAATCTTTGAGTACTGGATAAAATACTTCCTTAGACAAGTAGACTATGACCTGAAATAATTATGTATATATATACACATATATATACATAATTACCAACCAGCCCTGACAAGGTGCAAAAAACAACCAAAGCTGGAATTGAACGGCTGTCCTTCTTTGCTCTCTCCCTCTCCTTTTAAAGTGTAGAGCTTTTTGGAAAAGAAGCATTATATGAATTCAAAGCATTATCTTATCAAATCCCCATAATTATTTTAACCATGTGGCATAATCTGTGCACAGCCAGTGATTAAGCTGTACCACAATTAAAACAATATGGTGAAACTAATTACAAAAAGCTAGACAGACCGTGTTATCTTTCTGCTTGGTGTTCGAATGTTACATAGAAGAATGTAATTCAACTCTGCAGACACCATCAAAATCTTCCAACACACTTTTAAATCCCTGACTGTCTAAGGGGTAGGTGGCGTCGTCGGGGAAGAATGGGGAATGACAAAAGAGTAGGAAACAACCCTGAATGAAGTGCCAGCTTTTAGATCTTTAGATCTCTTTTAGAGGAAAAAATAATTTAAAAAGGATTCCTACGAAAATATTTTTTCCCTCTTCATAAAAACTGTGTAATCAGAAAGCCAGATAGTTTGGCCAGACTACAGAAGCTATCTAAAAGTCAGAAAGACCTGGCTGATACATTCCCATTCATTCTAAAGTTACAATTATTTTCCTAGTCAGAGCAGGTGGGGGGAAGAAGCAGGAATCCAAGGGACAATGTTAAATTCATCATTTCACAGAGTTTTTCACACAAGGCCAATGGTATGAGTGAAATACTTTACATGTACACTTTGCTCTGTTAACAAATTATCTAAGTGTTGTTTTCATTCATATTATCGTTATTCGGAACTAATGCTAGGAGATGCAGCCTATAACTCCATGGGCTAAATGGCTAAAGGAAAAGCACCAACGTGAAAAATCTGGTCAATCACTAGCACATGGCTACAAAATAACCAATTTTTTTTTGTTTTTTTTTTTACCTCAGTTCAAAGCCACCCTGACAAAACCATACAAATGGAATCACTCTGTGGGGTTATTCAAGAGAATGGGAGAATAAAATTCGGTAGAAGGTAAGCATCAGGGCTTACTTTAGATCAGCTTGTCCTGGACCTACAGCATCTGCACTGTTTGGAAACGAGTTAGAAATGCAACTTCCAGAATCCTAACCCAGACCTCCTGACACAGAAATTCTGGAGGTGGGGGCCAGAAGTCTGGGTCTTAACAGATTCAGATGATTCTCAAATCATCAAACCCTGATGATTCTCAAACTTGCTCAAGCTTAAAAGTCACTGCCTTTTAAAAAAATTTTTTTGTTGTGTTCAGCCACTCAGTCATGTCTGACTCTTTGTGACCCCATAGACTGCAGCACACCAGGCTCCCCTCTCTTTCACCATCTCCCAGAGCTTTCTCAAACTCATGTCCATTGAATTGGTGATGCCATCCAACCATCTCATCTCTGTCATGCCCTTCTCCGCCCTTAAAAAATTTTTATTTATTTATGCATTAATATTTATGGCTGTGCTGGATCTTTGGTGCAGTGTTCAGGTGTAGGGAAAGAGCAAATTAGCCAAAATGGCATGGTGTGTCTCTCTCTCCCCACAGCCTCTTGTTCTTGCCCCATGATTTGTAAATAATGATTATGTAACAGCTGAGATCACTTATAACATTGCACACGTGTGTCACAAGGTACTCGCTTGGCCACAGGCTACTGTTACTAAGTGAGTTCCGTGTAGAAAGTGGCGGCATTTACTGCTGCATCACGGCTGTGTGTGTTGAGTCAACCACGAGAGGAGAGAATATAGCATGTCTACTGCTATGGCTGATGCATCAGCCGAGAGAGAATACTGTTCTGGTTGCTGCGCCAGCCAGCAGAGAATAAAACATGTCTGCAGTTCCTACGGTTCCTTGAGCTTTCTTCCAGCGTCCCCGCTTGCACCTTATCTACCATGGGTCAAACGAATGGTGCAGTACAAACAGCAAGATCACCGGCATCACGAACAGGATCAGCGATACATCAGGCTTCTCACTGCAGTGGCTTCTCTTGCTGTGGAGCACAGGCGCTAGGGCATGTGGGCTTCAGTAGTTGCAGCTCCAGGGCAATAGAGCACAGTCTTCAGTAGTTGTGGAGCACAGGCTGAATTGCTCTA